>NC_081250.1:143575929-143875929 GCF_030490865.1 Poecile atricapillus
CAAAGTTAGGTATGTTCTCTTTCAAGCTGAATTTCTACCTGTTGGCAGCTGATGGCTGTTTGTTGTCATGACAAAAATTGCCTTTTCTTGAAAAGTTACTTTTTGAGGTTTTGTTGTTCTCAGCTCTGGTTTGTTTTGTGTTTGGTTGTTGCACTGGTTTAGGGGCAAGGTTTTTGTTTGTGCGTTTGTGTTAAGAACAATAGTATCAGTTCCTCCTTATCACTACTCAAAATGCCTTATCTGCTATGTGACATTTGTTCATTTTACAGCCACATCACAACAGTTACACCTAATTAGCCCATGATTGACTAGTGCACACTATTTTGTTCTCTGTCCTTTTCAGTAGATGCAAACACAGTTTATAATGGAAATTGTTGTGATTATTCACTAAGCACATGACCTTGCACCTCATGTAGTTACACACATCCATTTCTATTAGCTCACTCATCAAAATTCTTCCTTGCCTTCCATATTCTGATTCTCTGCTGTATTGATGATGCCTCTCAGCTTTGTGTCAACAGCTAATTTAATTTACATGTTCTTCCTGTTTATATAAAGGTCGCTAATGAAAAATTTAGCAACGTGTGTCAAGAGCAATCCCTGATGTTTTGTATTAGTACCCTCTTCTCACCAGGTCAGTTGATAATTTTGTAGAAAATTGAGGTTAGGAGAGACTTCAAGAGGTCCATTAGTCCCTTGTTCAAAGCAGCACTGATAGCAAATCTGGATCAGGTTGCTCAACCCATAAAATATCTTTTCAAGATGTCAGCAGTTGTTTCATTTCTATCTAATTTCTTGGGAAAACCTGAATCTTTTTAAGTTCGCCTTTTTTTGGTCATCTTTTCTATATTAAAAACAGTTCTCCTTTGGCACTTTGTTTAGAGGTCTACCAAAACACAACAATCATAGATCTGTGCTGCTTAATTTCTCTGGAAGTGTTTTTATTGACTTCCCTTTTGCTACTAATTCTAAATATCTAAAATGGGACCTTGCCCTATCTAGTGGTATGGAGGTTTCTTTCATATTTCCATTTTCTCTAGAGATTATAAGAATTCAAGAAATGGTAAATACGTGCCTTCAAAAACTCAAACTACTCTAATTTCTTCCATCAGTCAAATCAGGTGACATAAAATTGTAATTTTAATTTCTATATTAATTATTTTTCTCTCTCCTTCCTACAATGTTACAGTCATATGATCTATCCTTAAATGAAATTTCCTGTTGCCACACAGGAGACTAGGTTTCCCATTCTTGAGATTCTTTTTAAGTCAGTTGGAACCTACTAGGAACTTAACACCAACTTACAACAATGTTATCCAAATACATAATTTCTCACACTTCCTTGGAGTTCAGTGTTATGAAAGAATCTCAGGTACCTATTTTGGCAATGCAGGATCATTTCAGAGAAAATACTGATGCTGAAAAAAAAAAAAAAAAAGCGCCTTTCTGACCACTATCCAACCGGTAGTGGATAATGAAGTTTATAGTTTGGACCGTGCTTCCTACTGACCACTGAAGCATTTGTGAATGCATCAGGCCAGTTCTTCCACTAGTGTAAACCTCAACAGCAGATACAGTTTATGCCTATCAGTAGCCAAACAAAGATGCCACTTAACGAAGGCCAAACTATAATTGCTGTGCACAGCTAGTGAGGGTTCAGACAGCTTGAAAGAACAGCAATGAGACCAGAAGACTTTCATCTTTATGTCACTGATGCAACTAAATGTAGAAGAGATCAGTGATGATCAAAGTATTCCGAAAATGCCTCATAAGAAACTGGTGGTGCAAGCTGCACTGTTTTACTTGAAGATACAAGGGTGAAGTTGCAGTGGCAGAACCTGGTCAGATTTAATCCTACTTGGTGACATCAGTAGTAGGGTTTTTTAAGATAAAGATCATAAACTACGTGCAAAGTAGGAATAATAACGTGTATTAAATGGAATGAGAACATGGCTTTCTCTTCTTAGATGTGTAGCCCAAGTTTTTAAGAAATGTAGTTTGAACTTGACATCAAACGCAGATTTTATGGGTCTTTCATGAAACTCACATTTACTAGTATTATCCTTACTGATGTTAGAGTTCTGCTTTTGGGCGTCCAATGCCAGCCTCTTGGATTTCCATTTTTCTAAGAGCTGTGCAGTGGATCACAATCCCTGGGAGCCACCAGCAGAGGTGGTTAATGCTCAAATTCCACTGCAGTACAAATTTAGAAGGAGCTGAGAGCTGAGGGAAACAGGAATTTTGACTCTGCCATAGGGCTGGGGCAGAGCTGAAATATTTCCCAGCACAGCAGTAGGAGGTAAGCTCGTTCCTACTTGCTAAATCATCTGCTTGCTTAATGCCAAAACCAGGCAGGCAGACAAAGCACTATAAAAATAGTAGAAAGCAATATGGAAAAAACTGCTACAAATACGATAAAAATTACCTGTAACTGGGTGCAATCACAGACATGGAGGCAATGGAGCATGGACAAGATGCTTATCTTGCCTAAATTGCAAGCATCCAGGCAACAGAACTAGGTTACTGTTTTCTACATAGCTAGAGGTGCACATGCACCAGCAGGCACAAAATGGGATCCATGAATCTCTTTAGCCATCAGGCAGGAGTGAAAGATCATTCAAACACTGGGACTTGGGGTAAGCAAACAGGTACAACGTCAAACTATGTCAAACATTTCTTCAATGGTTATTTTGTTCTAAATCAAAGCATATTGCCAACTAATAAGGTAAACACAATATAGTTCAGTTAGGAAGTAGGTTAAAGCAGCTGTTCATTTACTTTCTCAGTGTCAGGAACAGGAACTCAGCAAGTTCCTTGAACTCGGCATTCTCTTTTCTTTCAGCTTTATATACATGCCTTCACAATCTCCTACTGCATTTTTTTCCCCCTGCATACTGCAGGCAATAACTATGAAACTCTTTAATTTAACAGTATGTTCTTTGTCCTGCAATTGTTCCTGTTTTGCAACCACATAGATTATATGTATGGGCCTGTAGGAATAGTCAAACAGTTAATAAGGGTAGGGTTTGGCATGCTTCACTATGTACAAATTCTACAATCAAGTCCTGACAGGAAAGCTCTGTATCTTCTGTGGTTCCCAGTCCTGACTAAAATATGCAAAATATCACTACTGGGAATGATACCTATTTCCCAGAAAGCTGCAATACCAGTTTTTTCTTATCAATGCATCATTGAAACATATTTTGTTTACAGTTTATGCCATTTATTTTCCCAGGCATATTAGGTTTTCAGAAATGATCCATGGCTCATTGTGCCTGTCAAAGGTACAGAGGTGCTATTTCAAATTTCATTACACCCTTAATGCAGTATAAATGAAAGAACTACAGAAAGACCTGTACCAGATCACTGTATTAACCCCTGAGGTTAAACGTCCATCCACATGATTCCTTGTATTTTATGGTTTTCTCTTCAGCTCCTTTACCTGGGGGCAGTGTACATCCTTCAGGCAGGCACAAGTGCAACAGCACATCACCACAGCACAGGGGTACCACGGCCAGGATGAGAAGGTGTGCTCTGCAGAACAAATGTACAAACTCAATTCTGGATCCTGCTGATGAGGTGAGAACAAGAGTGAAGTCCAGCGTGTTCCTCTAGAGGTATGTCAAGAGCAGCAGGAATACAAGAAAGGAAACACAGTAAACAAAAACCACTTTATTTGTATCTGATAAAGTAAATATTCATCAGTGTGAACACCTACCTACAGAGCCCAGATCTGGAAGGTAAGGAAGTAGTATCTTTGCATAATTCCTTTTTGGTCAAGAAAGGCATTTAAAACCCTTAATGTGGGCCTGAGCCTTGAACTTAGAGACTTACTGAAGCAGAACCTGAAGACAAAATTCAAGCACAAATTTTCTTCTCTTTAAGAATTGCCTTTTAGAGGTAGAACCTCAAAAGACTTGGAATTCTTCCTCTGACCTCAGAAGACTTTAAAAAAAATAGCTGCTTACTTAAACCACTGGAATGCACAGGAGCAAGTTTTCTCATGAGGTTCATGGTCAGCATAAAACCAGAAGGGAAGAAAAACCAGACAAACATTTTAGATGTCTACAAGGCAGAGATTTAAGTTTTAAAGAAATGTGAGAAATTGATTGTTTGGCTATGCTGTTACTTATATTTCAGATGGGAACCAAGTTCCAAACTCAGCAAGAGTAGGTCCCATCATATTGTCTGTCAAGGTCCATCCAATCTGCTAACCAGGGTGAACATGGCTTTTCAAAGGAGAAAAGTGCTTTCCTATGATGCAGCGGCCTCTAATCCTGCCTGAGCTTGGAAAAAACACCCTCACTGATTTCTTCTGCTAGCATTTAGTTAGCTTTGGAGCTCATTGTATTTCCTGGCCAATTTTCCATGCAAATGGGGCTATCCACCCTGAAAATCATAAGCACCAAGGGGCAAACTTCATTCTGCTTTCAAAATAAACACTCTAAGGAGAAGCAGTGAGGAAAGAGAAAAAGCCTGGAGAAAACAGAAAAAGAGCCTAACACAGAGGTTAAAATAGGTGGGAACAAGAGAGAGACACCTCACCACAGAGTTCATGAGCCATTAGAAATGATGGTGCAATGCTGTTTTGCAGTCCAGTCAAGGAGAAGGATCAAAGTTCTCTTCTTTGGGAAGAGCCAAGCTCTCCCAGCTTCCTTTTGCTTCAGGGACAGTCCTGCTCACTGCAAAAGTCTTCTCCAGGAGCTCACCAAGTCATTGCACTCTTGGCAGTTTTTCTGTAGGAGGGATGAAGAGGACAATTCAAGGTGTTCTGTATGTTGTATTCAGCAATTCCTCTGTCCCCTAAAATGCAAGAATGTGGACAGGAGTAACCATCTCACCTCTCTCCCTGTGATTTGAGTGTGTGTATCTGATATGGGATTTTCACAGATGCCATGTGCTCCTGAATCTTTGCCACCTGTGGGGAGACCAAGTCTCCACCCCTGTGCTAAGCCCTCTCCCCTTTGGGCTTGGCAAAGGACAGGTATTTTTCTCACAACAAGTCTCCAAGAATTCAGAAAAGCAGCATCTATGTGCAGTGCCATATCTCCCAACTTCCCTAGACCTGCTGCCTAATTAAGCCTGCTTCACTCCTATGCCCCAGGAAGACTAGGGTCATTAAGCCAGAGCTAGCTGCTGTTCTTGCCAAAAATGCAGTCCTTTGTGCCACGGGCCATAGACAGTAGTAGAAAGTTACACCTCCTGGCTAATACAGTGTTTTATTCAGTATGGACTATTGTTCTAGCTCAGTGGTGTTTAAAGAGTTAGCTTATCTCTCACCAAAATTTGTTTTCCTCTGGATAGATCTGTTACATAAATAAGCATATTTGCCCATAGCACCACAAGAGACAGATATTTTTACTTTTCTCTCCATTCAAAATCACATAATCGCTAGAGCTAAGCACTTTTCCCACTAGTACATTTCTCACTGTGCACAAGGATTGTAGTGATACTCAGAATCAGGCTAACACAATATCATCCATGATTGCTTTAAAAACAATGTCCCCAGGCTACTTAAATGCATTTACTTCGGTCACTCAAAGGTCCTAGAAATAGGAAGTAAGCAAGCACTGCCCTTAGTGTTTTCCCTCTAAAAGGCAAATCAAAAGAACTCACCAAATTACAGATATAAACAGTAGACCTTATCCGCTTATATCGTTTGGCTGACTTCCAAGTACTTAGACTTAATATTCCCAACAGTTAGAAATATTGTTATCTGTAAAGTTCCATGGACATTTATGGTGCTATATAAATGCATATTATTAATTAGTAACTACAATATTTAATGTCAACATTTTAAACATTTACATGAGCAGCATCATGAACAACTGCACTCCTCATTTTCCCAGAGCTCATAGTACAATCAGCAACAGCAGTGAACCACAGTGAAAGACCTCTCTGGACATGACATAGTCTGGGGGACAGCCTTCCCTCTTCCCACATCCCTCCCTATTCTGTACTCCTTCAAGCATCAGTCTTTGAGTCATGGCTGCTCCTATTGCTCAGAGGCTGAGCCCCAGTCACAGGCCACAAGGGCCTGGTTACCAGCTGTGCTTAGCCCCGAGATGTGGCTCAGTTCCAGCACCCACAGTTTCTCCCTGGAGCAAGCTGTGATCAATGGTCTAGGCAGTGATCAGAAACCTATTTATGCAAACTATTGTTTATTTAGTACTAAGAACAATGCGTTCAGAGACAAAAGGATTTCAGAACAAGTAGGCTTAAAAATCTTTCTGTTCCCCAAGGCTACTGTGCAAAGTAGGCCTCTCATTCCTTGAACCTCGCTCTTCCTCCAGCTAATACTTCTCACAGCAGTCACTCTCCTAAGAGAGTGTTTACTTTGAGCCATACACTTAGACTCTCATCCTTAATATTCAGAGTAAAGCACTTCCATCTGAAGATGCATCAGTGATAATTAACAATCCATTGTATTAACAGGTGGGATTTGATTCTGCTTGGTGGAGCCAATAGTGAAATTCTGAATTAATGAGAATACATTATTGACTGGCTACAAAAATGTTGCACATGGCTACAGAGCACAAATTAATCTGCTAGATTGTGGACTATTTACTTTTTCTACCATTTTCCCTCACTTGAGCTGTAGTGTCCAACTGTCTCCATATCTTCATCTATTTTATAAACTGACCAGCAACAAATCATCCACCAAATTCTCACCCAACACCAAGTTCTAGGTAGCAGATCCTACACTAAGCAGGACAAAGAAGACCATGCTGAGATGTCTTCCTTGCAAACTGAGATTCAAAATGATCTCTCTTAGCCAAGTGATTCCCCTTTGCCTAGAGGCACAGAGCATAGGTCTGTCAGGAGTACTGACTCTCCATTTTTCCAGGCTCTTCATCCTGTTCACACCTCAGCTTTCCTTATAACATGCTTAAAATCCAGCCCCTCACTGAACAGAGCCTTTTCACAAAGAGCCCTTTCAAACTCTGCAGCAGCCCGGTAGGGAGGCCTCCATGGTAAGGCAGGTGGTCTAGCAAAGCCTCAGAGAAGTCTGTTAATTACTATCAAGGAATGTGACCACAGGATGAATAAATGGTGGAAAAGGAAGAGGGAAACTTGAAAAGATCAGAGGCATGTAATGAATAAAAAAAAAGAGAGTCCTGAGAGGAGCAGATTCTGTGATTCTATGATTCTGTGATTCTGTAATTCTGTGATTCTGTGTGATTTTTGCAAAGCCTTTGCCTGCTAACTGTACCAACCCTGCCGCATATGTGCAGTACAAGGGGGCTGTGAAGACCCTTTCCTTCAGTTCCCACCAAGCTTTTTGGCCTTTTTGATCTTGCTTCCTCTCCACCACCTCCTTGACACCATTACTCTTGGACTGTTTGCTTCACCCTGGTGCCTGAGGCCTCAAATTCTCCACATCATTCACAGCCTTTGTATTGGGCCCTTGACAGGCACTACCTGTTTAAGTGGAGAAGAAATGGGAGGGAAAGTAAGATATGTATAATAAATCACAATGAACTTACAGGATTTTGATTGTGCAAGAGGAGAGTTCATTCAACAGAGCTTGTAAACTTATGATACCATGGCAAATTGAAGAGAGAGGATATATATTTTCCTAATCCTGGTGTAACCAAGATTTATCCTAGAACAAAATGTCTCCCTAGCATTGTCAGCTCAAGGTTCTATTTGTAGAGTCACAAAGTCTCATGCAGATTGCATGATGGAGTTGCATAAGATAACTTCAATGGAGTCAGCTTTTTCTGAGGTGTAATACATATATGTCAGATTAATTTTAGCTAGATGAAAGGTACATTTTTAAGAGCTCCTTCCTCCTGGGATGGTAAATGTTAACACTTAGTAGACTAATCATTAATAAGATATAATTATATATAATAATGGGGTTATATAAATACTGCAAATAAAAAGCTGGGGAAAGCCAGGGCAATGGCAAGCAAGAGTCCCAGAGATGTAGGCTGGTGCAGACAAGGACATGGTGATAAGCAAAGGCCAGTGCACAGAGAACACTTTGGGGCAGAAGGACATTTGTGTACTTTCAAGAGATTCCGTGCAGATATTATTGGGTTTTTTCCCTATCTAAAGATTTACTTTGTTCCACATAACAGGATTTGAGAGAAAACAGTAGAAACAGTAGGCAAAATCAAAATTTTGAGAGTAAATTTTGAGGAGAACCATGAGAAAATAAAAAGGCACTTTTTCCCAGGAGGAAACAAAAAAAAAAAAAAAAAAACAAAAAAAACCAAACAAACAAACAAAAAAAAACCAGGATGCTCAGGGAGTCAGAAAATGTATAAAGTTCTGGACAACTTGTGTCTGTTAGCTGCCTGGTGCAATCACAAAACAAAATGGCTTAAGGAGTGGTTTTGTCATGATGTCCTAGGGTGTGTTTGGATGACATAATGTGATTCCAACACATTTCTCAGATGCCTGAACCTGGCCACCATATGCTAATCACCTACATGTTTACTGTAGGTCCTCAGCACAAGCTATAGATACAATAATTCCAGCCTACACTTCTCCTGAAAACAGACAAGGTCCTTTTAAAATAATGTTGACACACATGGTGCCCAAGTCTGATTGTAGTCAGCAAAATGTTCTAGAGACTAGTCAGCAGATATTCTGGAGAGTATTCAGAAAATTTTAAAAAATCCCTTTGGATTAGTATGCAAAATCTAGCCTGAGTTTTGGAAAGAAGGCAAAGAAAACATATGAAACAAACGAAAAAAGGAACCAACAAGGAAAGAAGCCAAGAAAGAAAAAAATATTTAAAAAAATAGAAATAAAAGGAAAAAAAATCTTCAGGTGGAGAAAAGAAAGTGTTCTAGTCCTTTTCTGTCTCAAGTATTACTAATTTCAAAATCAATCTCAAAATTATAGAACCTTTGAAAACTCATTACTATTTTTGTCAGCCAATGGCTTCCAGTTTTGACTATACTGATCTGACAAGGGTGTGAAATTCTCTTCTGGAAGTCCCCCCAAATTCCTGGCTTTCAGGTCATTAAGGCAGTAATTCAGGGCTGCATTGTTTTTAATCCCCGGTGCAGTTTAATCTCTTGTGCAGTCTACCCATATACCTCAAACATATTGCACCTCGAAAATAAATCCTGGAGGATTTACACCCAGAGATATTTGGCACAAAATTACCTGGGGAGCAGCACAGGAGGAGAGACTGAGAGGAGCAAGAACAAACTGAGTGAGAGAAGGGGGTCAGAGGTAGGACGTCTGCCCAGTGTGGGGCAGGAGGAGGGAGATTATATGGTACAGAGCCAGGTCTCCATAAGCTTGTTTTGTTACACTCCTATTATATATGTTACTAAAGAGCATCTTTTGGCTTGAATGTTTTTATTTATATATTACAGGTAGGCCAAAATTCTACATGTGGAAATTTCTCCTGTGGCCAATGTTACAGTAAGGACTCTCTGGTTGATGGTTTGAGGAGAGTAGGTGCATCTATAGATAGGTATAAAGATCTATATAGCCTTTCTACCCCTTCTTCACTGGGACAGACTCCCAAGGAAGTGCTATTTCTACTGTGTAGTACACTTTATTTTTGTTAGCTTACTCAGCTCCAGAATTTCTTCCTTGCCTAGAGCCTTTATCTGTGAACTCTCACTCTGCCCCCAATCAGAATGTCATTTCAATAAATGTTTACACTCCATATACAGAGAAAATTATGTTTTGGTTACTGGTGAAACATTTCAGTATGTAAACAGTGCTCTCAAAAAGTGTTGTCTTCCAAAAGCATAAATATGTGCTATTTTCTTCCAACTCTGTCTGCTGGAATATCCACGCAGAAAAATACCTTGTTAATGTGTGAAAAATTATTATCATACAAATAAACACATTTCTCTTTGTTGGCAATAGCAAATGTTCCTGTTTTACATGTCTGTACGCAAGGAGAAAATTTTAGCTTTCATTTCTACCATTTATGTTATTTTACTCTTTCTACTGCTTAACAGACTGATCTATCATCTATCTATCTATCTATCTATCTATCATCTATCTATCTATCTGTCTGTCTATCTATCTATCTATCTATCTATCTATCTATCTATCTATCTGTCTATCCATCCATCCATCCATCCATCCATCCATCCATCCATCCATCCATCCATCCATCCATTCATCCATCCATCCATCCATCCATCTATCCATCTATCTATCTATCTATCTATCTATCTATCTATCTATCTATCTATCTATCTATCTATCTATCTATCTACCTACCAATCTATCTGTGTCCTCTTTTAGCTTCAGAAGAAACCAGATTAATGATAAATTCTCTAACACCTGTACCTTGTAGGGAGCTTCTGCATGCCCTGAAATATATCTTTAGGCATGTCCTAAAGGATTTTAGTCCCTGCTTCTTCCAACAAAACACTTTCTCTGGAAAATTAAGTGCTTGACATACTTCTAGCCCAGCACTTGTTTTCACACCACTGTTAAAAGTGTTGCAATTTAGAGATTATTATTTTTTCCTACACATGAAATGCAAATATATACTGCAATAAAGATAAACACTTACTTTTCACCACAACACCTCCTGTTTCAATGCCAGTCTTTTCAGCAATGCTGCAGCTCATGTACTGATGCCGAGTGTAAATTTAGTTAATGGATGGACTGTGTTAGGCAGACACCCCTGGAGTGTTCTGCTGCACTGATGTCCATGAGGAATGCCTGGGGATAATCTGCCATGAGTCAAATTCCCATCTTGTCCTGCCTCTGAACTTTAGACACATATTGCTTTCTCCATCAGATTCAGGCTACCAGATCACCATCTGCTCACTGTAAAAGTCATGGTGGACTCAATTTCACTTGGCTAGCAAATTCAAAACAGCCTTGTTGGGTTAATTCTGGACTTCTTATTAGTCTCTGTCAAAGTTTTATTATGACTTCAGTGTATCTTATTTTCTCACAAAGAGTTCCACTGAAGCTTCTTCCCAAACAGTTCCTCAGCACTAAAGTCACAATTTGTTCTACAATTAAATTTTTCTTTGTCAGTCAAATGCTAAAAACCCTTTTTCTCTGAATTCCAATTTGGGGCTTTGAATTCTATACACTTAAAATTTTCACGGTCTAATTCCATACCTATACTTCTTCACTTGAATTAATTGAAAGCATTTAAATGTAGCAAGGATACATTGGTTTGTTTTCATTGACTTCATTTTCTTTGAGCCTTTGCTTGCAGATAGAAAGTTAAGTGTCATGTAAACCTCTCTAATTATCTTCTGTCTTTCTAAAGTATTTCCATTTCAGTTGCAAAATACTTGCTTTTGCTATTAGGATTATTTCTCTCATTATGCTTGTCCCCCTTGTAGCTTTTGCTGTCCAGCCATCTTTGCTTCTTTCTCTGACCCATTTCAAATTGCTTCTCATAAGAAGTGATTTATTTCTATGGTTTCTCCCCATGACTTCCCATGTATGGGATCACAAAGCACTTTAAAAATGAAATTCCCAATATTGCAACAGTCACTTAAACCTGACATACATGGTTTTGAAGTTTGGTCATTAATGTTCATTAATCCCACACTATTTCATGTCTAGAGAATATCTAGAGAACAAGGGTTAACCTCTGCAATATCACATTGAGATTATTTCACTTGGTCTTAAATGTTGTTTTTTTTAAACACCTGAATTGTGACATGGTAAAAAAGGCTGCTTTGGGTAGCAGCTTTAGGAAGTAGCTATGAGGCTGGCTGTCAATGAGATAAAAATAGTTGTAGATGGCTTTTTTATATACAGGAAAAAGTCAATTTACATGAATAAACAGATTAAACATCATAATCTTGCACAGGCCATGAGCAGGAGCACTGCTGTTTTATCACAACAAAAACAGGGAAGAAGAGGCCTTAGGAGTCAGCAGATCCAAAACCACTTTGGGCAATGCATTTGAAGGCAGTGTTATATGATGTCCCATTCCTGAACAGTGGTATTTTTCTGTGTTTATTTTAAAAAATAATTGCCAAATTTGAGCCTTGCCAGAGAACAGCATGCAAAAAACCCTCCCAAACCCAGCTCCACAGGGCAGGTTAGATTTTGATCTATCACCATATCCAAACAGTCAGTGATGTTCTTGTAACACACTCCCTTCCTTCTAGTCTCTGTTTGATGTTTTCCAAGGTGCTAATAACATTTGGATCCTTTTTGGAACCACAGGGTTCCAACCATGGGGATATGTTTCGTTACAAATTTTGTGCCCATTTACAGAACTTATATACTGTCTCTTCTTGTAGTGTTAACAGTTTTCCTCAATAAATTAAAAAATACATGTAGAAAAACAAAGCATTATCCTTCAATGACTTAATAAGATTTTGCATCATCATCACCATTATTATTATTATTAAAGTATCCAGACAGCAGAATAATAAAATTACACTGATGTGAGCAATTCACACAGCTTTGATTAAGGATGTGTCAGCACTTTCCTACATGAATCCTTCTTTTTGGTGGAATGAGAAGGAGTGGGAAAGAGATAAAAATCGCCTGCTGTGATTCTTTGTGGGCTGCTCCATAGCAGATGATGTTTTAACAGAGGAGCAGCTTTTTATTAATCTAGCTTTACAGAATAAATTAGCCTGAAACATTTATGATCCTTATTTTTAGGACTGTCTTTATATTTAAGTTGCAGGCCTCAGCGACTGCCTGACAGGTCAGTTAGTTTGGGGGCTGCAGGTCTGAGGGCACGTACACTGATGGCCTGTATGAAGTCATGGAAACAGCAGGATTTAGAGGTGATATCAGGGTTTGCCCACAGCCATGATCACTCATATCCATCTGAATCCAGGACAGAACAAATCCTTCAGAGCAGAGTCTGTCATTTTAAACCAGTGGGGCTCTAATGCAGGTATAACAAAAACCTGTATAGGCAGAAGGTGAAGTCTGAAGTGGGTTCTGAGTTACAGCATCCATCTTCAGGTGCCTGACTTATCTCCCCTGATGTCTAAGAAGTAGGTAATTGGCTCTAGTAGAATAGCTCAGACACACAGACTTCCCAATACAAGCAAGAACGAGATCAGACACCTCCTGAGGGCAATTCAGGGCTCCTACATGCTAAGCCAGGAGTTTGAGCTCCTGGATAGGAAATGGTTCCACTGTGAGGAAGAGTAGGCCTTAATCCAGGCCAAAAAAAAAAAAAAAAAAAAGGAGCAAAAGCAAAATAGTAATGAAAAAAACCAAAATAAACAACAACAACAACAAAACAATTAAAAACATCCAAAAAACCCCCAAAACCCCCAAAACAATAACAAAACATCCTGAAGAAAATACTTCATCTGCTTTGTGTATGGTAGTCTAATGAATAAAGTACACTCCTAGTAATGGAAGGTCCCAGACCCTCTTCAATTTGAGGGGCTTCAGGTTTTCTTCTCCCACCTCTCTAAGGCATGATCTGATCACCAGCCTCCAACTCAAGCTGGTGGCTTTCACATGTCCTCTCCACATGGCCCATCCATTGCATTGTCCAAAATGGCAGCATGAAATGAGCAAACAAGACTGACTTTGCAACCATCTGGGTGATTTGTGGAATCCCTGGAAGTGTTCAAGGCGAGGCTGGATGGGGTTTTGAGCAACCTGGGCTAGTGGAAGATGTCCCTGCCCATGGCAGTGGGGTGGAATGTAGTGACCTTTATGGTTCCTTCCAACCCAAATCATCCTGTGATCTCTGAAGTGGGCTGTTGGGAGAAGAAAAATCTGATTGGGCTGTGAGTTAGTTAATTTGTTGATTGACAAGCCCAGTTTAATGGTCATGGAATAAAATATATTGCAAGGCATTTGAGGGTACCACTGGTCTGTCTGTTAGCATTTAGCATTTATATTGACTCCTACTGGAAACAGACAAGAAACCTGTGTCTGTGCCAGTAAATCAGACAATCCCACGAGCACTGCTGGTCACCAGAGGCCACCATGTCTACTACTTGATTATGCAACAACTCCTGGCACATTTCTGGTCTGTGACAAGTAAAATATGCTGAGATTTAGTAGAGCCCACTGCCTACTTCCAACAGGCAGCCTGGATGCAACCACCCCTCTTTTAGAATGGAAAAGAGTTTAATAACAGGGGATCCGTGCCAGAGAATGGTTGTAGGCAGGATTTTAGTGCTAGAGTTGTTTCCAGCGGGAGTTTCAGTGTGCGAGGCACTGTACAAACAATGAGTAGGTTGTCTCTGAAGAGACAGAGACTCTGTTCTTAAACAGGCTCCAGTTCAGCTGTGTTCTTATACTTCTTACTTTACAGATGGCTCTTCAAAATAAATTTCACGTGCTGGATTGCAGCAATTTTCTGTGCCTATGAAACAGTCACACAGTAAAGAGAGCCGATGAAAAGAGATCATTGCAATGTGTCCTTTTAAAAGGAAAAGGGTGGAAACTCAAGATGAACAGATATTGCCTTGGAAGGACACAACTGCAGAGGCTGTCCCACATGCAGTGCTGCCAGTAAGGATGCACAGCTTAAACCACAGTCTGAGTTACTCTTCTGTACTGAGCAGTGTGTTATTACATATGTAACAGAGCTTGTGGGCAGCACTGAGAAATCATGGAAGTATTTTAAGCAGTGGTTTTCACAATTTATGGCTGTGACAGATACAAAGCTAATGAACACCACAAAGAAAGTGACCTTGTTAACTCTTTCATAGATACTTATCCAAGACCTTTTTGGTGCAGAGAGGAGTCTTTTCCCTAAGCCTCCATGAAAATTTGAGGTGAAAAATTTCTTAGGGGTGACAACAAAAAAGTGCTTATTTCTACCTTGCATATAAGAAGGAAAATATTAATACATATTTAAAGTCCAGGAGTGGAGTCTCAGTAAGGAACAGAAGGCAATAGTTTCAAAAATCCAGGTATCTACACTTACTTTCGCAGGTAACTACATATTCTGACTATCAAGAGGGTTTTCACTGGCCTACAGGACCAAAATCAGATTTATAGAGCAGATAATTTGGTCTATCACAGGTTCCCAAATGACTCTGAGGATCTCAAGGAATCCCATAGCTTAGAGACCTCAGGCAGAATCACTCAGCTTAGCAGTGAAAAAACATAGTACAACTCCTCCTATAGAAGACCACTGAAGATAAAAATAATTGGATACACAAGTGGAAGGAGGGATGAGTGGGAGCATAGTGCTTGGGAGCTGGCAAGGAAGGCTTTGTGAGCTATGCAGGGACCGCCACAGTGTGGGGTTACCGACACAGACATCAGAGATGTCTCAAATCCAGCTTCTTGTATGAACCCAAACACATGTTGCATTTCAAGAGAGTAAAATACACAACTGCTGTACTCCTCCAAGCTGCATAAAATAAGAAGCAGAAAACACACAATATGGAAAAATGTTTTTTCCATTGGCTTGTAGTATTAGTCTCAGTTGAGTAACTAGCAGGTCAACTTTTCACTTTTAGCACCCATTAGTAGCTTCATTATAGTATTTTCATCTGAAAAGCAATTATTTTCAGCAACTGACTTGGTCTGGTCTCTTTAATATCGGTAACAAGCATAGAAAGAGATCATGAATTTAAAACTGCCTCTCTGAATGTGGCAAACCATGCCCAGGATACCTCCCTAAATGAAAAGATGAATGTCCTGAAGCATATGATAGACTCATTTCCCATGCTGGGAAGATGCAATCTTCACCCAAAGAGGAAGAGGATTTTGTTTTCTTTGTTATTGTTCCAAGTGACATAGTAACATCTACCTGAAAGCAGACAGTAATTGCGACTGATAGGTATCAGGGTAAGTAACATTATACAACAGGATTTGACACAGCACATAGGGAACTCAGTCATTTTGTTAAAAGCTGGGTGGTTACCAAAAGTGAGTACAACAGTTTAGGGGAGGATTCTTGTCTGGCTTTACGTCCTTCCAGATAACTGTGTTACAGAACAGTTAGCTGCACTCAGAACTGTGTAGACTGTGGACTTTTAAATTCTTTTTGATTCAAAGGCTGAACTTTAATGTTTTGCACAGTTGTCCCACATCAACCCCAAATATATTTGCCTGTGTAATTGCTTAATAGAATCAAACAACTAAGTATCACTGGGAGGAGGGGTGTTGTACAACTAAGACATCTTGTTCTACTTGAAACAAAACTTTTTTACTTCATTTTACTAATATTATACTTACCTTTTATTTTATGTTCTTAGTCTTACATTTTTTCCAATTTTCTAATTTTCATTTGTTTTAAACCAAAAAGTTCAAATGCATCAATCTTGTCTAAATCTCTTTGTTTTCCTGTTCAGCTGAAACTAATCCACAGATTTAATTTTAATTTTAAAATAATTTCTGTAACTCTGCAGCAAGCTATATTTTTTGTGAACAGATCCACAAGACATCCTATGCAGTGCCATCCATGCCCCTGAGGGTGTTGGAGCTGGCACAGTCTTACAAGGTGTGAGAAAGTTGAGGGGTGGGAAGGGCTTGGAGCAGCTGGTAGCTCCCTGTTGGTGCCTGGTCCATGAAGCAGCAACCTCCAGGTCCCATCATGGTGCACTGCAGCCCTCAGGATTTCTCTCCCTGCAGCAAGAGCAGCTGGCCAGACTCATCCCTGGTGTGGTGTTTGGGCAGATTCCTGTTTCTGAGGAAAGAGCATGATGGTACAAGTCTCCTGACCATTGCTTTTATAAATGCCTACATTTCGCAATGAGTTCTGAATTATCTTCTAAAATTATACATGGCATCTCTCACCTGGCACTGGTGTCAGCATGGCACATGTTTACCACGGGAACCTCAAGAGCACTCTGAACTTCAGCAAGGGGAAAATCACCTCATTTCGCTGCTAATGTCAAACCTGCAGCAGTGTGGTTTCTGCAAGTGGCAGCCAGATGAAACAGCCGTCTCCCCGTCTCCTGCAAACTTGGATGCAGCTCTCCAAAATTCACCAGGACCTAATCACCTGGGGCAATCCCAGGAGGATCCAAATATCCCAAGGCTTTCTTTGCAGTCCAGCACTCAGCCCACCTACTGCCTGAAACTCCCTGGGGACAGAGGAGGCAAGTCCAGACCTTCCTGTGCTCCTTCCTCTTGTCACTCTTCCTGAACCTGCAGGAAAATAGTGTTTAAAAACTCAAATATGTTTCAATGCTGAGCTACAACAAAATTACCTCTGTTGTCACAAGCCTGGAGCAGGCTTCAAAGAGGACTTCAGTAGTCTCCACACAGAAATTACATCCTTTGACATAAAAACATAAAAAACACCTTAGGTAGTAATTTTGATATTTTCCAACCATTTCAGTCATCTGTTCTGCATTATTTTTTTATGTCAAGTACCTAGAAGTAGGTAGTCCTGACAGACCGTGATGGTTCTTGAGACAAACTGGTCCCTCGAGTATTTCATGCATTGGTCTGTGATTCTGTCTGACTTCTAGAACAATCAAAAGACTTAAATGAATGGGAGAAATGCTGTTTTGACATTTGCTTTTAACCTATTTCCTTGAAACAATAAATTTTTTTAAGGGTGGGGACACACCGCTTTGTTCTCTGTTTATGCAGCACCTGTTTCACATGAGGTGGCTCCACTTACTACTGGTCTCATTTACTATTTGAGTTTGTGTTTGATGACGATCTTTTAGTGCATTTAACATGCCTTGATATGGACTACACTGTTCTATTATCATTTACTACTCCACCCATGCGGTAATAGCATATCATCTCATCCAAATAGGACTTTCTCAACAAAAAGGTGCCAAAATTTTAATGCCGAAATAGGGGATTAACCACATGAGGGAGAAAACAAGGTGTAAAGCACCTAAAGATCATTATAGATAATTTTAGGACTGCCAGAACTGAAGAACTTATAATAATAGTAGGTAGAGACACTCACACTTTCATGTTGTGCTGTCACTCATGTAGAAACAAAGAATATGTAACTAAATATAGTAAATAAACCTTGAGTAGGTTCCCAGTCCTGAAAGCTGACAAACACCTCCAGCTCCTTACATAAGTTACATGATTTTGTTCTTCACCAGAACAGATGTGTTATGGTCAAAATTATGAACAAAAAGGAAGAAAATAAACAAAATTCTAAGTTTCATGCTCTGACAAATTTGTAAATTCTATTTTTTTAAGGACACAAGAGTCTATATGCAATCACATGAACAGACCCTTCTCTAGACAGACACACCACAGACCTACTCTAGACTAATTCTGCTCGATGTCCAGTTGTGGAAGTAGAGCTGTTCACAGATGTTTTAAATCTACCTTATCATTATTTGCAAATCACTTAAAAGTTCCCAGTATTCCTCTAAACAGAGGAAAATCAGAGCTACTGCTATATCAGTTTTTTTGGTAATGTTCTTGAAGCAGACCATTTACTTACAGCAGTCCTTCAAATACAGGAGGAAAAAATAATAAGCTGTGCCAAAGGGGGTTTACAAGAAGATGGAAGAGGGACTTATCACAAAGGTTTGCAGTGATAGGACAAGGGGCTCAAGCTGAAAAAGGGCAGGTTTAGATTAGATATCAAGAGGAAGTTCTTTACTATGAGGATGGTGAGGGACTGGAACAGGTTTCCCAGAGTGGTTGTGGACTCCCCACTACTGGAAGTGTTCAGGACCAGACTGCATGGGGCTCTGAACCACCTGTCTAGTGGCAGATTCCCTGCCCATGACAGTGGGGTTAGAACTAGATGATTTTTAAGGTTTCTTCCAACCCAAACCATTCAATGATTCTATATCACCTATTTTAATTAAAAGCTTCCTAATGATGGACTATCCACAACAGTCTTAGGTAGATTTTTCTGTTATTGAATTACCATCACTGTAAGAAATGTGTTATTTTCAGTTTTAAATTTGTCTAGCTTCATCATTCAGGCTTCAAATCCCATCAAACACTTGGATACTGGATTGAAAAGCCCTTTATTTTCAAGTAACTGCTCCCCACGTTCATCACCACCAGCATGTATGTGATCAATCCATAATGTAACCTTCCCTGTATAAACAGATGAAATGTGCAAAACATAAAATGTGCTCAATATCTACTGATCACCCATTGTTAAAAGGGATTTTGGAAAAAAAAAACGAACACAAATCCATCCATAACTTCAGAGACCCATGCCCCATTGCTTGGTAGCTTGCCAAGAATGTGTTAACATACCTGTTTCCATATGAGCAATAACTCCTGTGATGGGAGTGTTTGAAATGTCCTGACAGGAAAGCTTGAACTGCAGCCAAAGGAAGCTTTCACTTCCAAAAGGCTGGGATTTCTGAGCTCCTGTGGAGGATTTAGTTACACATGGTGAACTGTTCAGGCTTGTCACCCATCAGATAATGAAAGCAAATGAGGAGTCCAATCAGCACCGGGGCCAACCTCCAACATTTGGAAAAGTATCTAAATTCCCTCCAAATTTCTGATTTGGGGATTGGAGGCAGGAGGTAGGTCCACAGCAAGGGTGTCAATTGGAGGCCCATTTCTAAATTAGACTTTTTGAAGCTACCAGGAAATGCAAATAGGCACGAAGCAAAGGACGTGCTTCGTGTTACAGTCAACATTTGCATAACACAGTTACGCACATCTGTGTGTATGGGTGTATAGCAAGCACAGCTAATAGTCTGTAATTATGCCTTGGAAAATACACACTCCAAGGAATTTCCAAAGAGTCTGACCTGGCAGAAAATGCAGTCCCAGGAGATCTGTAGCAGTTTCCTGAGAAAATCCCAACATGCAGTGGAGCTGCATGGGTAAGAACTGGGTCACTCAGATAAATCTGATGGGACACTGCTTTTTCCCTCATTGAACCTGCGTGCAATAACCCCTTGGCACATGTACAAATTTTAAATTTGGGTACCTCAGATATGCCCATATGCAAAATTGACTTTCAAAAATGTCTCTGCCAGTAAAAATCAGCTGCTAAAATATTCCTGGAAAGTAAAGTGTTACAATCCTTAAAAAAATAAAATAATTAATTAAAAAAAACCCAAAAACCTGGACCTGGCAATGGCCACCTTTAAAAAATGCTGAGATACTCTCACAAAAAAAAAAAAAAAAAAAAAAAAAAAAAATCCAAATTTTATTTGTTCTCTAGAACTTTTCTTGGCTTTATAATGTATTAACAAAAGCTGATTCTCTGCTTTTATGTATCTACTTTTTACAAGGGTATGCGATGATAGACAAGGGGTAATGGTTTCAAAGTGAGAGGATTTAGATTAGATGTTACAAAGAAATTCTTTACCCAGAGATGTTGAGGCGCTGGAACAGGCTTCCCAGAGTAGCTGTGGATACCCCACCCCTGCAAGAGTTCAAGGCCACTTTGGATGGGATTTTCAACAATCTGGTCCAGTAGAAGTTGCTGCCTATGGCAGGGAAGTTGGAACTCAATCGTCTTTAAGATCCTTTCCAACACAAACCTATCTGTGGCTCTATACTATTTCTTAGAAGAAATGATAAAACCCATTTAATAAAGCTGTAGTAAAATATTCTGCCACTGATGTGGCTGCTCTGTAAAGGTCTGCCACTATTGGCTTCTATTTCACCTCTGTGCAAGTATTTGGATTATAAAAGAATTAAAAAATATACAGAATTTTTCACTGTCTGCTTATAGTGAACCACGTTCTTTATTAGAATAAGAAATATCATCACTCTTAAATCTGGAGGGTTTTTTTTATTTTTACTCCATTTTAGAGTTTTGATGTAAAATAATTCTCAGCCTCTTTCTGTGCCCTAAGTCACCCCAACACCAGTGTTTTTCTCTCATGCTTTCCAGACAGCTAAGTTTTAATTCCATCAGGATTTAGGACTTCTCAAGCCCTCTCCATTTTGACAGGATTTTGTTTAAATCTGTGGTCCTCTCCCTGGATATTTTATCCCAGATACAAATGAATTTGATGTAATGTAATAGACATTTTACAATTCTTCTATATGTGTGAATAAGTAGCTGTTATCTCCTTTTTCACCTTGGGAATTATAGATATTAAGATATCTATAAGGTAGGTAAACCCAGTAACCAGCAAACACGGAGCTTGGTTTACATTTGGATGTGTAGCAAGGTTGCAGCAAATGAGAGAGAAGACAGATACACACACAAACCACCCCACAGTCCGTGATGTGAGTGATGTGTCTGATGTAGGAGGGAGAGCTCAGCTCTCTGAAGGATGGAGTGTTAAGCAGGGGGCTGGAGACCAGGAATCTGATTCATGGATCAGAAGCAGTTTCTTCCTTATCTCCATGCTTCTGCTTTACTGCAAGTGGCTCCAAGGAAGTCACAACTTCTGTACGCCAAAATGCCAAATGAGAAAAGACCCCATCTCCCTCTCCCCCATAGAAATGGGTTGAAACAATTTGCAGTGTGACATCAGCTAATGAAGAGAGAAAACTTTCTTGAACCATTAAATGACAATATTATGGCAGACTTAATAAATCTGAGTTTTGAGGAGAAAAAAGCTGAATGTAATCATCATTGGTGCACCCACCCTTGTCTTGGAAATGTCACATTTTAGTGCAGTAATTGTCTCTCCGTTGGTTTTTTTTTTTCTTTTCCAAAACAGATAAAAAAATATTTTTCCAGTGCTTGAGATGTTACAGACAGATTTTTCCAGACTGTCCTCACAAGAACTACCAGGAATCCCTTCTTTTGCTGTTTAATTCTGTCATCTGTATCATTATTTTCTGCTTTTTGCTCTGCCCCAGATTTACAGTGTTGCCAGACTTGTGTATGTCTGTGAAATATTCCTGTCTGATGAAGACTGGGTTACTTACATTATTTTTATGTTAAAACTCATTCAGTTTTGCACAGAACAGTCACTGTGGAAATAAGCATCCTTTTGTTTAATGAGTCAGCATTAAGCCTTTATATATTTAGTTGCTCTGTGTTTGAAGATAATGAAAGTTATGTGTATCATGACAGATGATCTTGACTTCCTTAGGGATAGGGGGCTCTGAAAGATTAATTTGATACAGAGTACAATATTCATTACAGAATGAACTGCGCCTTTTTAGACTTTGGCTTGGCAAAGTTGGAGGAATTAATTTCTTTTTAACCCTTATTATCTGTCTCAGACAGCTAGCACTGAATGCCACTTCCTTCCCATGACAGTTGCATAAGAATAATTAAACATTCCAGAAAATACACAGAAATACATACACAAATTCACTGAAAAATAAATAAATAAATAAATGGAGTAACAGTTGTTTTTACTCTTAATATAGTCTCTTGCTTCATGATGTGGTAAAGTGACAAGATGCTTCCTCACTGTGTTTCTCTCTTTGTGGAGTTAATTGTTTTTAGTATGGATCTTGTGTATCAACAATACCTTTGGCTGATTATCCTGTAACACAATGGAATTTGTTGTTGTAGCAAAGCCTATCTTTTTCATATTAGACACCTTTTCTGCAATTCAGGCTAGCTGCAGCATGAGGAAGAGTTCCCAGAATGGAGTGCAGAGCACCAGATGAAAATACACAAGGAACTTTGGGCATCTCTGGTTCCCTGGACACATAGACAGAACTAGAAGCCATTTGCAAAGAAGGTAGTCCATTGCCTGGAAAGGTCTGTTAGCACATTTCAAATAGGCATGAAACTGTGATTCAGCTTCATTAGCTTGTGCCCAGAGGGGAACTCAGCCTGGCTGAACCACAGTGGTGTTATCCTTGTAGGGATATGTGTCTGCATTGCACAAAGGTGTGACTTGCTAGACTAGAAACCACAGGCTATGACAGGCCAAACTCTCAGGTTATATCTCATTCTAATCAAAAGTAAGTGCATGCAGACATACCCAACTGAGCTTTCAACACTTCCATTTGCCTTCAGAATAAGGTCCAGCCCAAATTCTGTGGGATTTGGATAGACCAAAGTCTCAAGAGCAAGATTTTTCCTGCAAAATTTACAGTGGGAGGTGCAATGCCTCTTTCCTGGAAAGTCTCCAGCCAAAATGTGCAGACTCTAAAGATCACAGATAGGCTCATGGATGCAAATATGAACCTCTCAAAAACATGATACTGCTCCTAAAAAGTTCAGACTCACCTCTAATTCAGATGAAAGCTTCACCTTAGGGTGTTTATCCAAATTACATTCCAGTGACAGTTATTCAGTGTCATAAGAGTTTTACATTCACTTTTTATATTAAAAAAAGGAGCAAATATCTCTTTTGCATATACTTTTATGTTAGAAAGAATCTTCAAGATAACACTGCTAACTATTGCACCAGTTCAAAGCCCAGCTGACAGCCTACATACAAACACAGAAAAGCTGTAGCCTTTTGAAAATAAATGGCAATATAAACAGACAAGGCAAATGCAGTCGTGGGAGGTAGAGCACAGCAAAGATGCGACCTGCAGGGCCATACTGGACAGGAACAGAAAGGGTGAGACTCTAGGAGCAAAGTCCATTGAGGTCAAAGTGTTTGAACACAGCATTCCATGACGTTAGGATTATAGCCCAGATGGATCTAGAAAAAATGGAGCATCCAATATTTACTCTGCTCTTTCAGAGCAAAGAAGCATAATGGCTTTAGAATTTATTTGTTCTTCATTTGTTCTGTTTAGGCAAACCAGAAGGTATGTCAGCAGGTGACAGTAGAACAGAAAGCAAGCCAGTTGATGTACACCAATGAGCGCAAGTCAATGTATTTCTGTGGATTTCTGCTTTGCTACCCAAAACCCAAGATTCTTTGTTACCCAAGATTCTCAGTCAGCAAGTCCATAACACCAGAAAATCAGGTGTTAAGAACTTTCAGACTTCACTATCACCAGCTGAAAATTATAACTCCTTCAACTCCAAGAGCCTTTAAGGGGCCTTTTACCTTGATATTTATATTTGAAGTTCTAGGATTGATTTGAACTATATTGTCAAGCTCTTTTCCATAGAAAACCCCAAACCAAAAATACCTGAACCGTATTTAGAAATGTGAGATTCTTACCTCCTGCAGAATTTCAGCATCCTGGCCTTGAAGAGAAAACTGAAATGTCACAAAGTGGACAAATGGCAGCTACCCTGGTGATGCAGAGGAGTACAGTAAAGCAGTGGGAGATTCTTCATTGAGTAGAAATAGAGCAGGAAGATCACAGGTTTGGTTTTGGCACCAGGAGCTGTTTAGGAGTTCTCTGATGTCCTAAGGCTGAATCAGCTGCCCATGTGAGTAACCAAGTCCTTATCCCAAACACCTTCCTTAATCCTCCTCTTTGCTGAAACATTTTATTTGGTGCAAGTTTTTCAAGAAAACTGGAGAAAACTTTACATACAATTTAGATATTTTTGTTTTTCCTGATTTTTGCTAGGAAACAAGGTTTATGCTAACTTTTTAAATGCATTTTGAAGACAATTCTATGATTCTATGATTTTGTCCAGTTTCACCCAAATCTGATAGCAGGGTAGAGTTTTTAATGGAAATTACTTTTAACAAGAGGCCTATACAAGACATATATTGAGGTTGCATGTAGCCTGGAAAGCCACTTTTTCAGTCCGCCACCTTCAGAGGAACATGGCATTTATTTCAGCTTGTTTTTTAAAGCTTTGGGTGCTCAGTCACCCATGCAGATCTTGATGATTTGTAATATCTGTTGTCTTTTCCAGAAAAAAAAAAAAAAAAAAAAAAGGAAAAAAAGGTAAAAAGGTATCATGGCTCAACCAAAGGCCATTTCATTGGTCTGCT
The DNA here is from genome assembly GCF_030490865.1 of Poecile atricapillus. Classification (NCBI taxonomy): domain Eukaryota; kingdom Metazoa; phylum Chordata; class Aves; order Passeriformes; family Paridae; genus Poecile; species Poecile atricapillus. The sequence goes on from NC_081250.1 coordinate 143,600,481, forward strand.
ACTTGTGGAATTTTGAAGTACCATATTCCACATGTTACAATCAACAGAATGCTAAAATATCCAACTATGAAACACATGACTTTTCTCCTAACTGCTTGAGTTCACTTGCAGAATGAAAGGCAAAAATTAGCATCTTCATGAGCCTTCTGAGACCTAAGATACGAAGACAATAAAAAAAAAATCATTGCATGGTAGCAGAAATGAAGCATTTGTCTACTCAGAGATCACTGTATTCTACAGTGCAGCAATTTCACTTGGGATCAGGTGCCCCAGGCTATGTGGTTGCTGTGTAAAAAGCAACTCCACACCTTATGAAAGCATGTAACCTTATATGACAAATGGGAAATTGTTACACAATAATTATATGTTCTTGCACGACCTGATTGCTGGTACCTATCATCCCAAAGTATATCTTCTAAGATTGCTGTCAGGTGGCTCACACTTCAACAGTCTTTCCAATAGTGCCCTCCCTTTAAAACCTGCACTGTGAGGATTTTCACTGGCCTTCCTCCATAGACTCTCTTTGAAGGATCTCAAAGCACCTGCAGAGGACCCTAATGCCAGCAAGCTGACTATGAACTGAGTGCAAAGGACACAACTGAGGTTTCAAAGATCTATCTCCATATCTTTCCTCTCCAATATTGAAAAAAAACACACTTCTGTTTGAGCTTTCTCAGCTAGGTCTGTCCTCCAGGACAGAGAATTATCTTTTATTACATGACATTTCTAGCACCTAGAACAACACTGTCCTAAACTCAATTATACACACCATTCTGACTATGCTATGGAAGAGGACTAGTAACAGACTCACTGCTATTTGGAGCTGCACCTCTTTATGTCAGAGGGGCTCATCATCACTATCCGATTAAAGTGGGATGCTGCTAATCAGAGGCAGTGAAGTTGTTGAGGGAGTAGTGCTGACACAGGGAAAGAAAGTGATTAAATATCATTAGCCATTCATTATGATATCAGAACAGGTTCTCTACCTAAGCCAGGTTAACTCCCACTGATGCACTGGAGGATATTTTCTGAAGGATTCAGTCATATGGCTTTCATTCACTACAACTCTTCCTCCTTGTGTGAGCACTTTTCTTACCAGTGTGATAGATCTAGTCAAGACATGCAGAAGCAACTGGCACATTTTTCACATGCACAGTCTATTTCAAAATACTTCAAAGTATTTTGAGTTCTTATTAATTTCATGAGGGGGTTTTGATGATTAATATTTTTTTCATTTGATGAGCTGGGCTTAGTCTGATCTTCCAAAGGTCAAGGAAGGAGTGACATTTGGGGCATTTGCCCTTATTACATCCTAGCATTTTATTAGAGAGATCCTCTAAGAAACAAGGACTTCACTGCAAAGGATCCAGCGAGGATCAGGGTCCCATTGTGCTACACACCATATGCACAAAGTAATTACTGTTATCATCCTTCAGAAACTGCAGCAGAGTACCAAAAAGAAGGTCACGTAAGGGAGAGGTTCAACACAGTAAAGAGCATCAGAGTATTTTGTAGTTATATAGCACCTCAGAGGCCTAATCCAAACCAATTCAATGTTTTGAATGAAGGAGAGCTCACCCAGTTTTCCCCACATGCCACAATGGGGTGGTTTTTCTCAAACCTAAACCAATTCTGTGCCACTTGTCAGTGGCAGAGCAGGGAACAGCTGGGTGCCACTGATGGTACTGTGTGTGCAGGAGAGCTCGAGGGCAAACCACTGTCTTCTTAGATTGCTGCTTTGATAAAGAACATCACTTACCCATTACATCTGTGCTTCTTGTTCTTGGCAGTTAAAAACACATAATGCAATTATTATATACATAAGCGACAGAGTATGTACATATACTATGTATTTAATGGAGTAGGTATTACAGTTGATAGAATCGCATGTGATCTTTAAGTTCCTATTTGCTCAGTTCTCACATTATTCCTTTCTTTGCAATCTGTATTGGATCTTATGTGAAAAGAGCATGATGGTTGTGAGCAATAAAATTCACCAAGGAGATCAAGCTGGCAATAAATAAGAAGCCATGACTGGAGCTGAAGACAGTGATTAATTCTGGCAATGAAATGAAATGGCATTGAGTTGAAGGAGCCTGTGAACACATTCTGAGAGTTTTCCAGCCTCCATATTTTGTGATTTCTTTGCTAATTTTTCAGAATACTTTCTACATGCTGAGGTGCATCCTACCAGTGTTTGTGTCCTCAAGTCTTTCGTTGCCTGAGGTCCAGCAGGGGTTTTTTACTGCTATTCAACAGATATTGGCATCTAATGAATACCATGAACACAAATGGACAAATCTTCACTGAAATCAGTAAAGTTAGTTTACTTTACTTCACTTAAATAGTAAAGTTAACTTTACTATAAAGTCAGAGAAGTTCTGCTGATTTACATCAGCTGATGATCAGAGACTTTGAGTTCCCATGTATTTCCTGTCATCAAGCTGGGGCAGCCCTTTCTGGATGCGTGCCTGCTCTAGATACCTTCATGTCACAATGTGGTGCAGTGCTGTTTTCCTCACACACAGCAAGTGGCTATACAGAAAACAAATTTTCTCTATTCGCCCTTGAAGAACTGGATTGCATGAGAGATCCAAACATATTAAGCTTTAAAACCCCTCGACATTCCTCATTTGTAGGTTAAGAGTCCACTCTTACATAAGAATGCAGTGTGTAAGGATACCAAAATTAAATCCAGAGCAGCATAATTAATCTTTCACTGCACCCCATTCTGTACCAGGCAGCACCATTTTATTTTTAACATTTTTAGGCAAAAAAGAAATCTAATAATAGATTCTACAAGAAGTGCTGGAATGTGGACTCCCTGTACAATCTCCACCTTTGTACTCTGTCTCAGCCAAGATGCCTTTAAAACCCTCTGTCCCACTAGGCAGAGATTGACTTATCACTCCTTATTACAAATTGTACACATACGTTAGCATATGTGAAAACATGCCCTTGCCACTATTAATTCACCTGCCCTCCACGTTCCACTCCTGTGTCACCCACTCACTTTTCAGATTAAAAGTGCTTTGGGGGAAGGGAAAATATTATCTCTCAGGGGCAGATTGATGGGGGAAGGAGCCAAAGGATGCTGCAGCCTCACCCCAGACTGCCTGGGGGAAGGACCATGTCTGTTCTAGCCTTGTGGCTGAAAACGACTCCCACCTTCCCTATCTAACCCTTCTGTTCTATATGTCTGTATGGCCTGTTCTAATGATGGAGATCTGGCATCAGAATGTTAACACTTATAATTACTCCTTTTTTAAAAACATTTTCCCTTTCTTTGGGGGGAAGAGTATTTAGTAGCCAGAAATAATTACAGCGCTGGTTCTGAAAATATTTATAGTTCTAGCTATGGCCTGTGCTGTCACAGTGGGTTTTTTATGGCACTTCCTTGGCTAAGACAAAGGCTGTGAGGCAATTAGGGCTCTTGACCAAGCAGATAACAACCTGGATTTGTGTTTTTGTTTGTTCCATATTGTTGAGAGTCATCACTTACAATAGTAAAGAGATACAAAGGTTAGAGCAGTGATGATGATATTTTTAGGTAAAACAGTCATTTCAAAGGTGTCACTGTTGGAAGAAAAACACATAATCTCTGAAAAATATTTCATATATTTTCAGTAGCTGGAATTCCTTAAAAGGTAGCATGGGCATTTGGGTCTGTATCTTTCATCAGTGATGCTGTGCCATCGGACACGGGACCCTCCTCACAAGGTTTGGGAGGATCATAACCTGCCAACCAGCCAGGGAAAATGCTCATGGAGAGTATTAAAACAGACTGACCAGAGACATTCAGAGCAATGACCAGCACCAACGATGCTTTAGAAATTCTTTCACGCCCTGGTCCTCCCACAGGCATTTTGGTACACCAAGAAAACAATTGAAACTGTCTCTGGTAGACAGAGCCAGGATAGTACAAAACTGCTGTAAAATATATTCCACATAACATAAAATTCCAATAAAATTTTTTATCTCCTAATTCTATATAGGCTTGACATTCAGACATTGTTTCCCAACAGTTACACTAAAACCTTCTCAGCTTTTAAAAACATTCTGACCTACTGCCTAGCACTATCAATTTGTGCTGGAATTTCCACAGATTTGGATTTTTTCTTCTCAAGTGAAATCTGGAGCTTTTGATTTAGTTTGGCACCACAAAAAATGAGTATTTGAGTTAAATAAACCCCCCCAATAAGCAAATTCAGGATCAAGTCAACACATCATAATAAGTTCCCAAATGTCAGTTGAACTACAGTGACTGCCCACATATTCAATCACAGCCTTGGGCAAAGGTGCAGCAACTTGTTAAAACAGAAGTTTAACTGCATAATCTGAGCCCACAGAAAACCTTCAGAAGAAAATAACCATGTGAGGCAAGAGTACCAATGCAAACCTCTGAGTGATTAGTCAGTGGAGGCAACATGATTTTAACAGAGAAATCACATCCCCTCTAGACTTTTTCATTATTTTTTTCCCAGAAGGGGGTTATTTTAGGGTGGATTGAAAAATGGGACATAGAACCATAAATATGTTATTTTTACATCAATTTTATTATTACTTTAGAGGTGTCTACACCTATAGATACTGCTGTGTGTGCCGTACATAAACAACCAAAAATAAAAAGGCACAGTCCTTCCTCTGAACCACACACAGCTTAATGTGAAGAACAGCAACCAACCCCAAAATTCATCTTTTCTGGAAAACAGTGGAGAAATATGTTACAGAAAAAAGGAAGAGGAAAACAGAATTCATGAACAGAGCTGCTGACACTGGAGGATATTGTGTCCTGTGGGATGCAGAACAGAAAGATGAAGGGGTGCCTGGGACTGCTACCATCGGAGTTTGGAAAGTAATTTAGAAATAAAGGTGTTGGAGTCCCATCTGTGCTGACAGGCTCAGATACTCAAGAGAGCATTGGCTTTAACTTAAGACCATGGAGAAGGCTTCTCAAACTGAGTGGAGAAGCTAGGAATGTGAATGTGTGAATTACAATTATGTTAAGTCTCTGTGTGAAAAATTTAGAGTTTGGGATACAGTAGTGAAAGAGGGACAAAAGTGAGGTTCTAGGGTGCTGGCTTGTCTTTGCCTTTCTTCCTTCTTCTTCATGGTTTTGGGTGGTATTGGGTGATTGGACAGAAAAGTACACAGTGCAGAACACGGGTGTTTGGTTATTGGGTTAAAAGTAAAAATAAATTTGTTGGCATTTGATAATTGGATAGCTTATGCTTAAAAGGCCTTGTGGACAGAGCCCTGTATTGCCATTTGTAGCCTGTTAGGTTAGTGTGAAGAAGTGCTTACTGTCTGTAAAGATGCAATACAGATAAGGTAAAATAAACATCCTAAGTCCGAATGTGAAAACCGTCTCTCTGCTCATCAATCCAATCCTGGGGAAAAGAACTGTGAACACTTTCACATAAAGGGTTTTACTTTATCATGCCTACTTTATCAATTTTTATCATGCTTCCTCTCCTCCTCTGACTTTTGATGAATTAAAGTGACAACTCAGAGCAACTCCTGGGCATCACAGCTGGAAGCACAGAGAAAATGAAGCATCTTCAAATAGAATTTGTGACCAAAAGTGAGGTTTTACTGATGTTCATGTTGAAAGAGAATAATTGGCCTGCCTTCAATGACTTGTCTGATAGAAATTGAGGACCAGGACCAATTCAGATCCAGACTCAGTCTCACAAGAGTCTTCCTCAGTGCTGTTCTCCATAGACAGTGTGTAGTGTTCAAGGCAGTTCAGTATCCACATGCTCTCTTACCTCAACAGTTCCTCGGTTACACATATCTAATTTTTCCTACTGTTTGAAATAGATGGATAAATCCATCTAAGATACCTGTTGTATTTGTAATGCACCCATTGCTGGAGGATTTATTCCAGATGATAAGGCTTGTCTGCCTATAATAATCTGATCTGACATCCAGAGGCAAAAGTTTCATCAGTCTTAATATAGCCAATATATTCATATATGAACATGGTTTGGTTTCACTCAATTCACTCTTTTTTTCTGGAATGTATTCATGATGACATTTCCCTTCTGATTTCCATCTTCAAGGAAAGCCCTATTGTTTAAACAACAGCAGTAAAAAAAATTAGAGTATAATAATTGAATGTCATCCCAGGACTACATGCACATGGAAAAAATGTTGTGGCCTTTGTGAATCAAACTTCCAATACTAACCATCAGCCCCTGCATCCATGGACACAGAGAAAGACAACTTGCTTCAATTTGATTTCTGATTTTGACTGCTGATTTGTGCAAGCTGATGAGACTTCAGAGGGATCTAGATGTCACTCCACCCCTAGTAAAACAAGTCTTTTTCTGGCTCTCTTGTAGGCTCCCTTTAGGTACTTCAAAGTGCTAGAAGGTCTCCTCAGAACTTCTCTTCTCCAGGCTGAACAGCCCCAACTGTTTCAGTCTGTCTCCATAGGAGAGATGTTTCAGCTCCCTGATCATCTTTGTGACCCTTTCTCATCAACCAACACTCTAAAGTCCTTCTCCTCAGGGCTGCTCTCAGCCCATACTCCACCCAGCCTTGTGCTTGAGATTGCCCTGAGCAAGGGACGAAACCTTTCACTTGTCCTTACTGAACTTCATGAGTTTCACAGGTTCCACCTCCCAGGCCTGTCCAGGTTCCTCTGGATGGCATCCCTTTCATCCAGTGAATCCAGTGCCTCACACAGCTTGGTGTCATCAGAAAACTTGCTGAGGGTACACTTGATTCCACTGTCCCTGTCACCAACAGATGTCAAACAGCACCAGTCCCAGTACTGACCCCAGAAGAACACTACTCATCACTGGTCTCCATTTGGCCATCGAGCCATTGACCAGAACACTCTGACTGCAACCATCCATGCCATTCCTTATCCACCAAGTGGTCTGTCTGTCAAATCCATCTCTCTCCAGTTTACTGCCAAATGCTACGCACAAGTCCAAGCAGATGATGTCTTCTCCTTCACCTACCACTGCTGTAAACCTGTGATAGAAGGCCACCAAATTTGTGAGGCACAATTTGGCTGTCACCAATCTCCTCCTTATTTCCCATGTGTTTTACCATAGTTTCCAGAAGGATCTGCACCATGATCTTTTAGAAGCATTTAGGTGAGACTGGCCTGTAATTCCCTGGGTCTTACTTACTTTCTTTTCTAAAATGGGATTATATACCTATATAACTTCCATAGCTACAAGCAGTCATTGATAAAACTTTCCAGTGTTGGCCTTCTACCCATGCAGGTTGTGAGACTTCATTGTTCTGAAATCTAGGTTGCCTTCTCCTTATCAAACACATAAGGCATTTCCACTCCCTGCTTTTGAGACCTGCAGAAAAAAACAAAATAATTCATCTAGAGAGAGCAGATGGGATGGTATATGAAGTGTTCACCAAAGAGGGTTAAGGTGTGAAAACAGAGGCTGAAGTTAGCATTATTTACACAAATGATTCTGTCAGGATGTCCAGTAGATTGCTACAGAAGAACAGCTGTGTTCAGCTCTTTAATGTCTAAGTGACAACTGGGACATGTTTGCACAAAATTGCAGTATTAACCAAATAAACTGTCTGTGTCCTCTTCTTACTACTTCTGTGAGAAGACAAGCCTAAGATGGTGCTCCTCCTAGAATTCACAATGAAAACAAAGCAGTTCTAAGGCTGAAATTTCTAGTATTTGTGTGATTCTTTTATTGGAAAATCGTTAGGAAAATCATGACAGGACATCAGGGATCACGCTTAGCTTAGCAGGGATTTCTTCTTACATATTCAGTTCCTTTTTCAGGATTTGAAATATTTCCATCAATCTAACCATGATATTGAAACAGTCTTAAAACTTATTACACACCAATCTTAGATTTTGTTTTGAGTAGGAGTCAGTTTATCCAAGAGGGAGATGCAAGGCACTTCTGTCTTAAACCACTTATCATGGTATCCAACAAAACCAAAGTATATTATGGTATCCTGCAAAACCAAGGTGTTCTCATCCCCAGATTCTGAGAACCTCTTGTTTAGTCTTTTAACACTGAATCTAAGCTTCTGCTTTTTTGTTCAATTCAAAATCATGGGAGGGAGGTTTCAATGTGATTGTTTCCCATGGACCTCAAAAATTTTGCAGTATTTTGTTCACATCAAAGTCTTTGGCAAAGAGCAGATTGCACAATCAGATTCAATGTTATAAAGGTCCCTTCTGGCTTTAAAACCTGCAATTGCCAAAAATTGTCAACTGTAAGTTAAATATGACAGAACTGTTCAGGTAAAGGCTGAAAGGGAGCTTCTAGGTCATCAAGATAGACAAGTCAGGGGGTTATAGAAATTGCCACCAAAAGGTGACCAACTGCATGACCTATGGGACAACACCTCAGGTCATGGGCTGGCCCATTGCTCTTTCTGTCTAAGAGGGAATTTTACTCAGAAACTAGGTGTCCACTGTGAATATTGTGTAAAATAAGATAGTAGTAGAGTGGTGTTTATGGTTAACAGAAATATACAAATACACAGAGCAGTTTTAGGCTAAAGAATGAAAGGAAACATTAAAATTTCTGCCCTGTTAATTTGAATTAACTAAATTTAAAACAACTGGTGACACCATCCACCACCAGGAAGAATCAGTAGATGAGCTAACAGAGGAAATTAATGTCCATCAGGCAAAGGCCAGTGATTTCCTTTTGCTTAAGCACAGCTGAGAAAATATCATGATAATGTTATCTTTCATACAAGCAAACATCTCCAGAAGTGGCCAATTCTTTCTTCAGAAACCAGCTGCCCATAGAAGCTATCTGTCTGTCTGCACATTTTCTATGCATGCTTTCACCACAGCACTTCAGCACTTCCCAGGGCAAATTAAGGGTGCTTGAATCAATAGTAATACTGATATTATCACAAACAGTGACAAAACTGTGTTTTCCAACTAAATAAATTAAACCTGAATTGAAACAGCTATGCTATTTAATTTGTAGGAATTAGAACAAACCACAGCTCTGTGTTGTGCTTTTGCAAAGTCTTATGAGAGGTATGTTTACCCAACTGAGAAAAAGGCAGGTTTCCTTGAATTAGTCTCACACTCAGAGGATAAAGATGCCAAAATAAGCCCTGCCAGAAGCAGCTACAACTGTCACAGGAGTAAAGAAGACATACAACAGTTGCTACAAAGGCTCTGTTTTGCCTAAAGATTTTAGGCACAGGAGGATAATCTTGGAAGAAAATATCCCTCTTGGAAATAAACAGTCAAAACAAAGATAGCCATGAGAATAAAAATGCCTTTGCTGGGATAATTTGCAAATGCTGGTAAAACAAATCTATTTTCAGGAAAGGGAGGTGACAAAAGAAAGGCATGGAAAACCTTTCATGTGAAAAGAGATTGAAATGAGCGCGTGGATGAGAAAGGAAAAGAACAAAGGGCACTCAACTAAATTAAAAGGTAGGGTATTCAAAGCCACCCCAGGAACTACCTCTTTTTATACCATGGGCACTCAAATCATGGGATCCAAGTCTGCAGGTCTGCCTTGAGACTTAAAATGCAAAAGCCTCACTTGCTTGGGCATTTATATGACTAACAATAATAATAACCGGAATTTCATAGGACTGAGGAGTAGCAAATTTTGGAAAGATTATTGAATGGCCTGGTTTTAGGATGAAGTTAATCTCTTCTTTAAGAGCAGAGATGTTCTTTGTGTCTTCATTTTTGTGGCACGGGGCTAAGAGTGCAGATTATTTCACATCAGCCTATTGCAAGGGTTTTCCACAGCTTCCTTGAGAATAAATCATCTTGTTCTGTGCATATACCACAATATTTTTAGTTCACTAGCACTTCTGAAGCCATCACAGAAGTAATTTCTTTTCCCAGCCATTTTCCCACCTAAATTCATTCTGGTAGCAAAAACTTTTCTAATAAAATTTAAGAACATTTCTTAATAAGAAATCATTGCTATTCAAGAGAAATAAGAACATTTTGAAAATGTCACCCAAATATGTTATTAAAAAAATCCTGTTTTCTTAGTTTGTTGTTTTCTGCAAGTCAGAAAAGTTGAAGGAAGTTTGGGAACAGTTTAGCACTTCCTAAATCACGTTTTTTTTCCCCAACTTCTTGATAGCTGGTGGAAAAGAAAATCTTGCATGTGATCCCGGATGTGAACAACTACATCTCAGTCCATGTATACAGAACCTTTAAAGAGCCACATGAACTCAAAAATATGGAATAAATTCACAAATGAGGAACAACACAGAGCTCTGTCCTATGCCTATATCTGGAGAAAATATAAAAATAAAAAATGGCTAATTCATCATCAACTCTCCTACCCACACTTATCTACTGAAGAACTTTCCTGTGCCACACACAGCCTTTCCAGACTGCCTTGGAGATGACATCTTGATGTGGTGGTCACTTGGATGTCAAAGTTTAGTTTATTGGGACCCTGTAATGTCACAGGGAGTCACTGGTTGGTTGGTTGGTTGGTTGTTTTTTTTAGCTGAGATCATTGCATGGTTCTGGGAAAAGCAGTCCATAAAGCAAGGATTTGGACTGTACAAAATTAGGGCACATCTTTAGAACTGCCCAATGATATTTGTCATGCATTGTTAAGTCCATTAAACTGTAAGGAAGCAAATAGATAAGTATATCTACAAATATAGCATGGTGTCCTACAACCTTCTCTCTCACTGTTTGAATTTTCTTAGTGCAGAAGACAGAGTAGTCTCTCCATGACTAAAATGTTAAGCAGAACCCAAAATCCTTGAGCCTATGCATCAAAACTCTCTGCACAATTCTTCATTTCCTTTAAGGTCCAGTGACCATTTGCAAGAACATTTTTAACCTGTTTGTTTCATATCAGACATACAACAAAATTAACAGGCCTGTTAGTGCTGCTTGATTTAATCAACTTTTTTTTAATTTTTATTGCCTAAACTGAATATATGTGAGTAGAATTCTACTGTAGATTTTTCTGCTTCATTTTTCACCCTGATTTGGTATTGAGTTTTGGCATCCAGTAAAATACCATCTAACAATATCCACAAAATAATGTCTATGAATCTCACTATTCAAAATAAACAAGAAGTTATTATTCTCTTTAATGAGATGTTATATATATGAATTTGTACATCTGTACAAACACAGGCTTACACACAGATTTGTATAACACTATTCCCTCCCAAAAAATTAACCATTTACTTTTAGGTGATAAACAAAAATTGGGTCAAACCTTGCACATTATCAGTTCTCAGGTGATAAACGTGGGTTTGCTTTTCCAGCTCACTTTGCTACCCAAACAGAGTGTATGCAGCAGCTGATTATACCACCACCAACGGTGAAAAGGACTTTATTTGATCTGTCTTACTTAGCCAGAAACTCTGTGACTCCTTCCTAGTGCAGCTGAGCCCATCCCTGACCCTGCTGAGGCTGCTGGAAATGCTGCAGTGCCAAGAGGGGAGCCAAGGCCTGAGCAGAAGGGAATGGAACAGACACGTGATGAGCTGCGTTGGCACAGACTGATGCCTATAGGACCCTGCCCTGACTTTTAGCTGCCCATTTTGGTCATGTGTCCTTTGAGGTAGGCAGGAATGATTTTGCATGAGATCAGGGAATGTTTGAGAGACCTGATGAATAATAATAGCAACAGAGTAATTTTGGAAAACTTGCAAATTCAGAACTTTTTTCCCCCAGATTTTCTTTCTTTCTTAAAAACAGATTTATAAGACTAGTTCTTGGTTTAGTCTCTTTATATTATTCAAGAAAACATACCTCTGGTGATTGCTTCTAGGTAATCCTTATAATTCTCTGAACATTAAATGCCTTGATTCTATCCAGTAATAAAATTCAATTTGGCATGTGTCACCAAAATATACCTTTGAAAATAAACAACAGGGTTGAAGATTTAATGTACTTTTAACAGCAGTGAATACTAGTGCTTTAGAGATTTAACTATTAGTTTGGACAACTTAAAAACAGAAGTGAGTGAGAAGGGAAAAAACAGCTATTATCTTTTTGGAATCACACCTGAAGATCTATGAAGTTTTTGCTTTCAAGAGTCAAAGATGTTTTGGGAAGTGGCTGATCTCATGGCAGAAATCTCAGCTTCAGAAAAGGCTGGAGCTCTTCAAGGTGTGCAAGTCCCATCTGCTCATGACCCCATGTAGAGAGAGCTGTTACCCCACAGCAGAGCCAGCAGAGGCTGTGGGGTGAATGTCACCCTCAGCCAGCAGATTCCCTGAATCCCCTGGCAGCAGCTCCCACTGAAACAACCAAGCACTCATCAGAGCAAGGAGTGTTTGTGAATAGGGCATGGATGCAGAAAGCTGCAGTCTTCTCCAACCACATCAAATCAGGGCTGGATGTTTTACTGTGCCCCACATCAGTCACCTGATTCTGAAAAGGATGTCCTAATGGGTCCTAGAAAATGGATTAAGGTGCTTCTTGATAGCATCACTTCCCCCATTTCAGCTCTGGCCTGGAGGCATGAGTTACAGTTAATTATGTGTGTGATGTTTTTGCTCTATTAGAAAAAGCAGTTGTGCAATCAAACTTCTGCTTTGCTTCTTCTGTTTGGAAGAAGCATTTGGCATCTTCCAAAGTGTCACTAGGTTACAGCCAGGTTGTGCATGGTGAGAGCAGTAAAAGTGTGATATTAATGTGGTGGAAAGGCATGATGCACAAAGGAATCTATTTCTCTTGCAGTCTTCTACAGGGGCTAACATCATCTGATTTTAAATAGGGCACTCATGCTTTATCCTCTTCTACTTGTGTATTTGCATTAGTTTATATACATGTCATTAAGGCCACAATTGTGCTTGGTGGTGTCAGTTAAACCATCGATGTATCATTGGTTCTAAATCCATCTGTCTTTTATCAATTAGGTATCAGATGTACTGGGCCAATTTAAGGCCAGTTCCTAGAGCCCTGCCTATCCTGCTCACAGATCAGGAGGTGGGTATGTAATGCCAGATAGACCCAATATCACACTCAGTACCAAAATCAAATGTAGTTTTAAGAACAATGCAGAAAAGCAGGTGCTTTATCAGGAGATGTGCACATCATGATTCCCAGATAACACTCTTATTGGCAGCTATTTCTGCAAGGTTTAAGCTGAAAGACAGCAGAGCAAGTTTTGTAGGTACAAGAGAGGAAGAGAAAAAAATCAAACTAAACCAATATTAAAGATGGTGTTTGCCAGACCTGTGAATATTCTTTGGGAAGTCTGGATGCCTCAAACCAAACTGTGTCTGCCTCAAAGCACTCGAAGCCCTGTTTATCCTCAGGTGCAAGCTGACCTGGAGTTACCTCTGGTGGCAGCTAAAAAGTAAAACAACCCATCTTGGGTAGCTGGTGGATGGTCACACTCCCTTCCCACGGATCAGGCACATGGGCTGGGAAGGGCTGTGAAGAGCAGCTGGATGGCTGCTCTACTCTCATCAGGAACAGCCATTTTTCCAGGGGACATCTGATGATGATGTTTGCTCATATCTCTGTACCTCAACACCTCTGTGATAAGTGTCAGGCACAGCAGTCATCAATGGTCATTCCTTACCCATCATGCATATTATTGATGCATGTTTTTCTTTAAAATCTGATTTAAGCTATTTAGGAAGCACTCTGGCATATTTATTTTATATAGCTTCTTTGGGGATAGGTTTAAGTCATATGCTAATTTGAATTCATTTTCTGTAAGAATGTTATATTTTTACTTGTTTTCTTCATCAATTAGACCTGAGGTGAGGAAAAAGTACAGACTTACTAAATTCCTCGATATTCAACTGAGCTATGTCTGAACTGCATGATCAACAAAGGCAGCATTCAGGTCCTCTGGTATTTAAAGGGTATTTTAACTGTCAGTGAAGGAAGAAAGGGAAAAAGAAATAGTATCTTAATTTTTAAAAAGCTGTCTTTTCTAGCTCCACATGATTCATCATCTAGGTATATTGTACTTAATAATGAGACTATTTTCTTTAGAAAGCAGAAGAAGCATTGCTATATTTTCATCAAAACACAATGACTTTTATTAGTATTTCATAGGCTTCAGCTGCCCATTTGAAACATCACTGCAGAGAACAGATATCTGGTATAATTCATCATAACACCAGGTAATTCTTATTCAGAATATGTGATTTAGGCCTGACAGCCTGTTAGCCTAGGAAGAAGCCAAACTAAACTCAGCAGATTTTGTGCAAATTGTTAACTTATGGGACTGTATGAATCCCAGGGATCATTTTCTCCTCTACTTTGCCCTTTTTAATTCTTTTTTCATTGTTGTTGTTATTGTTGTGACTTTCCCTCTTGTTTATTGTAAGCTCCTTAAATCTAGGATCAGGATTTCCTAACAGTTAACCCAGCGCCTGACCCATCAATGCCCAGGCTCCCCATGAGTCTACTCAGCGCTACCAAAACCATGGAGCTGTAACATTGCCCTCTGCCATGCCAGAAATGTTATTAAGAGCTTTCAAAATGCTTTAAAAAGGAACAAACGACATTACAGAGGTGGGGAATGGGCCACAGAAACCTGTCAAGACTGCCCAGTGGTAGAGTTAGGCTTAGAACAAGCTGCTGCTCTAGTGTGCAACAGCCATTGAGCTCTGTTTTCCTCCTGTAAGAAGATAAAGGCAGCTATTCATCCTGGAGACAGAGTGCAAGAATCACTCCCCAGCAAGTCCACAAGCACCAAAATGATTTGTTTCAGCTGCCTCCCATGACTGCTTTTGCTAGAACAAGGGCATGTTCGCCACTTCTACAAGTACCTCTGACTCATTGCAGGCATCAAAACACACTGAATAACATTAAAAAAAAGGTCTGCATTTACATACTCACTGAACTCTGCTCACATATTTGTGCACTAACCAATCTCTTTTTTCTGCAGTAGTCACAGGGCCAGAGGGACCAGATAGGAGAGAAGGGCAGATCAGAGCTAAGTCCAGCAGGGCAGTGCTCCAGCAGATGCTTTGAATGTGACAAAAATGAAAACTTCACAAAACTGGGCTGATTTACCAGAATGTTCTTTTAGTAGACTAAAAAATAATCTATTCCAAAGATCATCCCTTCTAAAAATTTGTATCATGTGGGAGGTTTTTTTTTGCTCTTTTCTGATGCTTTCAATCAGATTCATAATGCCTAATTTGGGGGGCAACCAAGCTACACTGAGAGTATTTTAATGGATCTAAAAGGAAACTGCTGTAAAATTCCACTGAGAAAATTTCAAAATATTCAGTTTTACTCCTATTTGGGATGAAACAGTTCCTAAATTTAGCTCACTCCTGAAAAAAATCTCCTTTCTCAGCCATAGTTCCAGGTACAGTGTACATTGCTGCAGTTATGCAGGAGTCACTTCATTCAGGACATGAATTCACATTTTGGCTTTCTGCATCCCTTTCAACCATCAGCAGAATCGCAGCCATATACCCACACAATGCCAGGCAATTGTTCAGAAGGGGGAAAAAATACTGGTACTTAAGAGAAGAAATAAAATTGATGGACTATCAGAAGCCAGCTATACTTGCTTTGGATTAATATCTCTGCTTTCTCTCTAATTGCCATTAGCAATGGCACTTGGTCCCATCCCCAGCTCTTTATCTCTTTGTAAGGTGGCACTTCCAGCAAGATGCCAGATTTTCCTCTTCTACAGTGCTGGAAAACTAGGATGCAGGCAGTCCTCAGGCTCTCCAACTGAGCAGAAACAAAGCTTGCATCTTTGACTGGATTATGACAGCCAGACAGTGACTTTTTTTTCTTGTATGCTATTTTTTGATCCTGGCAAATTAGCTACATGCAATAGGGAATAACATTATCAGGCAATCATTTGATTTTGGCTACTATAAGGTGTGGAAATCACACAGTAAGTTAAACGCTGAGCATTGAAAATGATCATTAGAATTATTTTAAGCAGATTAAGCTATTGCCGATCACTCGTTCTGTCTGAATTGAACAAAGCTTTACTAACTCTTTGAAAGAGCAAAGGACTTCAAAATCCCTCACCTTTTCCTTGAGTAACTTAAATGAAATCTGAGCTGGAAGATAAGGATGTTGCAAAAAGACACCTCTTCGTGTAAGTAGAAAAGACTTGAATGGGTTAAGCCATATCTGGCTGAGTCCCAACAGACATAAAAATCACCTGTGCCTGCTCTGAAATAAATCAGTGTCCTTTTCTGCTGCTGCCGTTGTCTGGAAATAATGCAAATGCAATGGGCCTGCAGTGACATTGTGCCGCACTGGAAGGAGACACATAATAAATTGTCCCCTAATACTGTTAAAGAGACATTTTCGTCTTACTCAGTAGCTTTTGAGGTTGAACTGTGCTACTTACTCGTTGAGGATTGTGATACGGTGTCATGTCATTCTGCTTTATTATTTGCTTAGCCTCCTATTGCTTATATGCACATTTGCTTCTTGAGTTTAAAAATGCATTTTGCTGCTTATGCTTAATGATAGCATGTTTGCTGGCTTGGAGGGAAAAAAGCAGGGAGTTTTCTTTCCACTTTGTTTCTGTTGTTTTAATCATTTCTTTCCAATAGCAGCTGGAACAGATCGTAGATCCGTATGATTTGGTTCTACTGCATTTATCACTTGGAAAAATGCACAGCTGTGTTAAAGGAAGACAGAAAGAATTTGTCTGCCCAGCGGGAAGCTATTGCTGTTCCATAATTGTTTGCTAAAAGGAAGCTGGAATAAAAATGGAGGTAAATGGATATCAGTGTCAATCCAATCCATCAAAATTATTTTAACTGACTGGGGAGTCACAGTTAAGCAGCTGGATTTGAAAGCTGGAAAACCCAAGATGAAAGGAAATAATTAGCTACTTTAAATATTTTGTATCTTTAAAATAATATCTGATTACATCATCTTCTACACACACACAAAAAAAATAAAAATTCACAGAACTATCAGCAAGACACTTCCTAATATCCAGGGAATAAAGGCAAAGCAGAAAAGCCACATGAGGACAGCAAGAAGCAAAAGTTTAAACTGCAGCACATAGTTGTATCTGGTTTTGTTTTAGTTGGTTTTGTCATTAAATTCCCCAAATGCCCAATTCCGTCCTAAAATTTCGCTCTATTTTGTACCAAACTGAGAAAATTAATATTTGTGTATTGTTATGGAGAAACAGCTCAGGGACTGATCTTGCTAGAAAATTACATAGGGGAAGGGAAGGGAAGGGAAGGTGCGGGAAGGGAAGGTGCGGGAAGGGAAGGGAAGGTGCGGGAAGGGAAGGGAAGGTGCGGGAAGGTGCGGGAAGGTGCGGGAAGGTGCGGGAAGGGAAGGTGCGGGAAGGGAAGGTGCGGGAAGGGAAGGTGCGGGAAGGGAAGGTGCGGGAAGGGAAGGGAAGGTGCGGGAAGGGAAGGTGCGGGAAGGGAAGGGAAGGTGCGGGAAGGGAAGGTGCGGGAAGGGAAGGTGCGGGAAGGGAAGGTGCGGGAAGGGAAGGTGCGGGAAGGGAAGGTGCGGGAAGGGAAGGGAAGGTGCGGGAAGGGAAGGTGCGGGAAGGGAAGGGAAGGGAAGGTGCGGGAAGGGAAGGTGCGGGAAGGGAAGGGAAGGGAAGGGAAGGTGCGGGAAGGGAAGGTGCGGGAAGGGAAGGTGCGGGAAGGGAAGGGAAGGGAAGGTGCGGGAAGGTGCGGGAAGGGAAGGGAAGGTGCGGGAAGGTGCGGGAAGGGAAGGGAAGGGAAGGGAAGGGAAGGGAAGGGAAGGGAAGGGAAGGGAAGGGAAGGGAAGGGAAGGGAAGGGAAGGGAAGGGAAGGGAAGGGAAGGGAAGGGAAGGGAAGGGAAGGGAAGGGAAGGGAAGGGAAGGGAAGGGAAGGGAAGGGAAGGGAAGGGAAGGGAAGGGAAGGGAAGGGAAGGGAAGGGAAGGGAAGGGAAGGGAAGGGAAGGGAATTGTTTTCTTCTGAGCTGGCTGCCCAATTCTTCTCATGCTTTTACCAGGAGGATAGCATGGGGCAGAGAAGAAGTGCCCGAGCAGAGCAGATCTGTAAATATTGCAACCCACTGCCCACTCAGCTTTCAGGATCCAGGCTACCGTAAATGAATAAAAAGACTGCCTGTCTTGGCACCTTTCTGCCTCATTTTCATGTGTGATCACAACAGAGAAAACAGAGACAATGAAAACCACTGAACCAGAGTAGTGAAGAAGAGATTTGGCTTCAGGCTCCAGTGCTGTAAAATTTGTAAGCAATATGTTTAAAGCCATTAAATCATCTTCTGCACATCGGGGTTTCACAGGGTAGAGAGCAGTAGCTGAGTAAGAGCTAAAGCATCAGTGTTCTTTGGAGGGAGCTGTGTTTTGGGCTTACATGCTTGCATCACAGAGGAAACATGTTTATTACTTAGCCTGAAAATTGCAGTCCAAAGACCACAGGACTTTCTTGGCTGCTTCCTGATTCAAACCTCTGATTTAGGATTGAATGGCAGTTTTTCAATCTGTGGTCCATGGACTGGAGAATTGTGTCCCTAGAAAGTACATTACTTGCCATTAGAAAAGGCTTTTAAATTCACTATACAAAGGTATATCATGTCCCACCCCTGTAAGTGTGCAAGGCCTGGTTAGATGGGACCTTGAGAATGTGGTTTAGTGGAAGGTGTCCCTGTCCATGGCAGAGGAGTTGAAACTAGATGATCTTTAAGGTCCCTTCCTGCCCAATGTGTTTTATGATTCTATTATTCCCCTTGGGAAATCCACAGGGGTTCACATATCAGACAGCCTGAGACCACATACTACAGCACAAATCTTTTTAATGTCTCCCAATATTGACCTGAAATTTTGCACTTCTACATCGAGGAGTCACTTCATGCTATCTTGGTTTCAATTGTCATATCAGTAGTCCAATTATGCCAGATATTCAATCTGCTGTATCTTTTTCTGTCAAACTGAAGAACTCTCTGTAATCATGTTCCTGCTCTCCAAGGAGGTACTCATAGACTGGAAAAATCACCCTTAAAGCCCTCAGCAAGTTAATCAGACTATACTCCTTAAAACTTACACAGTAAGTCATATCTCATGGTTCCACAAAGTTTCTCAGTTCTCTTCTCTGAACACTTATTAATTTATCAGTCACTCCTGAAAAACAGCAGTGACACAGCGTTGCTGTGGATGATGACAGGACAATTCAAGTACAGAAGCAAATGACGCTCTCCACACCAAAACATTGATATTCATATTTACATTTCTAAATTAGTATTTCTGGTAAAATGGCTGTAGTTTGTGTCCATGGATGATCTTATATGACCCGTAAGACTTTCCAAGACCTGCACTTTCCCAGGACAGTCCTCATGCTGCAGAAACTGCCTTTGCTCTTCATTGTATGACACTGTACATGTTTGTCCAGACCTACTGGAAATTATGATCTTTGCTTCCACTCTTTTTACAAAGCTGTGCTCATTAGGAATTCATCCTGACTTTAAGGTATAGTCAGAGAAACTGTACCAAAGTTAAAGTTTCATATGTGTTCTCCAGATACCTCCAAAATCATTCACTTCATGCTCTCCTCAGCACTGCAGACATTTAACACTTCTCTAATCATTATGGAAACAATTCATGTGTTGTATTTATAAAAAATAGACCACTTACATGCATAAGCCTGATGTAATTTTACAAAATCTCCTAATATTTCTTCAATGTGTATTCACCTTCTGAATTACAACCAACCTTGATTTCACCAATGAAATCTGATAAATAAGAAAAGGAGCAATGACATACTTGGGTACCTAAGATTTTATTTTTTTTTCTCATACCTGTCAAGAATATTGACATTTACAGAATGACCAGACTTTGGAAATTCTTTGATGTCCCATATGTCTTTACCTTTACGCTCCTGAGACATAAAAGACAAAGGGAAATCCTTACTCTGCTCCTTGTGTTTTTTCCTGTATAAAGTAAGAAATAATAGCAAGGTGGTTATGTTTCCCAAGGTCCTCAAAGATACAGCCTATGGCCCAGGGCATAATCTTTTGATAACATTTCATTTTCATTTTGAGACTACTGGGACATGACACATGCCATGCACTTCACAGGCTTGGAAAAAAAACCTTTCTTAAGTACTGCAATTCTGCAATGCATAATCTTTTCTTGCTTGTTCTCAGAATAAACTGGTTATTTCTGTACCCTTCCCAAGCCACAGCCTTCTGCAGGACTTCCTGTCTTCACACCAAACTAGAGGATTAGTGCTGTCTCATATAGAAAAGAATTACTCCCAGAAGAGTATTTTCCTGGTCAGCTTGAAATTTAGTCTCAAGATATTTAGACCAAAAGACATTGAAAATATTTTTGTGCAGTGCTCTGCTGATTAGGATTTTTTTTTATTCTCTGGAAATTTTGTAATTGTGGAGGTTTTGTTATTGGCTTAGTTTTGGTTTGGGTTTTTTTGTCTTCCTGTTCTGTGCAAAATTATCAGGAAGATTAAAGTTTCCTTGGTAAATTCAGTTTCTAAGTCCCACAAGTACTTCTGAACATTCTTTGCTATTGAGATGTTTTCAGAAGATGATAAATTGAAAAGACTTAGTTAAAATAGGAGATGAATATTTGGTCTCAACAAAAGCCCCTGGAATCAAAAAGCCTCTTTAACTCAAAAACTCTTATTAGCATGAAGACTGAGAGATTTATATCCAAAACTGCCATGAAAACATCAGAACCTCACCCTGAGGTATATAAAATGAACACATATTGTTCTCCCTCTACAAGACTTTCCCATCAAGAGCTCTCCCAGGGAGCACAGCATTTGATCCTCCACCCCAATATATTCAGGCAGCTCCTGCTGCTAACAGGGACCTGCAATGAACCTGTGGCTTCCTCTGGGCAGGAGTGTATCCACCCCTGAGAGTTTTCCACAGCTCAGACCTCCTCGAGTTTGGAGCCTGACTTGTGAATTTAATTGCACTTCACAGATAATCCATCTGTGACTTCCAGAGAGTAAACACAATACTAACCACTTCAACAAATAAGGAACGAAGTGTTGAGTGATCCAACAGATGACACGTGTGACAACCATATACTTCTGTAGCCTTGGTCATTTACATTCCTGTAAATGACAGGGAATCTCTCACCTGTGGGCCACATAAAGCCCACAATATCAGAGTTTGCAAATACCTTCCTTCTGCATCATTATGGGATGACACTATGCCACAGACAAAAGTCGGCAAAGCAACAGTCCAAAGGCTGGTTTAGCTTTCCACAGAAATAATCATAAAATCGTAGAATGATTTGGGTTGTAAAGGACCTTGAAGACCACATAGTTCCAATCTCAAATCTCTGCTAATGCCCTACTTTGTGACAGCCCTCTAACATTTAGAGTCCTTCTAACAATTATTAGTCCTTTTTGTATGGAATCATCACATGAAATGCAATCACCAAATAATTATACCTAGGAATAATTTGGCCAACTGGACAAATAATAGATCTTGTTGTACTTTATTAATTTTAAACACATAAGCTTACAATATAATTAGCAGCTGCATTTCTGGCTTTACAGCTTTCTGAGGAAGAACAGCAAGGAACCAGTATTTCAGGCTGCAAACCCATGGAGACAGAGCCTGAGGAGACACTATCAAGAAGCAAAAATACAACAGTCACACACACAGAGGCACAACAGAGCTGAGGAAGGATCTTTGATCTTTGGTTCAAGCTGGTCCATGTCCAAGAACCTTTTGCTTTTCTAGAGGGGGTGATGAGTGTCTCCTCAATTAAAAAAAAAGAAACATAAAAATCCACCCTCATATCAAAGACTTGAAAAAGGCAACACTCCATGCTCATTGCCCTCGCTTTAATCCACACTCTTTAAAAGCCCAACAATTGCAGTACTGCAGTTGCTAGCTCATGATGCCATTTACCTTCTCAGCCTGCATTTCACCAGATTAAGGTCCACACCACTTTCTAACACTGAGCCCACACTGAGTCAAAGCCAGATCTGATATACAGCAACATCCATATGTATATGCAGAAAGCCTGAGAGAATTGCCCAAAAGGGGTGAAATACTTGAGTTTATCTCAAATGATGTTGAATCCCAGACTCTTCTCTGGAAGTCCAGTCAACAGCATTTTACAAGAGACACCTTGACTAATTATTTCCTAATTTTACTTCTAAATAATCACTCTCTGGAGGAAATATGACATTTCTGCTGCCTTCTCCGAAAAGCAAACTTCTCCACGTAGCAGAAAGTTCCTCAGGAAAATCATCTTGCTTTATCACCATTTCTGCAGAATCTGGAAGAGAACAGAAGAGCTAAAAGAATTCTGGGACATGCCAGAAACATCTGTTACCTCTTCCTGATGCTTTGCTAAGTTTGTTGCTGACCTGAGGCTTTGAATCAGAAAAACTATAAGGGCACTGAAACACCTGTATAATCTTCATTGCCACTGTCAGCAGTCAGTAGCAAGCTGGACTCTCCAAAACAATGCTTTGCCCTCAGAATCATTAAAAAACATAAATTATTTTTCCCAAATTTTGAAGGATTTCTTTTCCAAGATGCTAAAACAAGTTTTGACTCATAGAGAATGGGGAGAGTACTTGGCTGAGCAGGGTCTGGGCAATATATATTAGTCTGAAGAACTGCATCAAACTGAATGGAAGGAATGGCCACCGGTCAGATTCAGGCTAAGACTTCTCTTTACTTGAGCTTTTATACACTATCTGAAATTATTAAGCATTGCCTAAGATCTTGGAGTAAGGTTTGTAAAATCCAGTCATCAGCTGTCTTTAAGCTGAGCTGAAACTGGGAACACGAAGTCCCAAACTGTATTCACAGATCTGGAATTGTTTTATTCTTGATCATGGAGAGACCATTTAGTTTGGGGTTTAGCACTGGCCTAACTTCATTGTTTCTGAAATCAGTGGGAGCATCATGGACAGCTTTAAAAGGTTCTAGGAGACCTCAGTAAAACATTCAAGGGATAGCTGTACAACCTTCTAAGGCAGATATAAGCTTACTCTGCCAAAGTACAAGCTGATTCTTGGACAAAATAACTCAGCACAGAGTCAGTTTGTGCAGACTCTCAGACGACTTAGCTCAGTTTCAGAAACATGATGAGGAGACCTACAGGGCTTCCACTTTGCTAGCAGTACAGTCAGAGCAAGCTTACACTTGTCTGGAAATACTACAGCAACTGTTCCAATAGAGTCACACTTGAAAACCCAGGCAATTGCACCTGCAAACCTGTAAAATTTTATTCTTTCTCCCCAAAACATAGCCATAGTGACAAAAATATAATTCTAATTTGTCATGAAGGCACTGGTGAGCTCAGAAGTGATGCAATAAGAGCTCAGGAATCAGGTATCAGTCCTTTAAAATGCATGCATTTATGCACCACGAGTGTTCCCAGAAATTCTAATAGCAATTTCAGCGTGTTTGTGTAACATTCCTGCTTGAGAACTGAGGAGAAAAGAGTCTGTCACAATGTCATATGCAGCCATTTTTCCCTCTTTTATTTTTTTCCTGTCTTCAATAATTTCACCAGAAGATAAATTATTTTTATCATTAGCAAAGAAACCTAAGACAAAAGCAAAAGAACAAAACTGGCAGACCAAGTACACTTAAGGCTGAATTTCACTGAAAAGCTACACATTTCCTGGTTCAATAAAAAAAAATGTATATGTATTAGGTATTTAGGTGTAGATGGGCCTAAGTGGAATTAAAAGCAGAGAAAACTTAGTAGACTACTTACATGTTTTTGTAAAAAAATAGTGTGAAAAAAATAGTGTGTGAAAAAACAGTGTGCAAATTCATTTTAACATGTTCTTGGTCTCTATTGGGCTCAGATTCTTTCATCAACAATTCAGTCTGAACCCAATACCTGCATGTGAGCCCTTGGTTAAGGTCAAATACCTATATTACACTGCCCTTCAAGCAATATTGAATCAGTAAAGTATCTTTTCAGCTACAGTTATATTAGATATAGCTATTGACTTCCTTCTTTTTTATTGCACTATAAAACACGCTGTAGTGAAAATAAAGGTTTACTTTGCAACAGAGAATTCACAGACATCTATTACTGCTGACTTTTCAAATCCTTGGATGTGTGTCTTGCTGTCTGTGTTGATTGAGATATTCTGAAAACCAATTAACTGTCCTTCAACCAGCGTCTGACTGGTGTAATTAGAGCAGTGTGTTTCATGTATTTGTGCAGAGTAGATGCTGAAATATTTGTCTGTGGCCCTTTGTGTATAACTAAACTATTAATAAAAGGTTATGTTTCTTTCTTTCCTGTTTTCAGAAAACAGACAGAAAGCTGCCATCCTCACAGAGGCTCCGGGAGTTGGCTGCCTCCTTTTGATTTTAAAGATAATAGTGTCTCATCTTGATTCATCCCACTTTAACAACTGAAGATCCAAGTGTTCTTTTGCCAAATACTGAGGTAGCTTTGAGACTGATGTAGCATCAGGAACGAGCAATTATATTCACTTTTATAAGCCTCCGGTGGAAGGTTTCACAAAGGCCATGCTCTAAGATCCTCGAGCAAATAATCAGTGGCAAAAACAGGTTAAGATTTTTAAATTCCTGAAGTGTTCTACAAAAGAAATCTTCTAAGACATTTAAAAGTGTTATTTTTCAGACACCTGAAAGATGTCCAAAGTGCAGAAAGATCCTTTTTACACTCAGTCATCTCAGTTTTGGCTTCCCCATTCCAATACTATAATGCAAACTCCCATGAGACTATCTCTGGTCAAACTGGAAAAAAAAAAAAAAAACCCACCAAAAAACAACAAACCCTCCCAATTAGTAAAACTAGCACTATTATCAAGGGGATATACAAGAAAGGAAGATGTTCCAGAGTATTTAGCTTCTGAAAGCTTTCAAACACAGGCAGTTTAGACAAACCCATGTTTTAACCGCAGGCATTTTGCTTGCCTGGTTGCTGCAGATCCACGCAGCATCTCAGATTGCTGTGAAAATAGACATTTACAGTATTAGAGTTCCTAGACCACAAATGGCTTTGACTATCTACCTATCATGAGGGAGCCTGTAGGCTTTTGTGTCACAAAAGCACATATTGATGATTCCTATCAGGGAACCAAGAATCAAATTTGCTTCTCTGCTGAGTTGTATCTGCTGAGGTCTGGCCTCAAAGTACAAGGAGCCTCCCAGCACTCCTACTATCTCTTAGGGTTACTGAAGTGCCAGGAACATTTATGCAGAGATCCAGGCCTCATTGCAGAAGACCCCCTAATTACAGTGAAGAAAACAGCATGGGAAGTGGGAAACCTGAAACAAGCAGGGGCAAGGATAAGACACACAAGCAGAGCAAGTAACATAATAACAGTGAATGTCTGCTATTAGTTCCACAGCCAGATCCCAAGTTTATTTAATTTTCATCCCTTTCTTTGAGGATTAGAGGACGTCCAGAGGAATAATTGAAAAGGAAGTGAGGAGGAGAAGATGGAGGAAGGCTTGGAAGAAATTTCATGCTGGAACCACAAACCCAGAGTGTAGCTACCCCTTTATGATATGGCCAAGCTCATCAAGAACCACAGCAAACACCACTGAGGTTTGCAGCAGTCCCAAAAGATGCAGCAACACAGTCTGGGGAGAGAGGGAGAAGATAAGAGTGGGGCTTTTGAATTAAGAGCTAAATGAATGCATGGGTCCACATCTCAACTCTTCATTGCAACAACATGTGATTGAATCAGATAGGTTCAGTGATTTCCCTTTCTGTCCTTCAGACTGTCTGAAATCACACAAGGACTTCTTTCCATATGTGTGTGTGTGTAAACACAGCAGTTCTTCCAGTACAGCAAACATTAAATAATTTTACCTTGTAACAAGTATGAATTCACATAGTAAACTATCAGAGTTAAACCAGGCAGAGTAAGTCATCCTTCAAATACTATCACTCATCTATTGAAGTGGTTGAGACCAGACAGAATCCTTGCCCTGGTGAGAGCCAGGTATGAGAGGCACTACCACCTGCTGCCAAGAAATTCCTTCATCCTTATAGTGGGCTGTAGATGCAAAACACTTGCCTGCTGGATTGTGCTCCAGAGAGGAAACGTTTGTCTGAAAGGAGAATCAACACTGCAAAACTAGACTGCTACTTGTGTTTTGACAAGGTTTTGAGAATCTCATTGTATGGGGAAATTACAGTCTACTGAAACAAAAACAGTGAGGAGAGAGGAAGAGAAATGCCAAAGATGACATATATTGTGCTCCTTCTGCAGGTGAGTTTGCCATTTTAGCCTGTCACAATTTGCATGTACATTTGCATTTTAATTGTTCTGTGAAAGCCTTTGCATTGGAATAAATCCAGAAGGAGAACACGTGAAACATGCATCCACACACAGATATAGGTCTTGGATGGATGCCTAATCTACTCCAATGGGAAGAGCATGCTGTAGGCGAAGTCTCAAAAATGAAACTATTTCTCCATTCACCTCAGGTGAGTCAAGAGAAGCCTTGTGGTAGGAACTGCAGACAAGCACTCATCTGTTCAGGAAACCAAACAACTTCTATCTATCAAAGATATCTAAACAGGGATTTAGGGGGCCTTATTCTGGTATCCACCTTTAAAAGTACATAATTACATATTTCCAGTTGAACCGTAGGAATGCTGAAAGGCCCCAGTGCAGATCGGCAACCTCTCCTGCCAAGCAATGTGTTAACAGGAGAGTCAGGTCTTGCCTCAAACAGTTTACAAGACAAGCAAAGGAAATAATCACCATCTTGTTTTTCTGGCATGAAACTGAGGCCCAAGGCCAAACAGAAGAGCTGACAATTGAAACAAGATTGCTTATTAAAAAGAAATGCCAGGCCAACAACTTAAATCAAGGCACTCTCCTTCACTGAACATGAACTCACTGATTATCACCTCAAATCCATGCTCAATTTCCATTCCTCAGCCAAAAAAGCTGCTTTCAATGCAGTTTATGCAGGCGAGTTATCAGAGTTGAGGCTGGAAGTGAAAACCCTGTCTCTCTTCTCTCAGTTTCCTCCTAAAGAGCTGGTTCCTTTGCCTCTCTACCAAGAGCCATTCTCCCCACAGGAAGGGCACCAAAGATAGGAACCACTATGATTAAGAGAAGCTTTTGCAAAAGGAAGTGCTTTAGCACATACAGCCTGGTCACAGTGCTCAGTCCACAGCTGTGGCACTTACCATGGGGAACAGCATCCTGGAGATTGGCTTTGCCTCACGAGCCAGACACAGTGGCAGTAAGTCAAGCTGGATCCACTCCGCTCAATAGAAATTACATCTAGTCTGAGAATGGGAGGATTGAGACCCAGGGAAGATAATGATTTTTGCCTCACTGAAACACTTGCAGTAGACTTGCAGTTTCCTTAGTGGCTATCAATTTAATTGCTGTCAAACACAAAGGGATGTTTTACAAAGTCATAAACAGGTAAGAAACTCTGACTTGCAGCTTCCTAATTCTCACACTGCAAAACAGTTTAAGGTAGGGTGGTGTTTTAACAAATGAAAAAAGAGGATAACCTAGTTTATATATGTGTCCCTATTCACAGGGATGAATGAATTCACAGGATGGTCTTCTGCCATAGCAAGAAGGAACTCCTGGGACTTTGCAAGCTTTACTCTGTAACAGAGATTTGTAAAACTTTCACAATTAAGAGAATTAGTCTTAAAAAAACCCAAAAAAACCCAAAAAAACCCAAAAAAAACCCTAATTTAAAAAAAACAAGTAAGTCAACATGAGGTGGGTTTGCCTTTTAACTCAGGTCCCTTACTGGGTGAGAAGCAATCAAACAAATGGTTAAACTTGCAAAACCAAATTGGAGACAGCCTTCACAAAGAGCAGGGTGGGAAGGCCCAGCAGGGAGATAGCTTCATTTGGCTCAGCACTTTTCAGAGCAGTTCGTCTGATCATGCCCTCAGCAAAAGAAGTGGGAGGAATTTTTTTTTAAATGCCTGTGGGACCTATTTCTGAGCTTGTATTCTTAACATATTTGAAAAACACTTGAGTCTTTAAAATACTGCCCAGACAGAATGAAAAAGTCAAAATCAAGTAACTATGGACAGAGACAGTATTGCCCCCAATAACAAGTCTCTTACCTTCCTTTAAAAAAAAAGAAAGAAAGAACAAGGCAGGGGGAGACAAATTTGGAAAAAGTCAATTTTTATAACTCAGAGCTGCATTATCAGACAGAAAGAACTACAGAAATTAAGACACTCAGCATTATCTTGACTCTGCTTCTTTATGTATCCCTAAATAAGATATCTCTCTATTCTTCTTAATTAGCCTCTCCTAATCAGTTACTTGCAGAAAAACTGTCTCTGTGTCTACTGCTTCTCCCTAAACTCCACAGCAGGAGGTAAAGGGTTAAATGATATAGGACACACTTTCCTTTTTTATATGATAACTAAGAGCTGCAATATAATTGCCTGATTGCTCTATTTCATTAAGGCTCCTTTTCCCTTCTACTTCAAAAGGTTAATGCCACTCATATTTCCTTTTTTTATTGTCTGGCTTCACATAATGCCATGGGACAAGACAAAATAAGCAGTTGCCTCAACAAACTATAATTCATCCCAGCAGAACAACGACCGGTCGTAACTCAGTCTATTTTTAAATCCAACAAGTAATGAAAATCACTAAAAATAATACATTTCCTAGAGCCAAGACAATAGGCCTAAAATGTGTAATAATTAGCGCTCTGGCCCAAGTGCTTCAGGCTTTAAACTGTTTTATGACTGCAAGATCTGTTCTTAGCAATCAGCCCAGTCCATTGGTACCTACTTAACATCTTTATTATTAACAAGCTTTTCTTGTACCATCTACATTTAACCACAAGCTGAAAGCATCACATGACTGCAAAAAAATCTGTGCCTCCTTACTTGTTCCCCCTACACTTAGAGGACACTCAGAGGAAGAATAAATTAATTCATTGTCTAAAAAGAGAAAGTCTGGCAAAAAAAAGAAAAGGCAAGGAAATTGTTTTGACACAGTTTGTTACATAGACATATTTATGCGTACCAAATAAAGTAGGCTGTGGGTCAAAAATATATATAAAAAGCTTCCACCCAGGCCAGCTGCCTCCCCTCAGAGATATGAAGTGGCAAACAGACACTGATCTCTACTCCTCTCTTTTACATTTTGGCATTCAGTGATCTTCAGCAAGACCCTCTGTGTAAGGGGAAAACAAACACACAAAAAATAATCTGAATGATCCCTGACAGCTTGCCAAAAAATGTCTGCTCCTTCAGCAATGATTTTTCTTAATCTGCACATGCTTTTTAATTTACATATGCTTTTTCCTTTAATTATTAGCTCATGCAATGCTCCAATACCTGCCAAATTTTTTGTAGCCACAATTTTGCATGTTCAGAAATGATACTTTGATGATTAATGCATCATTTGGAATCAAACATGCTATTTAATAAAATGGACATTTTTCGTAGGGCATTTAAGTGACTCTCAGTGCTATTGCAATTGACTTGGTCTGAAAATCATTGAGTCATAGAATCTAAAAATTAGGTTAGAAAGCATCTTTTAAAATCAGTGAATCCAACCTTTAGCCCAGCACTCACAAGTAATCACTAAACCATGTCCCCAAGTGCAACATCTACTCACTTTTAAAATCCCTCCAGGGGTAGTGACTCAGCCACTTCCCTGGGCAGCCTATTCCAATGCTTGATAATGCTTTAGATGAAGAAATTTTTCTTAATATCCAATCAAAACCTTCCCTGGTGCAACTTGAGACATTTCCTCTTGTCCTGTCACTTATTACTTGGGAGAAGAGATGAACCCCCATCTGGCTGCAACCTCCTTCAGGGAGTTGTAAAGAGGGATAAGGGCCCCCTGAGCCTCATTTTCTCCAGGCCAAACAACAGCCACTCCTCATAAGACTTGTGTTTCTGAGCCTTCACCAGCTCTGTTGCTCTTCCCTAGACATACTCCAGCACTCCAAAATATTTCTTGTAGTGAGGGACCCAAAACTGGACACAACACTTAAGGCCTCACCAGTGTTGAGTATAGGGGGACAGTCACTGCCCTGGTGCTGCTGGCCACACTATGTCTGATACAAGCCAGGCCTTCTTGGCCACCTGGGAACACTTTGGCTCATGCTCAGCTGGTTGATCAGCACTCACAGGTAGGTACTTTTTTTTTTTTTTTTTTTACTGCTAGGTAAAAAATACTGATGCTAGTACTGAGCTCTGGGGAACATCACTCATGGCTGGCTATCAGCTGCACCCAGCACCATTCACCACTCTGGGCCCAACCACCCAGCCAGTGAACAGTGCATCTGTCCAAGCCTTGAGCAGCCATGGTGTCCAGGAAAATGCCATGGGAAACAGTCAAAGGCTTTATTAAAGTCCAGGTAGACAACATCCTTTCCCTCACCCAATGAGCAGGTCACCTTGTCATGGAAGGAAAACACGCTGATCCAGCAGGACCTGCCTTCATGAACCCATGCTGGCTGGGCTGATCCCCTGCTTGTCCTGCACGTGCTGTGTGATGGCACCTAAGCTTCCACAACCTTTGCTGGCACCAAGGCCAGGCTGACAGGCTTGTCATTTTCCAGATCTTCCTTCCTGCCCTTCTTGCAAATGGATGCCACATGGGAAAACTCCAGCCTTCTGGGACCTCCCTGCTTAACCAGGATTGCTGGTAAATGGAGAGCAGCTTGTTGAACTTCCAACAACCTCCTGAACTCTTTCCTCTACACTATGCTGTATTTCCAGAAGACAACTACTAAATTGAAGGCCACCACAAGAGCAAGACCCAGTGGTTGTGAAGCTTCTCTCAGCTGCTTAAAGAGTATCTTGTCTGCCTCTTCATCCTGGTTGGGTGATCTATAACAGATTCCTACCATGATATCTGCCTGTTTCTCTGGTTTTTATTCATAAACACCTTTTCATCATAATTGTTAAGCTCAGACAGTCAAAACATCCCCAAACAAACAGGGCTCTCCCACCGCATCTCTTTTCTTGCCTGTCCCTTCTGATGGGCTTAGAGCCACCCACTGCAGCATTCCAGCTGTGTGAGTCATCCAAGCATGCTGAGGTCACTTGGCTTGTTCAGCCAAAAGAAGGGGAGACAGGAGAAACCTCATTGTGGTCTGCGGTTTCCCCACCTGACTTCTTCTCTCCGGTGACCAGTGATAGGACCCAAGGGAATGGCCTGAAACTGTGCCAGGAGAGGTTTAGGTTGGTTATGGAAGACCAGGGATGTGGTCACAGCACTAAGCCCACCAGCGAAGAAAGGTTTGGATGATGATCTCAGGCATATGGTATGATTCTTGGGGGTGTCCTGTGCAAGGGCTGGAGTAGGACTTGATCCTTTTGGGCCCCTGTCAGGGACAACAAAATCCTCCCTTCCTTGTGGCAAAATGTGAAACTTAGAAGGGCCCAGTGACCATCCTCAATTCCCTTTCCTCTCGGGGCAACAACCAACCCCCCTTCTTCACACAAATCCAATCATGAGCTCCCAGTCCATCGGGACAGCTCACCAAAAACAATAACAAAAATCGTCCATAAACCCACTTGGGAGCCCCCAGTCCATTGGGACAACTCACCAATCCTCCATAAATCCACTTGTGAGCTCCCAGTCCATCAGGACAACTCACCAATTGTCCATAGGTGTAAATAAGACAAACAACAACAACTTCCACTTGTGAGCTCCTAGCCCATTGGAACAGCTCACCACACCATTGGCCACTGAAACAGAAAGCCACAGACGAGGTCCCCTGCCCTGAAGTAATCCTCCCAGGTGCAAGAGGGTTGCTACTTCACCCCTGGGAATGCCACCAACCAAAAAGTGGTGTACTCACCCAGGGGCACTGATGCACCAAAAGGCTTCACTCCTGGAGAATCCTTGATTCCCGGGACAGCTGCTCGAGGGGTCCCGAAGGGCCCCACATTGGGTGCCAGCTGATGTGGTGCCAGAATTTCCCCAGCCAGCTCCCGGCACCAAGCCAAGAGTGGGCTGCTCCTGGAAAGCAGGGCAGCTTAGGGCTTATGCTCTATGGCACTGGCTGTCCAGCATCAAGGGCAAGAGCAAGGACAAGGGAGAGGTCTTCCATGTGACTTCCAATAGGAGTTTACTCTCTTGAAGGTTCCAGGGACAAAAGACAGAAAATACAGGGGTACCATTTATACACAGTGGAGGAGCAAAGGGAGGCTACAAATCATGAAACAATAGGAGAAAGACTGGGGAGGAGCACAGGGCGGGGTCATACAACACATAAACCAGTGGGGAAGACAAGGGGCGGAGAGTGGGTCACACAACACATGGACCAATGGGGCTTCAAGGAGTAGAGGCATCACAAAGGGGGCGGTCCAGGCACAAGGGAGGATTGACAACTTAATGGGAGGGGGAACAGAGAACATTCAGGTACAAGGGGCAGGTATCAGGGTAGGTTGGCTGCCAGGGTAGGAGGGCACAACTGGGACTGAAGTATTAACATGGCGGGGGGGGTGTACAACTTAACAATACAGAGGGTAATTGAATCAAATATAATGAACAAAAACACACTGCAACAGGCCCCTTCTGAGTCAGGATATGCTATGGTTCTAAAATTCTATGTTTCTATGATGGCAGCTATGTAACAATTTTCCAGATATGCAATGTCTTCCAGCTCCTCCTGTTTGTTGCTCATGCTGTGTGCATAGGTGTAGATGCACTTTAGTTGGGCTGTTGATCCCACCACTCTTTGGAGTGGAGAAGCCCTAATTCCTACCTGACTATTCCCAGATGCTTCTGTGGTTTTTAACATACCAATAAACCTTTTATCTTCGCTTCTATATGGGTTTCCATCCCTTACCACCAGTGAGACAGCAGGCTGAAGGACCTTGCTAGCACACTGTTCCTCAAATATTGGTATAGTGCCTCCATGCTTAAGCTTGTTTTTTCCCTTCTCCCCTTCAAATCTAGTTTAACTTTTGACCAGCCCTGTTCTCTCCTGTGCAAAAATCCTCAACGCAGGTGTACCCCATCGGTTGCCAGCAAGCCTGGTGTTGTCTAAACCAACTCACAATCAAAAAAATGCAAATTTTGCTACTCAAACCAGGCTTGGAGGCAAGTATTGATCTCCAGGGTCCTCCTCTTCCCTCCCTCACCCTTTCCTGCAACTGGAAGGATAGAGGAGAACGCTACTTGTGCTTCTGATCCTTAATCCAGTCATCCCAAGGCAATGAAGTCTCTCTTGACTGACCTCAGACTTCTTGTTGCTACTTCATTGCATACTTAAAAAGAAGAGTATTGGTCAATAATTTGAGGGCTGTACCAGGGCAGGACTATTGCTGCTTCTCTTCATATCTTAACCACTTAACCTTATCAGGTTCCAGGGAGGTAGCACTTTCCTAAGAAGTGGATCCAGTTTGCATACTGGGCATTCTGCTCCCTTGAGAAGGGAGCATCCTATGAAAATGACCTATCAATTTTCTTTATGGAATCCGTTTTGATCAGGGGTGTGAGCCAAATTAACCTTGGCAATAAATCCATGCTAGATGAACTATCATCTCTTTCGTGTGGTCCCACAGACCACTTCATGCTAACCTTTGCTTTGTTAAGCAAACAGAATGAATTCTCTTCAAACTTCATAGGCTGAGTTACTTAAGGAGAGAAAGCATTGAAAAGGCCTGACACAGACTTAAAACCCAGCTCACTAACCTGCTTTGTCACTCTAACCTGACTATTCATTATAGCCCAGGACAGCTGAAAGTCCCCATCCCAAGCACCTCTGTGCTCAAAATTGTACAGAAACAGAGGAAAAGATCCCTGCCCCAGACTAGAAATCTTAAGCAGGAATTGCAATTGCATTGAAAAAAACCCACACTCTTTCATACATAAGGGTTACCTTTGCCTGTCAGAATCTGCCTGAAGGCTGGTGACAGGAGTGCCTTTATGCAAAACACCTGCTGAGGTGGAGCCTTGTGTGTATGAGAGCATTAACATCAAGTCCATTTAGAGAATAACTTTGATAAAGAAAAATAAGAGCAGGACAGAAATCAATGCTGTTCTCTTTCAGTGTGTCATGCCAACAACATTCATTTCAGCCCACTGGTTTGAGCCTCCTATCACACACACTTCCATCAGTCTTATATGTGGCATGGACACCACCATTGCTGCAACACCATGACAGCACTTCACACTGGCCAGCTTTAATCCTCACTTCCCTCACTCCCCAGTGTTGAGGCAAAATACAAATATTGCTCCCTCAAAATGCAACTGCTGGCATGCTCAGGCAGACCAAAGCAAGGCCCAAAGAGCTCAAAGTCTCTTAAATTCTGGGCTCCCAAGTATTAGCACAATGAGCATCAAAAATCTTAATCTTTATGAGAATCTGGGCTTGCACCACTCACCCAAAGCGTTTCCTCAGCAGGTCTGGACATTGAACCTGTCTCTGCTGAGCCCCAGCCAGCCCTCCAGCTACAACCCAGACACATATTTTGAAGCTTTCATTTGTACAGAGGTGTCTATGCATCTTAGGAGCAATTTGTATCCAGATTATTACAAAACATCCCCAAAGCTTCATACAAATGAATTAAATGTTTTTCCTTATCTGTGCTCAACTGCGGCTATTGGGCTTTAAAGTCCAATCTTTAGACACCAGTTAAATTCACAACCCTTTTTGACATACTGTCACAAAACCCTGACATTAAGGCTTTGGCCATGTTTGGACCCCCCAACCACTACATTGGAACTTCGTCATGTCAACCCTTAGAGGCCACTGAGGAAACCTGCAAGTCCAGAGACTGCTGGCTGAGGAAGCCTGCAAGTAAGACTGAGACAAGATATTCCCTTCTCCTCACAGCATGTTTTCTGCTACATCCATGTGAGCTGAAAAACATGAGGAATCAGCTCATGCCAACTTCAGTTCTCCTACTCTTTATCTCTTTGCACCTGCACCCTGTTTTTCCTCAGAACCAGCTGTGGAAATAAGTGATCAAGCTTGATTCCTAAAGAAACAGATTAGAGAAGATGTGGGGTCTCCCTCACTGAAGATATGCAAGAACAACCTGGACACAATCCTATGCCATGTGCTGCTTGAGCAGAGAGGTTCGACCAGATGATCCCACCAGTGGTCCTCTCCAACCTTTCCCTTCTGTGATCCTGGGATTCTGTAAACCACCTGCTGTTCTGGGAAGTATAACATGAGTGTCCTTTCTGCAGCTTCACTGGTACAATAGAGAGAACAGGCAGCCCAGGGGCTCTGGTAGGGTAAGGATTGCCTTCAGAGGGAAAACAAGTAAGTCAGCATGCCCCCAGAGTGCAGTAAAGAGCCCTGAAGACAACTTCATTGAATAGTGTGATAAAAAGAATCCAAGGAGAAGAGTGCAAAGTGCTGAGTAGTTGGTCCTTACCTTGATTACCTTGAACACTCAACAAGGTAAGTCCCAGGAAAGAAAAAAGGCTGTTACTCACCTGAAGTGAATGAACTGAAACAACTTAAAGAATTCAAGATGCTATTAACCCAAAATGACATTGAAAATGTTCCTCTCTTCCCAAAATTCACCTACAGAAATTTGACAATTCTTGGTCTGTCTGCATATAAGCTTTCTTGAAAAAGAAAGATTCACAATAAATATTGCTTGTGGATACTGAATTTGTATTTCAACAAGTGTAGCATCAAGTAATTCAATATCCAGGTCTTCTGCTTGAGCTGGACCTTTGGGATTGACACAGGAGCCTTGCTGGTTTATGACTTGTAGGTTGAAATTAAAAATGACAAGATAATAGTCTATATTTTTTCCAGATGTAAGCAGGGCTACTCAAGCACACAGTAAAAGGGTTTTTGCCATTTAGATCAGATTTACAGTCATTAAGACTTCATGCTTTGTTTTCTTCCTACAGCAAACCTCATCTTTGAGGATTTTTGAACCACTGAGTGCCAAGCCAATGATTTCCTCTGTGTGGAGCTGCATAAACAAGATATATGGAATGATGAGACAGAGTTTGGGTACCTTGAGACTGTCTGAGTACTGCTATTTGATTGTTTTTAATCTTTCAAGCTTTTAGGTTTGTCCACTGACAAATAGTTGCCTTTCAATATTTTTGGCTGTTAGATCAAAATGTCAAGTAAACATCTTTTTTGATAGAATACATTTAGAGATGAACATAGATTGTTCTGCTTTTTCATTATTTGTCTTTGATGATCTGCAACCTTAAGAAAATAATCCTCTCCACACTTGAATCTCAGACCTGGTTTTTCTCTCATTTACAGTTTGGTTAAATAGTTAACTGAACACTGAAAAAGAAAAGACAAAGAACAAGGTGGAAAGGGAAAAAGAAGCAGTAATCACTACTTTTTCTTTCTGACATCCCATAACTATTATTTCAACAGCAATGAAAAATAAAAATGATGCAATTTTTAGAAAATCTGTCCAGGAAGCTGGAAAACAAAACTTACTTCCTGTGTGACCTTGGCCAGTTTTTTGGGGCCATGTTCAGGCCATGCACCAGAAGGGCCTGAAATTAAGCATCATGAACCTATGGCATCCAAGCAGTACAAGCCACCTGTTGTGTACCAAAGAAGGGAAGAAGCAGTCACATCACCTGGGTTAGGCAGCTGGAGCCACAGTGGGGAGCAATGGGGCAGTGCACCAACCTTGGGCGCTGTGATTTCTCCTGGCGACCCTGTGCAGGAGCTGAGGTGTAGCAATGACAAGGTGACACCTTCTTGCCTTCAACACAGACAACTATCTCACTTAAGTATTATAAAAATTAACGTTCTGGTGGTTTGGTGATTGGGTGCCAGTGACAAAGGTCAGGTAAACACTTGGGCTGTAAGCTGAGGCAGTATCTTTCACTAGACCAACCACAAGAGATAAGGAAGGACCTGTACAGATAGCAAGCCACGGGACCATAAAGATCCCAGTGCCTCCTGTACTCAGTTTGTTTTCATGCTCAGGAGTGGAATCACAGATACTAGTGGATGGTGAGGAAGTGGCAAATAAAGGAAAATGTACGTTTTGCCATGTTATCCATCTTGGGGCTCCTGCTTCTTGTAAAAACAATCTAAAATCTAAATTTAAGCTAAATTTCTCAAGGGAAGAGAGCATCTATTCATCTCAGTCCTGCCAGTGAGATGCCAACACCTGTAACGGATGCCCGGAACAGTGCAAAGGCATTCCAGATACTCCAGCCAACACACTGACTTTATCTGGGGCCCAGCTCAGATGCCTGTACAGGAACACACGTAGTATGGGGAGCAAACAAGAGGAACTAGAGATTTGCACATGCCTGGGTGGATATGATATCACTGGGATCATGGACACAAGGTGGCACGGCTCCAATGACTGGAGCGCTGCAATGGAAAAGTTTTAAGGAAGATAGGTAGGGATATGAGGAGAGGGTGTAGCCCTCTACAACAATGACCAACTGGAGAGTATGAAACTGCCTGGGGAAGGACAAAAAGCCAAGCAAGAGCTTGTGGGTCAAGGTAAAGGAAGGGCAGGTACAGGAGATGTCATAGTGGGGGTCCGATACAAGCCACGGATGAAATCCTCTATAGGCAGTTAGGAGCAGCCTCACACCTGCAAACCCTGGTCTTTACTGGGGTTTCAGTCATGGGGATATCTGTTGGAGGGACAACATGGCAGGGCATGAGCAATCTTCAAGGTTCTTGAATCTGTCAATGACAACTTCCTTACAAAAGTGACTGATGAGCCAACAAGTGATGGTGCCTTGCTGGACCTTCTGCTCACCAACAGGGAGCATCTGATAGGGAATGTAGTGCTCCAAGGCAGCCTTGCCTGCAGTGACCATGAGTTGCTGGAGTTTGAGGTCCTCAGGACAGTGAGCAAGCAGTGAGCTCACTGCCCTGTACCTCAGGAGGGCAGACTTTGGCCTCTATACAGACATACTCAGTTGAGCCCCATAGGATATAGCCCTGGAGGGCACAGGGGCCCAAGAATGGGCAGATATTCAAGGATTATCCCATCTTACCTCAGGCATGATACATCTTGACAAGGAAGATATCTGGCAAAATCTCCATGGATGGATAAGGAGCTGCTGAGCAATTTCAGACAAAAAAAAAAGCTTTCAGAAGGCAGAAAAGATGACAGGTGACATGGGAGGATTACAGGGAAATGGTACAGGAAGTTAGAGACAAGGTCAGGTAAACCAAGGCCCAGTTAGAACTGAGTCTGGCCTCCATAGAGGCCTCCATGTTTTGCAAAGAAAAGGAAAGCTAGGGATAATGTGGGTCTTCTCCAGAGGGAAATAGGAGACCTGGCTACACTGGACAAAGAGAAGGTTGAGGTTCTCAGTGACTCCTATGCCTCAGTCTTCAAATGCCCTGGGAAAGGCAAATGCAGGGACTGGGAGAATGAAGACCCTAAGCCCACTGCTGGAGAGGATCAGGTTTAAGATTTGAGAATCTGAATCTGTCCACAGGTTCATTGGACCTGATAGAGAGCCCTGAGGGAGACATCAGATGAAGTTTCCAGCTGAAAAAAGTCCCTTCCAAACCTTAACATTCTATTATTCTGTGATTCTATGACTTTAATTTTCAAAAATTTGTTAAAAATTTCAATAGAAATTAGCCTCATCACCATGTACAGTTAAAAAGGTCATCTTTACTTTTAGCTTTCCTGTTTGAAGTGTTAACCTCAGCAGCTCTAGAAAAGGCAACAAGCAATGAGTCTTCTCCATTAGGTCCAAGTCCAGAACTCTCTGGAGAGCTCACCACATGGAGCTGGATCATACTGCTTGTTAGCTGGATCATTTGGTTATTAGCATTTGCTCACACTTTAGTCCTAGGCTGCTTTTCAGCTGTGTGCAGCAGCAGTAAAGGGTCCCATTGTGCACTAAATCAACTCTGTGATACATATAAATGTTATTTTTGGTGATGTAGAGCCAGATTATCCACATAATATTCAGATTTCTCCCAAGCCCTTTACCTTCCTCTCCAAATCACATGTCAGAAGAGAGCTGCTCAGCTAGCTTTTTCTTGCATGGCCACTGAAGACCATCAGCATGTCTAGGATAAAATCCACCCACCGACTGCAGAGGTTTGCTTCAATTTGTCCATTGTGACCCTTTTGCACAAAAGCTGCAATAACTAATTCTGCCTCCTTAAAAATGTAATAGTGGCTGGTGTATCCAGTGGAAACATTAGCCAGAAAAAGCTGCAGGGGAGCATTAACCCATTCTTCCTCAGACCCAGCCATGATGGCTGGTACCTGCAAGCTCCATGTCACACAGTGGGGAGCAGCTGCATTCCCCCATCAGCCTCACCATTCCTGTCCTGACCCTGTGCTGCTGACCATCTGTCTGCAGGCATTTTACTCCTCTTGATTTTTCTGTGATAGCAGTTTTCCTTTAAGCTCTCATCTGAAATGCTGTGCCTCTCTCAGGGTCAAAATTATGTCAGCATCATGCAGGATTTTGTCTGGCTGGAAAGCTTGAGTTGCCCAACATCAATCAAACAGTTGTGCCAGGCACTGTAACAGGAAACGAGTCCTTGCCCTGATGAGGAGTCTGTTTGAATGCACAAGATAGGCAAAGGGATAAATGCAACAAGGTAAAATCAACCTTCCCAGATACTACAGCAAGGCAACAGCCAAGCCAGCAGCAGAGCCAGTCTTCTTAGACTAACACCTGACCGCTGGACCAGCCAACAACAGTTCATAACCTAACATGGGGAAGCTGATCTGGATCCCAAATAAGTCCTGTAAGAATGACTTGACAAGCACTGCAGAATACCAACAGAAGACATTTTTATGGACACATTTGTTTACTTTAATTGAGCAAACAGTTTAATTAGATTTTTCTCACACACCAGATAAACAGCACTTCGCTCCGTCCTCTTCTGTATCTTGTGAATGATTCTTAGATGTGGTTTCCCCAAAGTCATTCCTTAAATTGGAATGATTAAACACAGCCAGCGTATTTTTGCTCATAGTAAATGTCAAACTAAAGGCAAAAATAAAATTAAAATTATAATGTCATTTTGTGCTGGCCGCAAATTCAACCAGTTGCAATAATCTCAACACCCATGAATATGACCATTTTTCTCTTCAGGCAGTCAAGGCAGATGTCTTCCTCTGCTTTCTTTGTAAGCATAGAGGCAGAGGAACCTTGACAGTGCTGTACACCATAGCTCCTAAAACCTACAACCTGTTCCATCGTGAGTCGTGGAGCACAGTGCTGTAAGTCCCTCGGGATATACCACTGATCAGAAAGATCAAATTGTACATAGCAGAACAAAATGAAAGAGATGTAATTCACTTCAAGCACAGCGTTGGCTCCCTGCACTTCCTCCCTTTGTGCCTCATTGAGCCTTAGGGAGAAAGGAATGAGGAAGCAAGTAGAGCAGTTGCTGAGAGATAAAAGCATCGAGGCCAAAAATTAGGGAAAGATTCAGACCTACGGAGATGCCAAGCTTTTTCCCTTCATTGAACCAGGCCCTTCAGGATCACTTAGGAGGACAAGTAATCCCTGTTTGCAGTTGCCACTTCACAGCACTGAAAGGGAGAGGGGGACAGTCACTGTTTTCTCTGAGATGCATTCAGCCCTACATGGCAATATCAGATGCTGTGTGTGAGCAGTGAGACTGGGACTGCAGTGCAGATGAACAAGAGGAAATCTCCCTCATGGGGCAGCTTGGGCACCCAGGAGTTTAATTTTCCTTCTTTACCTACAGGATTCAAGGAAGAACAAGTAGCCCTTCACTAATCACCCCTTTCCCCCTTTCACATGGATTTGGATGCAGTCTTCTGGCAGTAATGCAAGTTAAGCAGCAACTCTCCAATGAACCAGAATCCGTGGAAAAGGCTATGTTTAGTGTCAGATTTTCTGGAATCTAGCTTTTGATATTTCCTCTAACCCAAAAGTCTAATGACAAATTACTTCTTTTATGTCAGCCTCATGTTCAGTGGTGCTAGCTGGCTGTGCAAGGCAGAGACAGATTGTTTCTTATTGTCTTGCCAGTACAAATTGACTCCCAGTCTGGCATTAAGAAAGTTGGGCTGTGGTTTTTAGCCATCAGATCAGTTCTCAGAAACTGGATATGGCAGCAGTTTGCAAGCAGTGTATGTAAAATCCTTGAGAAAAAACATTTTTATGAATGGTTAACTTGCAAGATTCAGAGAAGAACTTCTAAGTTCTCTAATTCTTATGTTATAATAACACTGTAAGATGATAAATAACCTGCAATAGTTGTTTGGGGCTGTTTATCACATTTAGAGGTGGGGGGGGTGGGAGCGGGGCTGGGCAA
The DNA here is from genome assembly GCF_030490865.1 of Poecile atricapillus. Classification (NCBI taxonomy): domain Eukaryota; kingdom Metazoa; phylum Chordata; class Aves; order Passeriformes; family Paridae; genus Poecile; species Poecile atricapillus. The sequence goes on from NC_081250.1 coordinate 143,641,543, forward strand.
AATAATATCTCAACAAAAATGTGCACAGTAATCCTGACTTAGTTCTTCTCCAAAGTTACTGTCATTTTAGCTGCTCCAAGATGTATTCCAAGATATATGTTTGCTTTTAATCTTTAGCAAAGATTATGGAGCGTTAAAATGGGGAACCAAAATGCAGCACAGATGGTCTGGGACATGAACTTTTATGTTTCCTGGATCTGATACTTAGTGTGGGCTGAAACTAAAAAGAATAGTACTGGAATAACCACCTACAAAAGAGAGCTGACAATGAATTTGTATACCTGGAAGTTTGTTTGAGATTTGATTTCACAAATATATCACTTGGTATAAGGACAGCTTTTCCACTTAAAGCCTTTCTATCAGATACTTGGCCCATCATAACTGCAACCATCGTTTTTATTGCAAAAAGAGAGGTGGCTCTGATCATTAGAACATTTCACACGTTGCATGCTGAGTAGGGTTTTAGCTAGCAAAAGTCACACTTTTCTTTGTAACTCTTTCAAATATGTGTTCTTTTATTTTAAACAAATTTATTCTTCCTATCAGCTCCTTGATATTCAGAGACAGTTTAAGGCAGGACACTTCAAGACAGGTCAAAATCTGAACTTTTCTGGTGACATTTAAATCTTAACTATAAAATTATTTCCATTTTTCAGATGCTCTCAGCAATTCAACTCACATTCAACTCATATTTCTCTCAGTACCTACTATATCATTGCTTTATTTAAAATACAAATGGTTCCCCATGTTACAAATCAGGAGCCGAGCAACATACCTTGTTTTACTGATGAAATGAGAAAATTTTGACACCAACACTGACTGACAGCTGGCACACAGTAATCTATCATGGAAGCTGCAGAACTCAGCCCAAAATGCATGTGTGTGTAGCCATAATCTTGTGTCAGTAAAACAAGTCAGTTTTACTCCATGGGAAAACACTGAGTCCATACAGTACCCCTTATCCTTCAAGCATAATTGTCAGCGTCTTCCTCTCCTGAAAATTCTCATCACTGCATCATTTTAGCACCAGGAACAACATCAGTGCTAGGGAGCAATGGAGCTACACACAAAATAAGGCACATTGCTTAAAAAAATATTGAATAGTCATCCACCTCAAACATTTCAAAATTGTTTATTTCAATTAAATAAAGGTCCCTTTCTTTGAAGACAGTCTAATGAAGACTTCAGCTCAATATGGAGCTACAGGAAAAGAAAAAAAAGGGATTAAAAGAAACATTGACTAGACATTGCAAGCTTGTGGAATAGCATAAAGAGTACTGGAAGACACACAATGCATAATAAACCAATTGCATTCCTGGAACAGGGTATGCAGCATTTGTTACAGCACTTCAAAAGAGAACTCTGGAATTGTAGGGATCAAAGAAGGATAACAAAATACAGATTTGATAAAGACAGGGATTGCTTATCTTTAGGAGGGTAAATCAGAGGAGGACACAAGAAAAGTACAAAGTAATGAATAGTATGCAAAAAGTAGACAAAGAATTTCAGCTTTTTACCAAGGCTACATTTATGCTAGAACAGTTCAGAAAGGTTGTCCAATATCTGCTGCAGCCCTAAAATGAGCTATGGCCCTCTACTTCATATGCTTTTGGCCTATGAATATGCATAGATACCCATGTAGCTCAGAGATGAAAGAGAACTCAAGAGCAGAACTTATTCTTTCATGAATAAGAGCATTCAAATGACAAAAAAAGCAGGACAAAATTAATCTGGGATTATATCGCAACCTCTGCTCCAAGCTTCAGGCCAGCCTCTATTTGTGAGGCACCAGGATGAAAATTAAATGCTGCAAGATTTTTCTATGCCCTGTACCATTGTTAGATATCACGTACAAGCATTTTTCATTAGTTAGAGATCACATACATTTCCATTTTTCATTAAAAAAGACAGAACTGCAAGGTGCAGCCCATGGCCACTGAGGTGTGTGTGGCTCCCCTCCTTGCTCAAGAGCATCCTTCCTCAGAGCTGGGCATTCCACCACACAGGTGAGCATGTGTTCCCCTTCCTAGGAACTGATTTCATGGCTCAAAAAAATCCCATCACCTCTCAGTGGGGGAAAGCCTCTTCCAGGTTCCCGTTTTATTGGAAAGAAAGGAGAGGTTCCTTAGAAGCCAATGCAGAGCAAAAAGCCAGATCCAGAGCTTTGAATTGTTCCCTGGAGGTGGTTCTTTTAACTCCAGAGGCATCTTAAGGAGATTCACCTGGGAAGCTGGATGCTCCAAGGGTGGTGAGACTCCACTTAATCTCTGTACACGACAGCCATGCCCATGGTAAATATTTCTTTAATAACTTTCTTAAAACCTTCATAACAAGTTCCAGTTACCTTTGTACCTGAAATTGGGAATTTCAATCTGTAATTTGATAACAACTTTAAAAGCAGTACAATAAAGCTTTTACTTCAAAAAAGAAGTCTGGGAAATGATTAACAGGATTAATCCCACTAACATAAAACTAAACAGCAGCATGCTGCAAAGACCTGTAGATGAATCCTCTTGAACAGAAATAAATAAACTGAAAATAAACTTCCATGATTTAATTCTTCCCTTTTTCACAAATGTATAATACAGAAGTAACTCAAATCAAGCCTACGGAACAATTCAGGAGTTGAACAACCAGAGATCAAACCACAGACCACAACAATGTATGCAGAGTTAAAACCAAAACTAATATAATGACAGTCACAAAACCAAAAGTGGACAAGTGATGGATAAATCTTTTGCATATATTTTTAGAGAGGAAATACTAATGGAGCAGAGGAATACCTCTTACAGAACTGCAGATTTCTGTCTCCCCACAAAAGACTTTATGGATTCATATGTGTTTAATGGATTTCCCCCATAACATGTACATTCATTTATTCTTTCTCTATTAAAAAACTCCAATAAACAATATCCCCTGAGCTGATGAGAACAACTTAAAAGAAGCATATTGTCACAGATGACAGTGAGACAGAATTGATCTAGACATATTTATTCCCAGGTTTAGCAAGAAATTCACAATTACTGCAAAAAGAAAGGAGAGAAAAATTACTTTTGCTTGGGGCAGTTAATGGCTGCTGCACTATCCCTTGCCTCTTAATCACTTGCTGCAGTGAAGCAACAATCAATACAGTGTAAAAGAGATCACAAGAGGACCTGAACGAGGTCGCACTAAAATCAGTGGTAGGAAGAAAAGCCTTCCCTAGGGGAAGTTCTCTGAGAGCCAGAGTACAGGACCTGCAGCTCAAGAGCTGAGACCAAGGTGACTTTGAGCCCCAGTTGTACTCTCCACTTAAGACTGCTTCAGAGGACTGAGATTTATCCTCAGGAAATGCATCCCAGCCAGGACAAGATCCCCAGGCCACTGCAGTAGCACAATACTGCAAGTCTTGCTTCAGCCTTGCCCCACTGCACTACTTCCCTGCACCAGGCCCCATAGAGAGCACTCAGAGGACAACAGTGGGCATGCTTCCCTGATGCTTCCACAGAAAGGAAGAAAAAGGACCAAAGCTGAGGCATCTGACACTCTGTGCTGCTGAGTCTCAGGCCCAGGACAGTAGAGCTGGTGAAGAGAGAGGCTTCACACTCTTCTGGTAAAGAGTTATAGGATGGAAGAGAGCTGATCCAGGACCACAGCATAACTCCAGAGGACCTTCAGTCATTATTGCTTTCCCATGGGATCTCTGTAAAACCTAGTCACAATCATTTTGTACCTGTGCCTCATTTCTACAGAAAGCATACTATTACATCACTGCCTTCAGAGTGGAGGGATGGGAGAGGGGATGACCAGTAACTGTCCTGAACCATGGACTCCTAGGATTATAAAATTACAAGAGTCTCAGGTTCTACGAAAATTTCAGGTCAGACGCATTTGAAATTTTGTCTTTATTATTTTATTGCAAATAAAAGGTTTTTTTTAAAAGGAAGTTCGTTTTTTTTTTTTTCCTAAAATTGTGTCATTAGACAAAACTAAAGTATGTACTCTGGCTTCTCTCCAGGTCTGATTACAAACCTGGATTTGCAATATAATTTAAAAATGAAATAATTACAAGGCTTAGACATGAAGAAAGGATTTTTAATGTTCCACGCCCAGCTTTGCTCCTGATCCGTCAGTGACCTCAGGCAACAAACCAAAACCGGCTTAAACTCCATCGAAGTTTCACATCTGGAGGCATCAAGTCAGTAGGAGTGTTCTTGTAAAGTCAGACTAAAGGTCCATCTCATCCAATGTTGTTCTTGCAAGCATGGTCGGATGCCCAGGTGAAAGATGTAAGAACCCAGCAAGAATGTAAATTACATTTTGTTCTCTACAACTCAGTCTCTGCCTGCCTATGGTTCATGAACTTGCTCAGCAGTGGAAATACCTTTGCATGCAATAACCCTCCGTTCATCTTTCTTTCATAAATGTAGCTAATGATTTTTTAAGCCTATGTAAACATTTGGCTCCCACAACCTCTTCTACCATTAGGCTTTTTAGGTGCTGCTAGAACAGAAGCTAGTTCAAAGTTTTGATTACCCACATTGTCCAGTCTCTGCCTACTTTCCCATTCTAGTCTATGGTTTTAGTGACTGCAATATCAAAAATATATTTTGTCCTCATGAAGCTGCCTGCACCACACAGAATGTTTTATTCTCTATTTCCCTCCTAAATATTTATAATATGCACCTTTGTTTTCTAGTCAACATTGAGTTGACTTTTTCATAGAGTTCTTGGGGTTTTTTTGTCCCAAGTTCTAAGTTATAATCCAAGATTTCATTCCTGATGAGCAATGTCTACTCCACAGCCTGTTCTTCATAAGTTTTCCTCCATATGTGTTACTTTATATTTGTGCTTTATTGTTTAGTATCATGGGAATTTCCCTAAATTCTTTATAAGGTATTATTTTTTACAACTTTTTATAGTTTAGTATCACGAGCAAACTTTGTCATCTTACTATTTACATCCTTTCCTAAACCAGCTATGAAGATGCTGAACTGTGCATGCTGACTGAGAATGTCTATGGGACACCAGTGGGGTTTTCCACCATTGACAAAACTGACAGCTTAATCCTCCCTTTTTTTCTTGTGCCTTTTAACCATTCTTTCATCTCTGCAAGAACCTTTCCTTTTATCATCTTGCAGCTCAGTTTCTTTAAATGTCTTTGATGAGAAACCTTGTCAAGGGCCTTCTAGAAACCCAAGTATCGCCTGGATCTCCCTTGTCTTTGTGGTTATTGACTCCTTCAAAGGATAGATTTATGATGCACAACTCTATAAATGCCACAGGGACTCTTCCTCAATATATCATATTTACCCACATGCCTGCTAATGTTACACCTTACTATAGTTTCTATCATCTTACCTAGTGTGGATGTTTGCTTTAATGGCCTGTAGTTTCCCAGGTTTTCCCTTACTCTTCCACTTTCCATTCCCCTGACACCACAATAGTTTTATGCCCAAGGTTCAGCTAATAACCAGTCATGAGATGTCAGACAGAGTCACAGAATCACAGAGTATCTCTGCTTGGAAGGGATCCATAAAGATCATCAAGTTCAACTCCCTGCTCTCTGTAGTACTTAGAGAGAGCAGATATATCTGGCCCGCTTATTTCAGGTACCAAAAGCTTGGGAAAATCTTTAAAACCTGAAAATTCTATTGAGACTAAGGAATAAAGTTATTCCTTGCATTCAACCCATTTTATTTCACCCACCTCAGTAAGACAAAGACCAAGCCATTTTATGGGAAAATCAAAACATCATGGGAAAGAAACATCCTCTTTGGAGGAGAAAAATTCTCATTGATTAATGCAAACCCATTTTTTTAATGTGCTGAGCTCAAGCAAGAGACTGCAAGCTGGAGCAGCAAGAGCATGGCAGGCTTCTCTTGCTGTCATGGGGTCAATGACATACAGAGAAGGTGCAGATGTTGGAGGGAGGGTAATAATTTCTTAAAATTACTACAGGACTCTTTTCCAGAAACCATCTTTCAGGTGGCCTCAGCACTGAAAAAAATCAGTGTTTCCTAGTTTGCTGCTCAAAGAAAGATTTGGTGCCAGACCTAATAGTACATAAACTGCACAGTATGACCAGGGAAATGTTGTCATTGTATTGCCTGTACTATTCTTCTTAAAAATGTAACAGCACCTGCAGGAGCATAAAGTCTGGCAGGTTTGGGAAAAGCAGGAGAAAGAAGCATCTATATGATGAACTCCATTCCCTGTGATTGTCCCTGGATTTGAAAGGGATGACAATGCTCTATCTACACCATCAAGGCAGAAAAGACGTTTCACTCCACTTCTGCTCTGAGGTGATTTGTATGTACTACTCACTGTGCTATTGCTGTTTACTTTTACTAAAATGCCACTGGATGGATACCCAGGGAAAGAAGCAGTTACAGTAACAGCTTTGCCTTCCAGCAGCATTTCGGCATCATTTATAAACCATCAAAGCTCAACATAAACTAGCTATTTTTACACTTGATTTTCAGTCTCTCCACACACTGCAGGAACAGAATAGTGACTACAACTCTACAAGCTGAGACCAGTAAAGCAAATTGATCTACAGAAAGTAAAATGTTTTTTTCATAGCAATGGTTTTTGGGTTTCTTCACAATGAAATACCAGCCTGCAAATTTTCATGAAAGTTCTGATCTTCAGAAAAAAATGGAGTGCAGTTATTTCCAAATGTGATTCACAGAACAATTGAGAATTATGAAAACTATTTTGTAAATGGATCTGCTTACAAATAAAGATGAGAACTACAAATCCAATGCCAGCTCACTCTATTGAAAATTAGACTGGGAGTGTATGTCTACAAGGCTGTTTCCTAGTGTGTTTAATGCATTTTGCTGCTTTCTGTTAAGACAGATAGCATACTAAACAGATCTGAGGCGTTCTTCACTGCAGCTCTGGAGCATTCTTTTTAATGGAGGGTATAATCTCATTACAAGCTCTGGTAATCATCTAGATTACAATCTTAATTGCCAAAGTAGGTAAAATAGATAAAACATATTTCATCTGTCCCCTCCACCTCCTTTTTTTTTTTTTCCTTCAAGGTTCAGCAAATGAAGACTGGAATTTTTTTTCTCTTTCATGAGCTTTTAAGCACCAGAAAGGTTTCTTTGTCTTTGTTATCCTCCACACAGATCCTCTGTGAGATTACATTTCAAATTTCAAATTTATGATTATAAAGCCAGGTTCCTGTGACAATCTTCCATCAGGCACTGAGAGCTCTCAGCATCTCACAGGAGGTGTTTAACACCTTGTAGGATTCACTTCTCATTACCCTGAGTCCTGGAGCACACCTCTTGGTGGTTCAAAAGGTACAGTCTCCTGTATAGAAATCTCATTAACTCCACCATCCCCCTACGCCTGTAGTAACCTACACCACAGGCTATCCACATTTGCAAATAGCTGTATAAACACCCCTAAATCAGCCTCAAATTACTCTGGGAAGGAACATGATGTCTTCTTGCTAAACTTAGTTTATATATGAGTAAATGAAGGCAATGAGATGAGAGATGAGAGAGCCTTAATGTGAAGGGAGAAGGAAAACTTGGTGTCCTGACAGTTTGCTGCTGCCATAACCTGCCCATGTCCTTGAGAGGTCATGAATTTACACAAGATCTTTATCTCAGCACAGCTGAGCTTCCAACTGTGACCAGTTCTGAAGCTGTGACACATCGGCACTGAAATGAAGTGTTCACTCAGAAAGAGGAGCTGCTGAGAAAATACAGGTTCACAAGCCTATCAAACAGCAGGAGGAGAGGGTCTCTCTCCAGCCAAGCACTGCAGTTCTGCACAGTTTCTTCAAGACAGTTCTTCCCAAGCAGCTCAAATCCCAGAGCAAATGGTGCCACTGATGATCAGCACTAAAATCTGATTTCCAAAATCAGCTCCTGGGAGACATTTCGTATCTTGGTGATAGAGTTGCCCACTGCTGAGTTACTCCATCAGAAGTTTTCTAAATCCTGTCATCAAACTGCTAAAAAATGTACTTCAAATAGCATTAGCCCAGACCATGATTTGCAGAGGATCTGGAAAGCAGTTGCCTTATACACATGGATGGAAATTGACCCTTGAAGCATTCTGGCTGAAGAGGTGCTCAGACAGAGAGATCTTGGGATTACATTTATTCCAGAGAAAAAAAGGACACTGGAGAAAGTGAGTTTTCAACTTCTTTAACTTCCCTTGAGAAAATGGCTTAGCTCTGTTTTCATACATAAGGTCCAGCCACAGCCAGTGTTAAGAAAGAGATCTGGGCCAAGACCCTCTTTGTTGGATCCCATTCCCTAGAAGAACTGAGCTTCCAGAGCATCCTGTCCAGGGAAAGGGAAGTGTAGGGTAACCCATCTCTCCATTACAAGAGGCATGAAAAATTTATATTCATTCTCCACATTTATGAAAAAACACAAGTGGCTCAGTTCCATTCTCAGACTAACCCAATGTGAGAAGAATACATTATGTCTGTAACCAGCTCACACAGAAATGTCTTTGGCCCTGATGCCCTACTCCAGAATCTCATACAAAATCTTAACTCTTCACATTTGTGTTCCTTCTGGATTCATGGGTGTATTAGCTGAAATGCTGATGTCAGCATAGTTAAGAGATCAGAGCAAACTTGATACACTTAAACACTGCTCACCAAAAATTACATGATATATGAGATCCATTTACAGCTTTTTCACTTGTTTCTTCTTGCTGCAGCTAAATCTGGGATTTGCACATGTAAATGACAAGTTATTCTGCTGGTAAGATGTACCTTTAGAATTATGTTTCAAAATTAAAAGGGAAAAAAAACAGTGAAATGCCTTTCAGCAGACAGGAACAGTATCTCCCTTTGTAATTAAAATTTAAACAAAAGTGCTTCTAAAATGTATTTATTAAAGGGAACACAATACCATTAATTGGTTCAAACATCAGCATAGAAAAGTATTTAAAGTCTTAACAATGAATTGTATCTCACAATTAAAGCTTGCATCACAACATCATCACATGTTTGATAATACTGCTCAAGTTCAAAAGCATATATTGTGGGTAAATTTGAAGGGGACGACATATGTATGTTTTTTATAGACAATAATTCCATTACATTTCCAAACTACAGTGGCAAGAGTTACAGAGCCAGACATTTGGATGATTCTGACTTTTCTTTTAAGTTACTACATTGGTAAGTCACTGCCTCTGTGGGACATGTATTGTTCATACTCTCTCATTTAGCAACAGGACAGGAAAGTTTGTATATTTTACAAGTCTGGAGTTAAAGCAATTTTTTTTTTTTTGCCAGACTACAGATAAACCAAATTTCAGAAAATTATTTCCATTTGTGATTTTTCTTTTTTATTCTGTATTGGTTAGCCTGTCCTTCATGCAGCATTTAAAGGTCATAAGAAGGTGCAGGTTTTGCAGTGCTGCAGGCTCTACAAGCACATGGTGAGTGAGAGCTCTGTCACTCCAAAGGGCTTTCAGGGCTGAGGAGCCTATGCAGACCTGTTGTACCATCTGCCACTTTTCTTCTTGCAGATAACTACTCACCATGCAACTTCTTATTCTTAGGGACTTGACATAGCTGAGATCCCCAAGGATTTCAGAAAACTTTCCATGTGGAGGTCAGTATCTTCTTGCTTTTGAGTCCTTCAACCAAGACTGGAAATTGTGCCTTAAGTTGAAATATTCTTATCCAGATCTGTGTAGTAAGTTGCTCCTAATGGTCCATTTCACCCTTGAATATGTATTACTAGAGTTCACTTTCAATTTAAGGCCAAACTGTGCCTGTAAGTGACAGTCCCACAAAGAGGGGACTGAATTGTCTCACTCCAGCAAGAACTGCAGAAGTCCAGATGCAGATTTTCAGGAGACCACACTGGCTCTGGTGCCAGGAAACATGTACAAAATGTATTCCTCACTTAGGAATCACATAGAAACATTGCAGACCTGCCTTGCTCCTGTATCTGTAGCTGACATGAGGTTCCCCCTCATACTGTGCCCACAGAGTGGTTTGGATTGCAAAATCCAGGCTGGATGGAAGCTGAACACAATGCACTGCCTCAATAGCTTGCTCTTGGAGCTGTGGATTCAAAGAATATGCAAAGCTGGAACAGCTCTGTGAGGTGACTCACTGAACTTCACAAGCTTTACAAAAGGACTGGGGCAGGAATAGATGCTTATGATGGAGACTGTGCCACCTATACATTAAAAAAAATGCATTTCTGCCCTTTTAAATAATTAAAAGTCACCAGTCACTTAGCTTATCTACATTATCACTAGGAAGGGATTAGGAGCAAGCTGGAATACTTTGGTTGTGTATAACATAAAAAACCTGCACATGCACCCCACTGTGCATATATATGTGTGTGTGTGTGTATGCACCTGTGAATGAAGAGGGGATAAAAATTCAGCAAGAATTCTGCTTCATTTCTCATTCTGACATGATCCTCCTGAATTCAGATGCAATGCAAACAGGACTTACTGGGAAGCAGTCTCTAATAAAATGCTTGGATTAGTTTGTCAGTCAGAAGCTGCAAATCTCAGTCAGCACTAAAGATCAGTTCCTGCCAAAGGGGTTTTTTTCATACAGTAAATTCCAAAGAGATACAGCAGTCCTAAATAGATCTATTGCTTTCTAAGAATATAGTGCAGTGTGCCTGCTAGGCAACTTGCCTAGAAATTCTTTTCCAATGAAGTACTGGAAGAGACAATTTCATTTGCTCTGATCTCTGCTCCTTGAGTGGCCACAGCTCCAGTGCACTGCTTCAGTTTCCCATATGAAGGCATTGTGTATCTAGAAATAATTTAATCCGAAGGAGGCATAGAGTCCAAGGGCTGGACTTTGCCATCCATAATCCACCGTAAACCATTGAAAATGGTCTTGTTAAAGATCAAATTACTCCACTATTTGTGATTTAATTCAAACCCCGCAGATATCAGTGGGAAACACTAGCAGTGAAACATTTTTCTGGGGGCTCGTCTGCAATGAGGAGAGAAGAGGCTATGGACCATCTTGTGCTCTTCTGCAGAGAAAGTCAGGAAGGAGAGCACAAACATCTACATATGTTTGAGTTAACTCCCCAGGGGTTTTCTCCCAAACCACGAGGGCCAAGAGCACAAACAAAACTTTCTTAGCATGGCACCACAGGGTAGCAGAGACACTGCATGTGAGACACTCTCTGCAAGACCTCTTGTGCATTGGCTTGGGACCAGTCTCAGATCTGGACCCCAGTTTCACAGAACCCCAGATGGTTCTGTACATCAGGAAAAGCAGAGGTTGCTCATCACGCATGTGGGGAAGTTCAGTGCTATCATGCCTTGTCATGTCCCTCCACAGCTGCACCAAGCCCCAAGGACTCACAGTACTCATCAGTACCCTTTGCCCTTCTTTATAGCAGCAGGCTACAAGACCCCTGTGATACCTGCAACCACACAAATTCAATGCTTAAACCCAGAGACAATCATTATGACAACTATAGATTTTCAAAGCAAGGCAGCCAACAGAAGTACCAGACACTGGATGCTCCTGGGGGAGAAGGCACTCTGCAAAAGCACTGATTGCTCATAGGTAAGGCTGTCTGACACACACTCAGTGCTTAGAAAGAAGTAAATCACAGGAAAGTGCTACTGTTGGTGCCTCAGTCCTACCCTGCTGCCAAGACAGCTTCCTACCAGAATTGCAGAATCGCTTTAAAAGACAGAAACAAAAAATAGAACTGGGAGTCCAACTCAGGTTTTAGCAGTTTTCACACCATCCTTTTCACAAGTTTTCTCTTTTCTATTTTCTGCTAATAGGATACACCCAGGACAATAGTTCCTAGTTTGGTAAGTGGAAAATCTCAAGAAAGATGAAAGCACAGATTGAAAAACCAATTCCAACAGCCCAGAGTGTCTGAGAAAAGCTCCCTGGAATGCCTGCTTAGGAATTCCCCTTCCACTCCTGGGTGGCATGGTGCCAAGTAGTGCTGGAAGCTACAGCTTCTCATCAGCCACGAGAAGGGGCTTCAGATCCCACTCAAACAGATATTTTTGCCCACAGGCAGACAGGTAAAGAGTAGAGATGTGTTCTCAGTCTCTTAATTTATTCCAGGGAATTGCCCAGGTACTTTTGTTTTTTATCCTGAGCTATAGCCAGTACAGATATGACTCTTTGCCATGACCTTTTTCCTCCAAATAAAATTTGTACAGTGGTGATGACTAATGGGAGGAAAGAATTGCAGTTCCACTGTGGTAGCTCATAAGAATAAGACATACCAGCTGACAAGTGTCAATAATTCCTACAGAACATCCTGGCTGGATACTACCCAGCTTACACTTTTCTGATTCCAGTGCTAGAATCATCTTCATTTTATGCATTATCCTGACTTGGTGGAGTGTCCAGCCAAATCACAGTAATGTGATCCTGGGGAATTCTTCAATGCTGTTTAAAGTTCAAAACTCAGTGTCAGAAAGTAACACCCTATATGTTAAACACACCACAAGCAAATGTAAAAATACTACTCTCGCTTCAAGGAGAGCTGAGACCCACAGACTTCTGAGGATAAGAACAACAGTCATCAATTGCAAGAATCAGTAGAATCAAGAAGAATCAGTCTGCAATAATAAGCAAAGATCCTTACCTGTTCCTCAGTGCAGACATTAGCACTGCTCAGCTGGCAGGAGGCTCATGGCAGTGGGACATCTCCAGGGGAGCAGACTTGTAGTGAGGACTCTGATTAAAATGGCAGGCTGAGTTTTTGTGTTGCTAATCATCAGCTACCATTTCATGAGATGTTGTTCTTTTTATATGCAGCCCACATCCATGCCAGCTCCTAGTGGTATATCATACCTGGTGGAGAACATCAGGACAAAAATCAGCTTGTTCTTCATTACTGTCTCCTTTTGTTGATGCTTTGGTTTTGTTTGGCTTTTTTCAATAGTCAGAAAATTCTTCACAAGTTTGCAGGAATTCAAGATGCATGAGCCAGGCAGGATCAGATGGCTGCTCAGATCATAAGGAGATGGTGAGAAAGCTGTGCTACAAAGAGGAGAATGGGCTTATGGTCAAACTGTTGGCCTGAGAATACAGGCATCTGGATCCAGCTCCTCGTCATTGACTTCAGGCAAGTCCAGTGGGATAAACTAACCCATAAAAAACCATACCCACACTTGATCCATGTCCTGGACTCTTCCTGAACCTCTCAGCTGGTTCACTCAGCTGACACACAGGGCCCATTCAGTCACTCTGCCTTTGAAACAAAGCTGACACATGTCCATGCATGAAGCACCTGTTTACACCCAGGTTAGTCATGACCTCCAGCTCCATGTCTTTTCAATGTCTCCATACAGTCCAATTTCTCTTCCTTTCTCTACTTTGTAGTAGATAGAAAGCTGGGAAGATGAACAGTTTTTCAGCACTTATCTGTCCCTTTGGGGGCTAGTATTAGATCACCCAGTATCCCTAATATTGAGTCCTATTCACTTGTGAGAGTCTGCCATCAGCAGCCCATCTGGTTAACTTTCCAAAATCAGGGTGGGAGTTTTTTTCATTAACCCAGCAGTTGAGTCTAGCCTGGAATCTCTCTAGCCATTTCAACTCTGTAACCTTTCACAGCAGCTTGTTCCATTGCCTAATTGTTTGAGTAGCTGAAACACATCTCTCACATATGTAGCCGGAATTTTCCCTTCTGCAACTTAAATCAGTTTCTTTGCTTCTTTTCTCTCTGGCTAATGAGAATAACTGGCCCCTGTTCCCTTTATCACATCATTTCATGTATTTGTAGACAACTATTTTACCTTCCTTCAGTCTTTGTAGACTGAACATGCCTGTCTCAGCTGCTTCTCATAAGTCTGATTTTTAAATATTTTATAATTTTTGTTATTGTCCTTTGAGGTTTCTTCAATTTGTTAGTGTCTTTTCTTAAAGAGCAGCATCCAAAATTGAATTCACTATGCCGGCTGAGACTTTCACCAGTGCCAAGTGGAGCAGAAAAGCAACCCAGCTTGTTTTATACATGACATGCTCCTTCTTAATACAGTCCAGAATATTTCACTGTAAAGCACCAATGGTCTAAATATGAGAACATATAGATGTGGAACAGTTAAGAGGAAAAGAAATGTCTACAAAACTTCAAAAGGTGTAAACACCAAAAAAAGGATTGTTTGGGTGTGCTTGAGAAGAAGGAGGAGACTAAGAATAATGGGATGAAATGAAATGAAATGGTGGGCTAGATATCAGGAAAAATATCGTAACAGTTCAAACCACGGAAAACTCTCCCCCTGGAGAAGTGGTGCAGACTCCGTAAGTTGAGTCACTGAGTACATCTCAGACAAAGCAATGCAAACTGTACAGCAAGATGACTTAATATGTTATTGGGATAGGGACTAGATTGGCTGATAAACTTGGCATTTCTAAATTTCTTCTTCTACAGCACTTTCAAAATAACAGAACTAACCTTTTCTTATGTTAATATTCATTTTCTGTCCCCAGTAACACCTTCATGTGTTCTTTATCTGACACATAAGTGTCAGCAAAGCTAATTTAGAAAGGCTTTTAGAATTTCTGGAAAAGTTCGAGGGAATTTAACATTTTTCCTCTCTCTGTATCCATGGGCCCTGTGTACTTGCCAGGTTCCAGTCACAGTCAACTAAACACTAACAGATCTCATATGGTGTAAATGGAGAAAGCCAACACATCCAGCAGAGAATGCTATCCATGCCTAAACTGACAAAACTCTACCACCACCATTAGCACCATGACCTTCCAATGCAAGGAATCACAGTGGTGCAGAAACACCAGTGGCTGGTAGCCAGTGGCAATAATCAGGGCAAATCCCCAGTCTAGACAAAGCTTTAGTTATCATGAGCAAAAGTCTCCAATCTCTGGTTCTAGTTTTCCTTTAAGTAACACAATTTTAATATTGGTGGAACTCCACAAGCTTCAACAGAGTTGTTCCTGACTCACATTCCCCACAGACAAGAAGAATTTCTCTTTGCTGAGAAGGGCAAATCTAAGTGATATGTTTTTAATTATTTGATGATCAGAGAACAATATATAATCAAATGAATTCTAAATATGACCTGTACTGTTTTGTCTCTGGAGATCACAAATACAAGGTCCAGTAACTTGGGGAAAACCAGTTGGAAGGTTGTGTGTCCACCACTGGATGTTCAGCATCTCTTTTTTCCTGGTGTCAGAGATGCTTGGCTCTCATCTTGTTAGCTAGATTAGACAGTTTCAGGCTCAGATATTTTACCAAACTCAGAATAAAGGCTAGAATAAATGTAAATTTCAGGTGAAGAAATGCAAGTTGAAAGGGAGAAAATTATTGATGCATACTATACCTTAGAAGACAACAGCTATGTACAGCTGTTCTTCATGGCCAAACAGCCAGATCATTTCTAGTAGAAGTCAAGAACATACATTCACTTTTTTAAAAAAATAATTTTATATTAATTTGGAATATTGCTGTATCCAAATGATTGATGCCATAGTAGCTTTCAGAACAGGTCTTTTACAACAGTATGGTCCAATTTTGAAAGTCAGAATGTTTATAAAAGAATGGCTCATGCTACAGAGAGTTTACAGTCTAGAACTGGCAGACTTGTAAAAGACAAAGAATTGTGTTATACATTAAGATGAGCAGAATTATTGTAACATGGGGAATGTTTTTCCACCACCAAATGCTTCATAGCTGCCAGAGTAAAGGAGAGTATCAGAGGTATAAACAAAGCATGACCTTGAAGAGCTCTGAAAAGCCAGCCTGAGGTTAAATGACAAATTATCACATAAAAAGGAGGAGTCTGGTGTGCTCAGTTGTGTTAGCTGGTAAGTGCTGGAACCACTGACTTGAAATGCCAAATGGCTATTACATTACTGAGATTATAGTAATTTAGGTGGGGCTGTTGCATAACAGGCTAAGATGCCTAAATTCAGCAAAACTCTCTTGTCTGGCAGGAAATTGTCCTCTTGTAATAACTGACCAGCTCAGTACCAGGAGCCCTGAATGCATTTGCTGATCTAGTGCCAGCACATCAATGCCAAAGCTCTCTAGGAAGGAGATGCCTGTCCTTGCCCTCTTCTCTGCCATCGTTACTGGCAGGGTGCAGAGACGTGCCAACGAGAGGAAAGCCAGGGAAGAGAGAAATGTAGGTTATGGTGAGGAGCAAAGCAGTATTGCCCCACCATTTGCTGAGCCACCATAGCACCAAACCCCCCAAGTGAAAGAGAGGACCCCTTGGCTCATGGCTGAGTGTCCTGATACTTCTACATAAGTGGATCTTCACTAGTATTTGCACAGACTTGGAGCATTGAGACTCTTTCAGCATTGTAAAGAGACAGCCAAAATAGAAGTCAATCTAAAAAAAAAGTTTTAAGGGTTGCTTTATTTTTCTGTGTTTGTGTCCTATATGATTGTGTCACTCTGCCGGTATCTTTCCAGGAGTCAAATCTATCTTAAACATTCTGGGACATACTAAACAGCCAGGATAAAAGTGCAGCATTTTGTTCCTTAGTTTAAGTGCTCATAATGACACTTCTCTACGTCTGAAGCATCTCATTTGTCTTTACTCTTTGTACTTACTGTACATGTAGTGTTTTCCTTTTCATTATGACATCCTCCGATGGAGTGAAGCATTCCTCAGAAACCTGAACAGCCCAAGTCTAGCAATAAAGTAGTAACACATGCCTTGTTTATTCAGAGGTTTGCACAGATGCACAGAAATACAATGAAAGAGCTAACTTCAGGCTTTGGTCTTTGCTACTCAGTGTTCATAGTTTATCATAGAGCTTAAAACTGTTTTGAACTTGAACAGCTCTGACTTTTCAATTAAACACAAACAACTCAGCATTGTCTCCATTTGCAGAAATTTGAACTTGATAACCCCAGGTGTTGTTTATTTTTAGTCTAAAATACTGCTCTCACTATGAGTTTGGCAAAGTTTTGGAGATGCTGTCTGAACTGCGGAGAAGTCCCACATCTCATGATGATCTTTTACAACACCAGCAATGCAAAACACAGAGTACATGTAGCAAAATGTGTAAGACTCTTTGCTTCTTTTAACACTAAGAATCTTTCACATCTATGCATTAATCTTGTAACCTGTGCTGTAGATACACATGGTCTAAAAAAGACCAGGGTCTTGAGTTACAGTCCTTTTCATCACTCAAGGAGAGGACAAATGGGTATTCCCTGACCCCCTCAAAACACAAGGAAAACACACAGCATTTAAAGTTTCAAACAGTCATTATTCAAAGTGTGAAGAAAATTATAATTTCCAGGTTTTTTTGCTTCTAGCAAACACTTCACCTGTGCATTCACTGCCAGCATGCTGCCATCACCATCCTTGAGGTTCCTCTGTTAAGATGACCCTTGGCTCAAGGAGAAACTTTGCTTCCATCAAAGCATTGCGAAAATCCTTGTTTTTTTCTTGATGTGGAAGTCACAGATTTTGTCAGCTTGAAGGATCTGCATTAGTCCTTTATTCCATTTGAAACCATAACAAGCAAAACTGTTTAACACACACTGACAAGTTCTTATTATGTCTGCCTAAAAGATTTCAATTGAAATTCAATAACAAAAGTCTTTGTGCACTTGAATTCTATTGCCAGTAATACTAGCTGGTTGAATGAAAGCAAATGGGATACATCAAGAATACCACTAAACAGAAAATACAGCAGCACAAACTAATGGATTTAGAGTTCTGCTTTATCGAATAAAAATTTTAAAAAATTAATAAAAACAATCAGATTTGATGCAATCAAACCAAACTAAGTATTTTGTACTAAAACTACAAAATGCTTCAAAGTTTGTCAGAGTTTCTGCCCTGAAAATTCCCAGGAATTTTAGAAGATTTCAAAGTGGTTTAGTTCAGATTTTGTTCAACCTTATTACCTGCTCATTAATAAATATGGATCAATAGTCTTGTGTAAGGTGGTGGGGGTGGCAGTGGCTGTCGCTGCTGGAGATGCCTCCTGCCCTCTTGAACTGTCAGCCCCTGGTGGGGCTTGGGGCTGCTCTTGAACCTCTGTTTGATGCCTTCACCTGTGTCCTGGGGAAAGGCAAGCCAGTAGATTGTCCAGAGGAATTTCTGACATGCGTCTGTTCCTGTCACCAGGGTGGCATTTTACTGGCTTGGACGGATTTTCTGCCAGGGGTATTTTGCCTGCTGAAGTCAGGGTCTTCTGCATTTACTTTCAGGTCTTTCACATCTACAACTGTTGCTGGAAATTTGATTCTCAGCAGGTCATACATTTAGGAAATGGCTATTCCTACAATGTCTGACCATAGTATTTAAAGTTTCCAAAGATGATGTCCATTATGCACTCTTAGGACCTAAGCTTGCTTGTCAAGAAAAGAGCATTGAAAGGAAAATAATTGTGTGTTAGTATACAGAAAACATGTTCCTAACACTGTATTTTTAATACCCTTAAGCCAAGCAAAATTAGTCTCAACTTAAGACTTGGACCTTCTGTCCTTTAAGCTGGCAGAGCATATACCCCCTACTCAATAGAGAGCTCTCCTGAAGGCCAGACAGAAATCAGTCACAAATCAAGGGATGCAGGTAATGAATAAACAGCTCATTATCCTTTAACACTTGTTTATTCAGTGACCTAATGTCATATGCAACTGGGAAGGCATCAGAAATTAAGGCAATTCTACTCCTCCTTAAGATATCCAGTAGGAAAATCATACTAATAGAATGACTATCCTTATGCCCCTACAGTATATGCCAGTAAATTTCCTGGGGTAAATCTTTATTCAGAAAGATATAATGACTCGTCAACAACTTCTTTAAGCCTGAGAAAAAGATTCTGCTCTGCCAGACATGGGGATTTAATGTGTGGAAAGATAGCCTGGCTATCACCCTGGATGTGAGGCTTGCCCCAGTAGTAAGTGTCACCAACCTCACCTTCTTCCAACAGCCAGCATTGATTTGGTCTTTCTTACTCACCCTTCCCTTCATCTCCTTTTTATTTCGGAACCTCATATGACATTCATGATTCCCCATGTACATTCAGACTGCTGTGACTTGTGTTCCCTTTCCCATTCCTACTCCATCAGGCAAATTTATTAGCAATTAAGTAGTGCATCTTGGGATGTAAACCACCAGCCTTAAACACAAGTCTGACAGTAGTAAAAGGGCAAATTTGGGCTCCTTCAATCCCTACAATATTTTCACCATCAGTGAAGCACCAGAACTGCTACCAGGACTCTCTCCCAAAAAGGGGGCTCAGTGCAGGATAACCCCACAGATGTGAAGGTTGATGGGTCACCAGTCCCACTAGGAGGGCTCCAACTGCTCCTTAGGGAGCTGTGATCACCCTCCAGTTTGAGATCATAACAGAACTAATAATGGCTTTAACTAAGGCACAGATGTACCCTCACAGTGACATGCTAGTGAGAGTGCCATGCTGGCATCTCTCACCACACTGCTGGGGCAAGAGGCCCTTGGTGGGATTCTGGAATTGTGGCAAAGAGCAAGGAGACTGCCTTCTCCTGGTCTAATGAAGTGCCTCTATTTCTTCATTCCCTTCCAGAGAAGTGGAGGAAATGGGTGAAGAAACCTGTCTTGTTCAAACAGAGAAGGGACAGCAGGTACAACTGAGCCCCTACCTCAAATGGCAGAGAGGGCCCCTCATCCATTCCTGGAAAAGCCTCTGCTTCCTATCTACCTCGTGATGTCTCAGACAATTCACAGAGCCCTGTCACTCAGTGCATCTCAGAGCCCCTGTCCTGTGCTGCAGTAACTTTCATCAGGAAACTTCACTTTGCTGCCCACCAGCTACAGCCTCAATTCCTCTCCCTATATGTCCAGTGTCTGAACAGACATGTGGGTTTATCCCATGGAAAACCTTCAGTGACCTTCCTCCCACACTGCAGTGACCCTGTGGCTCTTCCTGGGAAGAGGCAGCTGCAGAACTGCTGTGGTTTCTGTGTCACTACAGGGATGGGCTGCAGGGATAAATGACTTTGCATTGTCCCAGTGTGCAGCACTGCACAGTCAGTTCCTCCTCCAGAAAGCTGAGATTTCTATAAGATAGAGTCTGCAAATCAGTCTCTTCTACTGACCTGACCTGTAACTGTAGCAAATGTGGGAAATCACCTTCCTATTTCAAATTCACTTTGAGACCCTCTTTTAGTATATTGGCCACTTAAAGGGCAAAAGTTGAGGCACAAAGGACAAAGGAGAAAACAAAATTCATTATTGTACTAGACAGCCAAAAGCCGCAGTGCTCTGCCAATCGCACAAGTTTCTTGCTATGGTCTCTGGAACTGCATCACCACTTCCCCCTCAGGTTGTTCATGCCTCCTTTGGCCTGTGCTACACTCATGCATGAGCTCAGCATCACTCACAGAGTGCACTCTCATAAAACACACAGCACCCCATGGCAGCCCCCTCTGCTGCGTACTCAGCCAGGGCTCTTCACAGCTGGGCTCTGGACTGCTCCCTTTTTAGCTTCACCTTGTGGTAGGGAATGTAATCCAGTGGAAATTCTGCTTGGGGTCTCTGCATTCTCCATTAGTCAAGTCTTTTTTATTTTCAGATCTTTGAAGAGCTCCAGAGGCAATTATACAGGTCTCTCACTCTATTTCCAATGCCTTCTGCATCAGAGGAATTTGCCTTTAAAATACGCTTAGTAACTGCCAGCTTTCCTGCATTCCTTTATCCCTGAGATTATTTTCCTAAGAGATCCTTACTTACCAGTTCTCCAAGTCTGCTGAAGTCTACTTTTTTGGGAGTCATTATCCACATTCAGCTGGTCTACCTTTTTGCCTTGGAATAATGAACTTTATCATTTCATGCTTGCTTTCATCCAGATTACCATCCAATCCTTAGATTGTCAGGCTGTTCTTTGCTAGTCAGAGATGGATTTAAGGTAGCTGCTCCCTTGCCCATTTCCTCCCTCTTTCTGAAACAGCATCATCTTCTCCACATCCAGAAACATAACAAATCATCCATATCTAGCTGTGTTACTCTTGGTTGGAGGCATCACAGCAGTATCACATCTTACTGCTGAAAGAGTTGTCTTCCCATTGCTTGGAAAAAAAAATAGCCACTTCCTGTCCCAATGAGTTGATCAGTAATAAAAATCTCCATTAATTGTCTCTGGTTTTCTTCCTTTACCAGAACTGTTCAACTGATCTCTCTCCTCTTCTTTCCCAAACACCAGGGCTTGGTACTCAGCACCTCCCTTGTCCTTAGTTGTACCTCCTGGACAAATCTCTCATACCATTCCTCAGCTCCCATGGTGTGCCCTGTAAGACTGCCATTAAAGCTATAGTTACACAATATATTGTATTTCTTTGATTATTCTCTTTGAGGAATGAAATGCATAATGCTTAATTGATTAAATTATATAAAAAATCTGGTAAAACAGAATTACAGAATAGCCTGCATTGGAAGGCACCCAAAAAGATCATTTAGTCCAGCTCCTGAAAGGATGAAGGAAGGGTTTGCTCTTGCATGAAGGGATACATTGAAGAAACAGTAAAAAAAATTAAAAATAAAAACCTCACACAAAAAAAAAACAAAAAAAAAAAACAAAAAAAAAAACCAAAAAAAAAACCACCAAAAAACCTCACAACACCCTTAGTTCTGGCATGCAGGTTGCTGAAAAGCTGGAAATCATGCGTTGCAACAGATAAACAAAGACACTACATAATTTCTTGGATGGACACCCCCCTCCTCCCCTCCCCACCAAGTTTCTCCTGGTTTAACACCAACTGATTTAACAGCAACATGACTGGAATCCCCTTGTATATTAGAGAGAAGGAGCATGCTAAAGGGCTGCAGCTCCTCATTGACCATATGAGGAAAACCTCATTTTTTCATAACACATTTTTTCCCATGAAAGGGAAGAATGAAAGTTAACAGATGCTTTCTTCATGAAAACTCTTATTTCCTTAATGTTCCTTTTCAGAAGTCAAGCGTGCAATTCCTTCTGGCCAGACAGACCTTTCACGTGCAGTATAAATCCTCCTGCATCTATTGGAAGAGGATTTGGAAGCCTTCCTGGCAGGGAAAATATCTACAGCAGTTCCCACTGGATTAAAATAGTTTCTATTCTGCACTTCAGTAGGTTAAGGTGATCCAAACAGTCTGTACCTTCTATAGGTTTTCTAGATGCCACTGCTTTCATGGCCTTTTGGAGATGCTCACTTTTCCTGTGAGCATTTTTGGCTCTGTGTCTTTAGACATATTTGATCTTCCTCTCCTGTGCTCCACCCCAGAAATGGCTGCATTGAGCGGGGTGCTGGCTGTAGTTACGTGTGAAGTACTTGATCTCTTAGGATAAAAGGTGCAATTTGAATGCAAAACACTCTGAAAGCTTCCCACTTCTAATGGTTTTGCTTTCCCACGCTGGAAAATATCTCGGATGTTCATTTCAATTTTTATTTTGTTTCCACTTTTGTGGTCCTTACTAAACTGAGGAACGCCTATGATCTGGGTGAGGGGAAGAGTCTCAATCCAGACTCCCATGTGCCAGATAACTTCTGGTCTGAGTAATGGTACCAACCAAGTTCCAAATTCTGAATAAACCTGGCCTTAGAGGGCCATCCAAAGATCACCATCCAAACTTTGTAGTGTGCAGGGCTAGAAGAAATGTCTGCACGTTGACTAGTCCAACCCCCTAACCTCACGAAAAATTAACCCTCTCTCTGACTATTGTTTCCATCTGTTTTCTACCCATCAGTATTCTTTAACTGGGCTTATAGATCACTAGCAGATGATAACCAAAATAGCCAAGACCATATTCACAGCACTCTGCCCTTTGCACACACTGCTTGAGTTTGCTGCAGACAATTGGTACTCTGGGATGATTTAGCAAATACCCAGACAAACCACTCAGAGTGAAGCAAGAACCATACCATCCTGGAATTTAGGAACGGTATTCTCCAATTTAGTGTTCCCACTGAAATCACTCCAAACCACACACCTCTTGTTCACTCCCCCCACCCATGTGGCAGGCTTGAGAGGAGACTTGGAGACACAATAGGTAAAGATCTTGGGTTGAGACAAGAACAATTTACTGGAAACAGCAATGAGATAAGAAAACAAACAGTAAGATCAACAATACTGTCTGTACAAGAAATTAGTTATTCACTCATGGGTTGTCACCCCCAACAACACCCAACCACTCACTTATCAGTCTACCCCAAACACAAAGGGACCCACTCTCCCATTCCTGGAAAATGATGTGATATGGTACAGAATAATCCAGGTTCCCTGGCTACTCCCTGTTCCTGGCTACTGCAGAAATTGACCCTGTCCTGACTGGAACCTGGACAGGCTGGCATTGCCACCCTCAAGGAGACATAGCAGCAGACACCACTGTCATTTGGAAGGGAGCCTTGCAGATGCCCAGCAATTGAAACAGCCTTCATGAAACAGCTCTGCTACTACAGGGGCACTGAGAGGATCTCCCTGTGCAGCCCCAAACCAGGTTGGTCTGCAACAGAGACATGTAAGCCAGCTTCTCACCAACCCATGCCGTGCCCAGCACCCCCTGTCCCCGTGCCTGCACGGAGCTCACCCAGCTCCCTGCACTCAGGAGCATTCTCAGCAGCCAGGTTTTGAATTCTGTCTCGGATTGCTTGGTGTGTAATGATCTTTAATCACAACCAGCCAAAGCCACTCTCAGATTATTTCATTTGCCTGCCTGTAGCTCCACAGTAAAATACATACGTTATCATCGTCGTTTTCTCATTTTATTCTATTGCAAGAGTGTCAGATGGGGCTGGGTTCTCTGGGCTTTGATGTGTGTTTTTTTAAACTGCATGAGAACTATATTTAGTTTCAGTTCACTTGCAGTGTCAGGCTTCCCTGTTGTGGCCCTCTGCCTTTACCTTGGCAGTGTTACAAGATCCAATTATGGCTTAAAAATCTGGCTGTGGAGAAGGAAAACTGCTGGCTTTTTCTTCATTACTAAACAAGGACCTTCTGTTGTCCACAACACGTGCCTGACGTGAAACCATTTAGGGGGCCCTTGAAGAGGCAGCTCTGCTGCTGTCCTGCCTTCATGATCTCCTGAAGTCCTCGAAGTCTTAAAGACTTTCCTGCTATAAAAGCCCACAAAGCCTTTGGTGTAAAAACAGAGCTCAGTCCCCCTTTGCTGATCTCTTCTTTCACTTCCAGTCTGACCTGTCAGACAGAAATCCTACTTTACTTTAAAAAAATTAAAAAAAAAAAAAAATGGAAGTGAGAACACTTATTTGAAGCCAAATGACCTATTACAGACACATCCACTTACCTATGGGCTGAACTGTAGTATTCTGCCTTAAAGCCAACACAGTGAACCAACATTTCTAGGGAATATGATAGGAGGGGGTTTTATTCCCCTGGTTTTCCAGTACCATTTACAGTAGCTTTTATGTTACCCTGGTTAACAGTCAGCTTCTGGCTAACACATATTAGATTCATCCACAAAACAAAACATTTTCTTTTCTGACATTGGATGTGAAGAATATGTTTGTTTTAAAGTGACTGTCTCATTAATATGTTTCACTGAATTACACACCCTATAAAGAAATATTGTCCCATTATTAATATATACGACAGCAATATCCAAGAAAAACTTCAGGAGGAAATAATACAGTGAAAAGCCAGCTCTGTCTGCACTTTACATCTTTTTTTTTTTTTTCTTGAGCAATGCTTTATGTTTCCTTGAACATAAAGGAGATATTGTTAGCCCGTGATTTTGAGAATTTTATTTTCCAGGTCAAAAGAAAAACAAGAGAATCTGTGCTACTTCTCTGGTGGAAATCCACTATCAGTGTCTTGCAATAAAAACTTGTTGTTCACTTGACACATAATTGCCATGGAAGAAGCTCCCAAGTGACGCTGACCTCTAATGATATTACAATGTCACACACTAAGAGCCCTGTTTAGGACCAAGAACAAGTCAAGATCCTGATGTCATCTTTCTCAAGGTGGCTGTTCCCAAGTTAATTCCACCAAGTAGGCAGAGTAGCATTCCCTGGTCACTTCACCATCAGAGGACATGGGGCCACTGGAGACACCAGGATACACCCCCAGCTCACCCAGGCCCAGCTTACATGCAGAAATTGTCAGCCCTTAATGCTTTAATTGGTTGATGAGTGCTTTATGCTGATTTAGCTTAATTTGGGAACAAACTCAATTAAGCTGAATCAATGCTAGCTACTAAAGGGGTTGTACTGACTAAACTAAATTAATTTAGAAACCTATTTAGTTAAATTGTAACAATTTGTGTATGCAGACAGACCTTCATTTAGCACACACTCTCATTGAGTTCATTTGAAAGAGTAAACCCCTTGCAGAAGATACCTCTTTGTACACTTGCATAAGGCACTGTGTCTCAAAGGCAAATGTATGTACACATACGGGCTTATATGTTCACACATACCATTTCTTACAGACTCCTCTCTCAGTCAAATTTTCCCACATTTTGCCTTATATCCAGCAGAGGTGACTCAGCCCAAATCCTTGACATTTTAAAAAAAATATATGTGGTTAAGTTTACATTTATACTTGTGAACAATGAGCGATTTTATTTTGAGTCACACTTCACAAGTAGAGCATCAGCAGCCTGGAGAAGGGGAGACTGAGGGAAGATCTCAGCTGTCTACAGCCTCCTCATGGAAGAAAGGGAAGGGACAGACACTGCTCTCTTCTCTATGGTGACCACTGACGGGATCCCAGGGAATGGCATGAAGATGTTTCAGGGGAAGTTTAGGTTGGATATTAGGAAAAGCATTGGACAACACTCTCAGGCACATAGTGTGGCTCTTGGGGCTGTCTTGAGCAGGGCCAGAAGTTGGACTCGATTATCATTATGGTTCCTTTCAAATTCAGGATATTCTATGATTCTATACTTCTATGATATTCAGAAGACCTATTTTCCGTTCTTTTCACGTCTTTTCCTCCAGCACAGCTGAAGGCACATGCACATCATAACAAGCCTGTGGAGGCTGTGATCCCCGAGCTGTTCTGCTCTGTGATGGAGGATGTCCCAGTGGGCACAAGGCAGGACAGGCACCTGAGCCCTCTCAGCACCTCAGGACAGGACAAGAAACAGCCAAGGGCAAATGTGCTTTGATTAGTCCTTGCTGGACTGGCTTGCACTGCCACTTTATGCACCTTATATATTTGAGATGGGGTCACCTCTTCACCTCTTCACCTCTGGTTACAGGTGAAGGTAAGGAACAACAGTGTTCCTCCCCCCATCAGATGGGGCTGGTGGGGAAGAGGAGGAGCAGCATTCTGTCAGCCCTAGCAGTACTTCAAGGGCAGATCTGGGGGCTGACAAGATCAGCAAGTGCATTTCTATTGTGAAACCACAGGAAGTTCTGCTCTCTTTCTGCATTGGCCATTCACACAAAAGCAGCAGACCTCAAGTCCTCTTTAAATGGGTAATTTTTTTTCCTCCCTGCCGTGCCTATGCCAAATACACAGGGCATTGCAGAACCCATCTACCTTTACTATGAAGTCACAGCAGTTTCCTAAGACAGAAAATTGTTCTGCTGGTCAATGCATCATCCCTTCATCTTCCTCAAAAGATCTCTCCATAAAAGAAGTTCTAACCAAATAGGTTTAAATATAAGTTCTTTTTGTTTCCTATTTTATGGTGCTGGGAAACTAAAATATAACACTGGAAACATGGTCCAGGCTCTCTTTGTATTCTGCTGAAGCAGAAGTGTGGGCAAGCATCTCTCCATTGCTCATGCTGCCCCCCATTTTGCACCTGCACACTTTGATACTGGGTGCTGATAAAATTGCAGTTTGCAGAAGCAATATCCCTGTCCCTTTTTATGTGATTTCAGCTTCCCAAGGATTAAAGTGGTTTCTCTGAAGGAACCTCAGTACATATCGCAACACCAAAGCTCAGCAAGGACAGAAACTTCCTTTGTTGTGCAAAGTTATGACAGGAAATAACACTGGGTTGGACTGATAAGCCTTTCACATTCACCTGCTGCATATCAAATGTTTGGGAAAGGTGTGTAGCAGGACATTCGAAGTCAGCTATTCACTGCCAAGGCTTTATAGCAGCTTTGTAGATGGCAGGCTTCTGGATGCAAATAAATTTATATCTCTTCCACAAAGAAAGTTTGAAAAGTGTATTGATAATGCCTCTGTAACATGACTGCCTGACTGGCATTAGTATTACAACTCCTTCCATTGCTGCCAAAAACAAGCCTATGATGAAACAAACACCACTTTATTTTTAATACCATGGCAGTTCTCTGTTGAAATATTTTTTTGGATTGCCAGACACCAGCACTTGTGATCAGATCCTGTTGGATCACAGAGGTTTCTAAGTTGCCCGTCAGTGTTTACATAGTGTGAGCGTCTGTTGTATTTCATATGGGATTAAGTATAATCAAAATTCATGTTACCCTTTGCAAGCTAGCATCAG
Organism: Poecile atricapillus; assembly: GCF_030490865.1. NCBI lineage: Eukaryota > Metazoa > Chordata > Aves > Passeriformes > Paridae > Poecile > Poecile atricapillus. Next base: position 143,668,883 of record NC_081250.1, read on the forward strand.
AGGAAGGCATGTATATTTCAGCTAATTAATTAACAGGATGAATGTGTTAACGTGAGCCTCTTGAGACTCGGCTTAATAACCCACTAAGGGTCGTATTTGCAAGTGGCAAAGCTTCTGTGGCTATATAGTGAGCCATAAATTATGGGTGAGGCCATTTTCTTTTCCAATCCTGACTATCTAGATTCAGGGGGTTGTTGTGACTCTGCTTTCACAGAAGGGCGAGGTTTGTTTTCTTTTTCCCTTGTTTTTCTGTGTAACCCTTTCTGTGTAACTCATTAAAACCCTCTGAATGGCATTGATCGCAGTGTGAGGAAACACAAAGTTCTCTGTTCCACCCACCCACATGAGGCATGGAAGCTGTCTTGCCTTCATTATCTAATGTTTCCCTGGTGTTTCTGAGGCGGGGGCTTAAGTTAATTTGTAAGCATCACACCAACCAAGCCCATGTCACTGCAAAGAAACAGCAAAATGATGCGCAGTGCAGAGCCATTCCCTTTGCAGAGGCCTGCTGCCAGCTAATGACCAGCCCTGTTGTAGGTCACCTTCCCACCTCGCTGCAGTGAGTCTGTGAGCTCATTAACCTACAGAGCTTGCAGTCTGGCCTGTTGCTTGATGAAGGTCTCTCCCCACATCTCCTACAAGATAAGGTGTGGAAGTGGGAACAGGCTGAGCTGAAGGAACCCCCTCCAGCATTCCTGGACACACTTTCTGGATGGGTGCATTGAGCCTAAAGCCAAAAATTAGGTTCAGCTAAAAAATTCAGGGAGGCTGAGAACCGCTGCATCACCTCTCCACACTCCCTGTTCTATAGAACATTTTACAGATCTTCAAGATTTTGTAAAGCCCCTGCTAGCCAAATTTTTTTTGTCTCTAGAGAGAAGCTGGTGAAAGCCAAGCATGAGATCACAGCAGACTCCACTCTGCTTTCTTTCACACAGCCCACAGCATGAACACATGGAAAAAAGCCAAGTCCTTCTGCAAAAAGCAAGGAGCCTGCACATCCTTCCTAACACATTTTAATTACAAAAGTGGCGCAAAATAAATCCTGAAAGGCAACATGCAGCTGACAGAGATGGGGAGCTGGCTTTCCTTGGCGATGCTAGGTTAGCAGTTGGACTAATGACCTTGAAGCCTTTTCCAGCTATGACTTTTTTATTCTGCCCCCATGTTCTTGGGGGTGTCTGTCTCAGGTGAGGAGCACAGGCTGCCCACAGAGCCATGGGCCCCCAGAGAGCTCCCCCACATACAACGGCAGAGGGTGATGGGAGGCCAGAGCACCTGAGAGAAGGGTGTCAGGACCTTTGCAGGGAATCTGGCTCATCAGTTGTCAACAAGGAAGATAAAAGCTGGGAAATGGAAGAAAATCTTGGATGGGGACTGCCATACTGCCCTCTTCTCCCCAAAGAGCATGCTAGACACAGAGCTGAGTTATGAGCTCGAGCCACATCCCTCTCTGGACTGATGGGTTTGAGGTTACAGCTGCACTGGCAGCTTGTCCTGCAGGGGGGTTGGAAGGGCCAGGCGAGCTCCCCACTGGGCTGGCTCATGGGCAGTGATCTCGGGCAGGGATCAGTGAAACTCTCTGCTGAAGGAATCTCACAGCTTCACACCAGCTGGGCTGTGAAACAGGACTGCCTTATCACCACCTCCCTCTGCGGAAATCCTCCAGGCTCGCACACACCCTGGCTGTGTGGGAGATGGGGTATTTGGGATGTCGAGTTTCTCAGGCTCCTCACTCCTCCAGTCCAGGTCCTTCCATAAGAAAGTCCTCATTATTTGGGGAAGTTGCAAATCCATGGTGTAACCTCTTCAATGACAACACAGGGGGAGGGAACAGCCTCTAATAAAACAGGAAGCTGCAACATATAATCTGAGGTGTTCGTTTCAATTAGGGATGAGCTTCATTACTCCTCAAGTTTTATAACTACTGTAGTTCTCAGGTCCTATGAAGGATGCAACTACACAGGAGATGTCTGAGAAGTCTGATGGAAAGAGTGTGTCAAATTGCACAATGCATTCACCAATGAAGTGCCCAAGGTCAGGGTTTATTTGAACAGGTCTCTGGATACATCCAAGAGGTTTATGGATCTTGCCCTCAGGAACAGAGCAAGTTAAAATGCCACTGAACACATCTTTCCCACAGCATTTAATTCCTTCTTAGTCCTGTTTGGAGTTGGTGAGTTAATGGCCTAATCACTTGTAACAAAATGTCCCAGCTTAAGCACCAGGGAGAGTGGGAAATCATACTGCTCATCACTGCTGAGCTGGCATTTCTCTGTATAAATAGGAGCATTCCGGGTTACAAAGACATGCCTGAGTTGAAAACTGAGGAAAATCAGAGCTTAGTCCTCTCATTTACCTGCACTTGAGCTAGAAGCGCAAAGATGTTTATCGGCCACTCGGTGGCACGCAGATACACATCTGCCCTGCGAGGTGTGTTGCATGGGACATGGACCACTCCCCATTCTTCTCTAGGAGTGTGGGGAGTCTGAAGATGCAAGGCACAGGTAAGCAAATCAATTCAAATATTGTAATTTAATCCCATGGTTACTATTCCTCCCTTTCATGCTCATCATCACTTGCGGGACAGTTCATATTTGCAATTCACTGGATCAGCAGCTGCCAAGCCACTCTCACCTGGTGTGGGGAGACCCACCAGTAGATGCATGTCCTCATCCCACCAGAATCCCAGCAGACCTCAAAGAAACAAGCACTGTTGAGGCACCCCTCCAATGAAGAATGCTCAAGAGCTTTAACAAAATACCTTCACATAGTTCCAAATGCAGCTGCAGCCTGGAGAAGCTACAAACTCCTGACTAGTTTCTCAAAAGGCTGCATTTAGTGATCTCTACCTCACTGAACAGTTTAATTTGTTGCTGGGCATCCGGGAGTCTTAGTCGGGAGGTCATCAACTCATTATCAGTCTCTTCCCAGATTCTGAAGTTGCCACCCCTTCTGATCTAGCAGTGGAACTTTAAAAGGGTTGCTCCCTACAGCTCCCAGGGTTGCCTCATCTGCTCACATCTGTAGACATGTGCTGCCAGTAAATGGTTGTACTCTTTTGTCTCTGCCCCAGCTGCACAGTCCAGCCCTTTCCTTCAGTTCTAGTGTTCACCTTACCCTTCTGGAGAGCTGAGTTGGCTCATTCAATTAGCAAAAGGTTCATGCATGTATATGATCAGCACCTGAGCCTGGCCCAAGAGAAACAGCAGGAGTGGCTATCATATTAGTGGTGAAAGTGGGTCTGCCTTCACTTGGGGAGGGTAAATTGGTGTAATCGCTCTCACCAACCCACTGGTATAGACCAAACTTAAACCAGCCCTTCCAAAAACACACTGTTCAGGAAACCAGTCAATCAAGAGATAAATAAATAAATGTTCCTTGCATTATGAAGTTTAACACCCCCCACACACACACCCCATTTGGTGAGGAGGGAAGCTTAGGGTAGGAAGGGACCACATAAGCAGTTATTTCAGGAGGTACAGGGATGGGAGTACCCAGAGCAGAGAGTCATGACAAGCAGACAAGGATGATAATGACTTACTCTGGCTCAATTCTGTCTGGAATAACATACCTGATCACAGCCTGAGACCACAAATGAAGAGTTAGAGGTATGAGTTCACCTACCCCACACATCAGTCATCGCACCCAGCCACACTCTGCTGCAAGAACACCTCTGAAAAACCATGCTGCAGCTGTGGTTTTGTAGGCTTGAATTTGTAATTGCAGGCTCAGCATTCACTCTAAAAGTGGCCTGTTGTATCTAATTTCAAACACTGCCCTGCCTAACAGTCACGAGCGAGGTGCCAGCCAAAGCTACGCAGTGAGGTTATTGTTAGAGTGAAGAACAAGGGGAGTTGCAAAGAAAGGACCTTGGCAGCCCTGATGGAGGGCTACAGAGGCACACAAGGGCATCCACAGGCTGCAAATAATCACACTGACTACAATAGCCCAGTTTCACTGAGCTGCCACTGCACTGGCAGAGGCTTTACAAGTAAGTCAGACCTTTGCCACGCTTGCAAGTCATCACAGAAAGTATGCTCCTCTTTCTGCTATATTTTTCCACTTGTTGCCACAATGAGGAACAATCTCAGATTTCCACCACCAACTGATTAAAGGAGGGCACAAGGACAGTTTCCACCTCCTCTGCCTCAGTTAATTAGCACACAGGAATGTGCTGTCAATAAAAGGTTTTCTTCCTTTTGATCAGGCTCTCAAAAGCAGGTTCTGAACATAGATTTCTTACCTGAAAGAAATTAGAAAGTACAGCCACAGGTGCCCTATGTCACTGTACCTGTTTGCCTGTGATGGACGAATAGAAGAACTATCTCTGCCTCACTTGAATTTCCAGACACATAAGTGATAAAGAAGGCCAGAAAAAAAGGAACCTTCCACCTATTTCATAGGTTCATATTCATATTATTGGCTGTGAAAAGTGAGCATCATGCTAATGGCCAGTATAGCTTTAATGGTACAAGGTTCCAAAGATCCCAACTGCTTTTAGAAAGAACCAAGCATGTGATTCAGTAGCTCTGGCAGAACTCCAGGCACATAATTTCCATCTGACCTTCCACTATCTTAGTGTCATCGGCTTGATAAGACACTCAAAGCTGTCTAGAAGTGCCACAGCAGAATGCGTGAAAGCTGCTTTCTTTCAAACTGGAAATAAAACATTTTTGTGACTATTGATGGCATTTTATTAATAAATAAACAAATAAATAAATATATGTGTCACCACCCTTTACCTAGACACGTGTGTCCTGCTGCCTGGATGGGCCCTTGCTGTCATAAATGGAATTCTGTGCACCCATGAAAGACTTCCTGCACAGATTGGATTCCTTGACAAGAGCCTAAATGTAACATAAACTCTGTGCAGATATAGGGCTCACCATTTGTAAAGCTGCCTGAAAGGGCAGTGCAGCATACTACATAGTCTAATTCTGGTTGTTATCTCCAACACTGCACTTTCATTAATGCCACTGGAGTTAAATCACTGTGAATATGTTCAACTTTTTTTACCTAGTTGAACCTGATCAACAGATTTGGGTGTCCATCACTGAACTTAATGAACATTTTTATGCTTCCAAAATATTCAAGATGTATCCAGTTATAGATGTATGTATATGTTGTTGAGCTCTAACCCCAGCCAGTAACTAAGTGCCACACAGCCACACACTTACTCCTACCCCCTCCTCCCACCCCAAGTGTGACAGGGAGGAGAATCTGAAAGAGGTAAAATCCATGGGTTGAGATAAGAACAGTTTGATAAGTGAAATAAAGTTGTCAGTAACAACAATAATGATGATCATGATAATGATGATAATAATAATAATAGTAATTGAAAATAAAAGCAAAAAGAGGCAGGAATAAAATAGAAGAAAGGTAAGTGATGCACAATACAATTGCTCTTTATCCCACTGACTGATGTTCAGCCCAACCCCAAGCAGCAATCAACCCGTCCTGACCAATTCCCCCCATTTTATACATGGAGAATGACATTTTAGGGTGTGGAATATCCCTTTGGCCAGTTCAGGTCACCTGTGCTGGCCATGTTCCCTCCTGGTTTCTGGTGCACCTCCTTCACTGGCAGAGCCCAGGACACTGAGAAGTCCTTGGCTCAGGGTAAGCACTGCTTAGCAACAACCAAAACATCAGCGTTTTATCAACTTAATTTTCATACAGGACCCAAAACACACCAGCTACTAAGAATAAAATTAACTCTATCCCAACTGAAACCAGGACACATGCCATGAAATGCAAGCTTGGTTATTATCGAGGTAACATCTGCAAGTTTTGTGCCCCAGAGTCCTCTAAAGCTGCATAAGGCACAACCAAGAATCAGTTCCCACACTGAGCAGTTAATGTAATATTAATTTTAAATGGACAGATTCATCAGATATAGAAAATACCAAGAGACAATTAAGCAAATAGTGGTCTGACAGATAGGAGACCTAGCTCATCAGCTGTTTAATGCTCCCATGATGAGCAAACAAACCCAAAAAATTCAATGTCTTCAGAGGGATAATTGTCCCACCCTACACATGTTGTGTACATCCATAAGTACGTAAAGTTATCCATAAGTAAGTCAAACATAGGAGCAATGGTGCTTAATGGCAGGTGTCACCTGCTAAGTCAGAGAAAATCCAGGTGGGCATGGCCAGAGCTCCAACAAGAGCTCCAGCTGCACAAACAGTTGGCCAGGTGGAGCCTGCAGATCTCTGCAGAAGGATTACGCAATCGTGCTGCAAATATTTTGGAAACACTATTCATTCTTTTTTCTGTTCACTCAGCAGGGATTACAGGCATAGTAACTTCATCTATCATTTGCACAAGGAGATAAGAGCGAGGAAGGTGTAGGGCAGATCAAGCATCTCTACTTTCCCTGTTCTCACACTTCCTCCACTGCAAATTTAAAAGGTGTACAGTACAGCTAATGTGAGCACCTCTTATCTAGTTAATACGAGCTAGGAGAATGTTGAACTAGTTTATTGCTTCCTGCAGCTGTGCCACCTGAAGCTCTGATCTAGCTCATCAAATACCATAAATGGCTTTAACAATGGACAGGCATGGTCCTATCTTGAAGAAAGACATCTCTAGAGAACATAAAACAAGTATGGGGGTCTCTATAGTCGGGGGTCTCTGTAGATTTTGCTGCCACCTTTCAGAGGTCACAAGATCAAATGTCCAACAAGGACATTGGGCTTATATCCTGGGTTTCATCAAAAGAAGTGTGCTCAGCAGCTTGAGGGAGGTGTTTCTCCCACCCTGCTTTGCACTTGTGAGACCCCATCTGGAGTACTGTGACCACCTCTGGGGCCTCCAGCAAAAGATGAACATGGAGCAGTTGGAGTGAACCCAGAGGAGGCTACAGAGATGATCAGAGCCCTGGAACACCTCTCCTAAGGAGTCTGGGAGAGCTGGGGCTGTTCAGCCTGGAGGAGAGAAGAAATCCCCACTGGAGCCTTCCAGTACCTAAAGGGGGCTACAAGAGAACTGGAGACAATGTGTAATGATAAGACAAGGGGGAAAGGCTTCACACTGAAAGAGGTTAGATTTAGATTAGTGTCGCCCTGAAAACTCAGCTTCTGAGCTTGCTAACATAGTTTTCTAAAGACTTTCCCAGGACAGTAACTATAAACATAGAGATGTGTACATTCTTTCTGTTACACGTCTTGTGATGGACATCTCTCTTGGCCAGTGCTGTGAGAAAGTGTTATCCTGACCATCCAATCTCTGGCCGTGGTCAGAAACCTATAAATCCTGGAGGGAAAAATAAACTCCTCTCTTCTCTTCACCACACCTCGACCTCTGTCCGTGTGATCTGTTCATCTTCAGCGGCAACAGATTAGATAGAAGAAAAAAATTCCTTCCTATGAGGGTGGTGAGGTATTGGAACAGGCTGCCTGGAGAAGCTGAGGATGCTTCATCCCTGGGAATGTTCAAGGCCACGCTGGATGAGGCTTTGAACAACCTGGTCTAGAGGAAGGTGTCCCTGCCCATGGCAGAGGAGTTGGAATGAGATGATCTTTAAGGTCCCTTCCAATCCAAACCATTCTAGGTTTCTATGACATAAGCAGACTGCTCATTACAAAAATGTTTTAGTGAGTTTGGCCCATATATCACCAACCAAGGTAGGGAAGATTTTCACATTTATTCAAGGAAATTTTTGTACAAACACATATCAGACCTCTGTCTTCACCTGTCCTGAAAACTTCTTAAATATTCTTCTTAGTTGGATAGAACAAAGAGGAGACCTGTAATGCACATTAGGACACTAACTTTACCTAACTTTAAATTACCTAATTAAGCAATTCCTAAATTCACTATATAGTCAAGGAAGAGAAGGGTTCTAGAGGGAGATGCTGCTAAGCAAAGTTTCCCTCTTGGCTTTGTGCCCTGATGTAATTTGACTAAACTAACATCTTCCACAGTCTCTGATACGTGAGGGGCTTTTGCCTTAGAGAAGGCGACTGTGTTCATCTCCAATTTCCAATTTGTGAGAGTGTCAGTTCTAGTAAAGGTCACTGCAACCCATGATCTTACATGCAATACAAGTGTAAATTATTGTAAATGCAAATGTGATCAGTTGACTAATTGCTTATTGGAAAACTTCTAAACCTTCCACAATGATGATAAAAAGCATACAGTGAACAGCATTTTCAAAAAACCCAGCTATATTTTCTTGAACAGCACGCTGTTTACACATTATTTGGTTGATTCCCTCCCCCATCCCCAGAGGCTCTTCTTTGAGGGTGTTGAGGAACCCACAGCATATGAACCACTGACAATATTTACTGAAAGTCTGGTAGCAATCAAGCAACCTATATGTCTGCTTCTCGTTATTAAATATTCCAAACTTCTATTGAGATTATTAGAACCTATTTAATGGCTCATTGAATTTAGAAACCATACAATTTTCCTATTAGCCATTTCCATCTAAATATTTATGATACCAGTTCATACAAGAAATAACAAAAGACACAAAAAATGAGGAAGAGGGTGGGATTTCCTCAGATGCCTGGGAGCAAGATCTCTCCGTAACTCTAGCATAAACCAGTGGTGCAACTTAAAGGAAGCTAACTGAGAGACACAAAGCAAATCTGATGATGATGAAAGGAGAACCTGGTCATGTCTTTAAGGGAGTCTGCATAAATTTGGATACCAGGCTCTTTTCCATGATTAAAGAGAATATTTGTAATTACTCATTTCATTTCTTTTGGGTGTGGTAAGGAGTTTTCCAGTTGAATCCCAGCCTGGTATAAACTGATGTATCTATTTCAAACTAGAATATAAGTCAAAATTCCAACACATTTTCCATCAGCAGACTAAAAGCACAGCTGGGGCACAGGAAAAAATCGCTATGATTTCTTCTTTGGATGGTATATTGATAGAATTTTGAGGACATAAGTTGTGATAGCTTGGGAATAAATCAATGCAACCTGTATTTCCAGATCCTCTAAACCTCTCATATTTCTACATACTCTGGGGTCTGAGTTATCTAGAGAGAAGAAACAAAGAAGACAGGACTGTTCTTTTTATCTAATCATGAGAAAGGACAATCCTACTGCCAGAATTCTTCAATCCAGTTGTTTGAATGTAATTCTGTACCAGTCAGAAAGCACAAGCAAAGTCAGTGCAGGGCAGAACCCTCAGAAGAAAATGAAGACACAGGTGGTGGGGCAGACACCACCATCTTGCTTCTGCTCTGTGCGTGTTCCATGACAACAGACATGGTTAAGTCCAGTTGCAACAACATGGCACTGAGCCTGAGTTAGATGCCTTGTCACTAGAGAGGAATTTTTGGCCCAGGCTATGATGCACAGGTTCTAGTCAGGATCTGGCTTGCATCCAGCTGGCTTGCAGTACTAGGAAAATGGACATGAAACCTTTCAGACCCATCCACAAAGAAGCACTGACGTTCAAGGGCATAATCTTCAAAATTGCTGCCTCATTCTACAAACACCTCTAGTTTTCAGCTTAAGGTTGTGTAGGCTTCTAATGTTCTGCTTGAGGGCTCTGTAGGAGTGTTGCATAATAGCAAGAAGAGCGAAACTTGGCACCTAGCTGACTCCTAAACCTGATCAGGAATGTCAATAGCCAGCTGGTTTTAATTTTGGAAGAGAGAGAAGGTGATAGTGTGCACAACCTACCAGTATCAGAGAGGTGAATCAAAAACAAATAAAAATAATGTGAGTTTCAGTGTTCCCTTCTCTTTTTTTATTTCAAGGATAAAAGGCTTGAGCAGAATAGAGAGCAATTTCACCCAGACTGCTGTGAAAGTTGATGTGGGACTGGTTTTGTGCAATATACATAAGTATGACTGGGAATCTAAATATAGGAGTGACAAATCACTAGGCCTGGGAATTCTCCACTGATGTAGCCATTGTGATGCTAAAGAAGAGCATGGCTCCAGCTAAATTAGGTCATGAGATATTAGCACCTTTCTCTTTATGTTCTTTTTTCATAAGGAAATAAAATAACACAGGACCCACAGATAATAAGATTATAAAGCCAGTAATTCGAAACACAAATAATGGAAGAACTGAAGTCACGTAAGTGCCTCCTCATACCATCCACACATGTATATTAAGGGACACTCCTTTTCCAGGAAGTTTAATCCCCAAAATTATTTCTGAGGAATCCTGTCATGTCAATGCAAGAAATAAAAAATATCCAACTGTCTTCTCCTCCCTTCTGATGGAATTTTCTGCTCCCACTGGAAAATGCACCTGTTTACATGTAAAAACTTAGCAACCTTGGTGGGAGCTGTTTTAAGACAAAATGCCAAGTCTTGCAGAAAAATGGCAGGATATGAGCACTCATTTACTGCTGCCAATTCCCATTAAGCTGGGGAGGTGTAGAGGTGTCTAGTGGCAGTCAGCAGGATAAAGGATTCTGGGGTACATGGTGACGCATGTGCACTTGTCTGAGTGCCCCAGTGAGTAAGATTCTGGGCATGAGGAAACCTGATCCTTTCAGAGAGGAGCCTCAGGCAGGGGAAGGTGGACTAGCAAACTAAGGGACAGTGTGTTCCCTGACCTACACTCTGCATTAATATTGCCAGCTAAAGAACATCAGTAATTAGCTGGCTAAAATCAAAATTATTTGCTGCATGCATGCAGCACCAGAAGAAAGAAGCTCATCCCACTTCCCCACTTGGCATCCGCTCTCTGATATTACAGGATGGCACTCTGGTAGCTCAGGTGAGCCAGCACCATCCTAATTATTCCCCCTGTGGGCAGGTGTCCCAGACTCTGCACTGTGGGAGGGTAGGGGTTTCAAGCTTGAGTGTGGAACTTGGTCTGTGCTCAAAAGGAAGCATATAGATCCTGCACTGACATCAGAAGAAAGTCTGCGATGTCAGAAAGCAAAGTGTCTCTCTGTGGAACAAATTCTCCTCTTTTACACCCAAAATTCTCAATTCCGTAATCAGGATGACATCACATTAACTCAGGATACGGCCTGCTTCTGTAAGGCTCCCCTCTGTCCATCCTGTATTGCCTAATTGCCCCTTTTCTCAATCAACTCAATAATGAAGAATTTGCCATCATCTGCTTTCAGCCGAAGCAAGAACTTTATCTGTCCTTTTTTGTCTATGGCAAATGACAAACTTGAGTGATAAGCTGTAGTATAAATAAAAGCAGAGTATCATAAGCAGCATACTGAGTAACTACTGGTTTTCAGGCTATCCCTTTATCAGATAGTAAATTAGATATAAAGCCATTTAGTTGAAAGATAATAAGGTTTATGCAACTAATAAGTAAGTCTTGTAAGGAATATTGCTGACTTCATTGTCTGTGTTAAGTCAATATCTACTTGTTAAACCCCTGACCCTCCCCTGGGTCTCCTTCTGTAACCTAGGAAGAATGACTGGACTTTAAAGTACCTCCTCCTCTACAGTACATTTTGAAAACAGAGGGAGTTAACATAAAACACAAGAACAGAAGAACAGCTACACTAGATCAGACCAGAAGTCTGTGGAGTCCTAGATCCAGTTCCTGGCAGGGGCTAAGAACAGGCAGAAGAAAAAAGAGAGAACAAGTTGGCATATGGGAACACCTTCCCAGAGCAGCCCTGCAGCCTGGAGATTTTTACCTCAGGAATTTCCAGATTGAAAATAATGACACATTGTTCAGAACAGGCCTGCTCCAGCACTTCTGGCCCTCATACCTTTGTTATGGCAGCACTGCCCTGCCATGCTTCAGACCACCTTGGACATACATATGAAAAGACCACAGAAAACTGAGCATCTAGCCAGATGAGAGATGAGAGATGAGAAGGTAACCAGAATCACCTGGATACCTGGAAGCAGAACATCTGACTCCCAGTTCCATGACAGCATAATCCTTCCTAGCACCCTCACCCTCTCCATGCTTTTGCAGGAGCTGCTCAGCAAACACACATGCTCATTTTCTCTTCTAAAGCCTCTCTGCTACTTGACACCTGCAAGACAAACACAATAAATCACTACTGACACATACAGTGAGCAGTGCTTATTTCTTGTACAGTTCCACTGAAATCTAAGCAAAGCATTACTGACATGGATGGAATTTCCCCTTCTGCTTGCTGAGTGCAGGAAGAACACACAGAGCCCAGCTTTGCTACAAGAGTTTGATTTCTTCACACCTATCTCCTGCTGCTTTCTGAGGATAGAAAGAGAAGAGGACAACACAGCTATCACAAGAAAGGAAAGACACAATTTGCAGCACTCTTGTATGAACACCAGTGCCATAGAGAAGAACAGGGGACAGCAGGAGATAAAAGTGCCTAAAACCCTCCAAATACCGCATTCCATGGCATACACCTGCACAGGGTTGCACATGTTTGTGTCAAAATCCAAACAGCAGCCACAGCTTAAACTATTGCATTTTCTCCCCTGTCACAGATTGATATTCAAGTCATAAAGTTATTCCAGTCCTTTTCCCTCTCTGACAACCTTGGAAACCTCCAGACTTTGTGTTGTGCCACAGTAGTGTTCTCCAGAAGTGCATCAGAGCAAACAGAACTCTGATTTCAAATGTGGTTACACATTCAAATGAGATATAGACTTTGAGAGTTTGGGGGCTATACATTACAACTGGAAACCAGAAAATACCTTCTTTACCTTTTTTCCAGTCCTTCCTCCTGATGTGAGGAATTTTAGGGATCAGATTGGAAGTAAAATGATCAGTGCAATATCTGCTGTTTTCATCTTTCCTTTTTCTTTCTTTTCCAGGATATGCTGTATAGACTACTACTGCTACTACTACTAATATAATTTTATGGCATAACACATTGTGTTATGAGACAAAACTCTGAAAACCACGGGAAGTGTAAACACACAGCAGTGATAGTCATTGCATGATGTTTCAGCGTACAGCAGAGAGCACTGTTTGTATCTCTGTTAGATTCAATTTCCTTGCTGCCATTGAGGAGTTTGCTTAATAGCATCAGTTAAGACCCCAGCCTTTGAAATCACTGTTTTCATTTGCAGAAGGAGAAAGGGAGGAAGATTAGCATAGAGGTTAAGTGAGAGGCATGTGTATGAGTTCTTTGGGATGCAATTTTTAGGGTGTCAAAACTGCTGGAAAGATAAAGGAACTTAAAGGAAAAACATATACATCTGCAAATGAGTTCCATCTTTTCAGCTGACAAGCATTGGAATTAAGAAGGAATTCAGGAAAGCAAAATAGAAGACTTTCACCCATCTTTTCCTACCTTTTCAGAAAACAGACCATGTGAGAAAAAAATGTCACACACAGGAGACAGCTTCTCTCTCTGAGCAGGCTGGCTGTGATGAGATGAGCCATGGTGCCACTCGCCTGAGTGCACAAGTCTGCCCAGAGCCCTCTCACAGGGGTCCTTGTTGGTAAATCAGGACCTTGCAGCACATTCTGCACCCTGGGGTGTCATTATGTTACTACTAACACTTATTTGTATTGGGGTAGGTTCCCAAAGGTCTGCCTTTTCAGGTCAAGGACCTCATTGTGTTTGGCATAGTAGAGAGAGAAAATCTGTTCCTGAAGAGCTGACCCTTTAAACAGAAGGTACAAGCAGCAGTGTACCCAAACTGAAATTCAGGAGATATTTCATTTCTTCATCAATTCATTTGACTGTGAGAAAAACAGAAATAAAAAAAAAAAATATGCTGAGAGATATACTAAAAGTAATTTAATTCATAATTAAATGTTTGTGTTTCAGCTATCCTTAGATGTGGGTCTTTCAGTCACCACTGAAAACAGGAGTTTGCTTTAAAAACAAATCTGTTAACACCTAAAGGCTATAATCTGCCCTAATATAATCACTGAAATTAGTAACATTTTTCATTTCATTGTGTTGGCTTATATTAATTTTTTTGAGCTAAATTGGCCATGAATGATGAAGATATTTTAATTTGATTTCATACCAGAAGTAAGTAGGCCAACAAGGCATCATTCTTTTTGTCACTGTACACACCACTGCAGAAACAAAATTATAGGAGGTTACTGGGATTTTTAAGCTTGAGAAAATGCTGGGCTGAGAAGTACATGTCTGTGTCAATCCTGGAGCTCAGGAGAGGCTTGGGTCTAGTGTGACATTTCATGTGCACCACTAATACAGGCTCTTTACTACTCACTGGATAAAATCTATTCAAATGCATCAACTTCACAAATGTTTTTATTAAAGCTCAGGCATGGACAAATTCAAAGGTTAACTCTGTCCTCCAGGCACAGGGGGACAGGGAATAGCATCATCTAATCATGCTGCAATTCCTGGGGATCAGGCGGTTCAGCTGTTTCAGAAAATGTGGCATCTCTACTAAAAATTCAGAGATGCTTAAAGGGACATACTTAAAGGTGTAGAGTGCAGTATTTATATTGAAATATTGCTTGGTCCAGCTTGAATAGAGCTGCATTACTTACATTTCTTCCCTTTCTCTAAAATTTCCTCACCAGAGAGATCTCTAACTTGTGGCATCCATACCATGAAGATAACCAGAGTGAAGAAAAGTCTACCATGGGAATAAGAGGCTCAGCTGGAATGTATCTACCAGAACCAAACCCATCTCTTCTGTTTTTAAGATTTGCAATGTGGCACTGACATGCTAAGAGCCAACATCTCAGATTTTCAGTGAGATACTGAGGAAAGACTTCATTGCTCATCCTTCTTTGTCTAAAAGCCAAAACACATCCAATGGCTCTGAATATGATTCTTTTGTCCTTCACCAGCAAACACAACTGCCATGGTACAGTTTCCCAAAGGTAGTTCTCCCTTCCCGTGGAAATCACCACCTGCCTTGCCAGGTTCGCTCTGTGTGGGTGGCCTCAGCTCTGTGACTTTTTCATCAGCCAACACCAGAAAACAAGGAGATGTGCATCCATAAGTCCCATCCAACATTTTACTTTCCTTAATTTTTTTGCCCATACATCCCATCCAGACATTTGAAAAGACCTTTACAGCAGGTGGTGGTGAGTGTCAAGTCATTCACCAGGCACCCTCTGTACCAATTGTTTCAGAAAAGAGCAGGCTTAAAATTAAGAGCACTCAATTTTAAAGCCAGATACCTCATATTAGACTTCTGAATAGATGGGTTGATTCTCAGGCTTTCTGTGTACCAATTTCCTATCAGCAGGTTATATTTTTGTAGGATGTAATTCATGGAGTAGATGTACCAGATAACATGTGGTCCTCAGTAAGCAACAAAGACAAAAGAGCATAAAACACATATAAATCTCTTAGCAAACTTGTTCAGCTCCTTGTCATAAATATGCTTCTTTAAAAGTAAATTTCTGTTTTATTATTTTCTCTGGGGTGAAGTCTGGATTTATTTTTAATTTTTTTCTTTCTAGCAAAATTTTGTCGTTCTATAACCTCTCATTTGGTTGGATGTGGCATGACTTTGGTGTTTTGGCCTTCCATTCCAGTCATGGATTACAGCAGAGTTAAACTAAAGGCTAAACTTAGCAAATTCTCTCCATTAACATTCCAGACATGATTTCAAATAAGAGAGCAAATTGTGCAACTGTTGGTAAGAAAAATTTAATTTATGTTATTGGAATTGTAATATTTGTTGAAGAATCAAACACAGCCTGAGTAGAAACTTATATTTACCCCTGGGAATATCAAAATACAGACCTGCCTCTGTTTCTACAGTGCCACAGTGTTTCTAATATTTTAAAATAATATAAATAAATTCAATGTAATTTTGAGTAAGAATACTCTAGATGTTGTGAGAGGAACTTTCGAGGTCTCAGTATCTTCAAGCACTGCTAAATACACTAAAGGATGTGGAATTACCAAGGAAGGATAATGGTGCTTCCCTCTTCAGTAAATGGTGTTGAGATCTTGTGATGAAAAGCACTAGATAAGTGAGGTACTATCTGTGCCACCAGTCAAATCAGACAGCCTTGTGCACAATCTGTTTATTTTTATAGTGAAGTATATTATACTGTCAAAAAGACACTTCATCATCTATAATAAATATTCATCTACATGTATCATACACTTGAGCTGCAGGAAAGTTGAATTCAGAGCATAGAAATGAATGAGAAACTTGTGAGATAAATGTCACCTTTCAGTGCTGTTCTTGTGGATAAATTGCAGATGGATATAAACAAAGTCAATTATTTCATACAAGTGTTCCTTGACTCAACATAAGTGTTCCTTATGCCTAGACTAAAATCCTAAACCTCATCATTTACCTTTTGTCAGAGGATGGCAAGAGGAAACAGTATGAAGTTCCACTAACTGAGGATAATTACGTACAGTAACACAAACATTATCAGATATATTTTCCCAGAAACAAAGGTCACATGCAATGGTGTTGAACAAATCCTCACTGGTGCTTACTAAACAACTCCATTAACTACTAAAGAAATATTTTTATTAACACTAGCAGAGAAGGTAGCATATAAATTGAATTTCCACATGCAGTTATCACACAGCAATGACTCTGAAGCATAGCAAAATATCATTTCCATGACCTCAATCACACAAGGGAAAGCAAATTTAAAGTAATCTTTGACTTTGCTATACTTTGTGTTTGGATTTGATAGTTTTTTAATATATGGACATATGTTCTAATCAATTTACTGTTATCCTTAATTTTCTTAGAAAATAAAATATTTTTCCTGGAATAGTCTTTTATTCAGTTTTAAACTGTATGACTAGCCCATGGCTATGCAACAACTGCTTTCCATGAGCAATATGAAGAGCTCTAAAAGCAAGAACTGTATTTTGTAATACACTCAAAGAAGCAAACTTACACAGTGGGGAAGGCCCTGTTCCCTATGTTGTGTCCTCTGCAGATAAAACAAAACAAAACAAAATTGTCCTGAAGAAGTAGTTTCAGTAACTTCTGAATGTTAATTCTGAAAATGTGTTTTATGCTAATAGGAAGCCATGGATGGTGGTGTTAGGGCACTGTCACCTCCATTACAAGACATTACATTTAAAAGTTATGTATAACCATTCAGGTCATAATTTGGATTTTTTTTTTTCTTCCTATTAGAAGTTTGATGTCATTTTAACATTAAAGCCTGGATAGCATCTGAAGGTTGAGCCATATGGCTGAATGCAATGACGCTGTGGCAGCTCAGGGAGCTGTGAGTGCCCTCCTGTCCAAGCAGAGACAACCACCTCACCATCACACTTGGTCCACACAGCCCCAAGCATGAGGCTACACATATTAATTCACCTCAGGTAAAGCAGCTCAATTTACTTCATCTCATGGCCAAGGCAGCATAAAAACAGGGCAGAGTCACTGTTCGACCACCTCCAGCTCCACACTTGCCCATCTGCCCAAAAGTTTCTTTTTCATTCTGTGTCTAACAGCATAGCCCAAAAATCCAGCAAACCAAATGTATCACAGGGGTCTGGGCTTTAAATTTTCCTTGCTTTGCAAGTATGCAAAGAGCCTGTTCTGCCAACACTTACTGACTCCAGTGGTAAATGTGCTGCTTGTTCTGCCTCGAGGGCTGCAGGTTGCTGCTCTGTGAGTGTTTGCAAAGGGATCTGACCCTCGGTCGTCCCCCTTGTGCTTCTGCACCAAGAGCCAGCCAGCTCTGCCTGCACTTTTAGTGAATTGTGCCTTGATGAAATATAGGAGAATAAACAGAGGTGCTGTTCCCTTGAAAGCCACTACATCTGAAAATTGGCAGGCTGCAGTACATTATACCAACCAACCAACCACAGGGTCATAATATCTAAATACATTGTATATAGAAAATAGTTACCAAAAAGTAAGTATAGTCAGCATTTGTAATAAATAATAGCTAATAAATAGTGAAAGCATTACATTCTAGGATGTAAGATCCTATGTCTTCCACTATTTAGTAATTTATCATGTGAAATCCACTGACCTTTCCAAGCTTTCCTTTTTCCCTTTCTGTTTTGGTGAAACAGGAGTGTTAATTATGCTTTCGCTTTTTTTATTGAGCAACATTAGCATACAAATAGGCCATCAATAAGCAATTACAATCTCCAGCTCAGAAAGAAGAGAACTACAATATTGTGTGGCTACTCACGCAAACACACAAGTCCTTTTTAAAAAAGACAGAGCAACTCACAATTGAATAAAACAGGAATGCACAAGAAAAACAGACAATGATAGATGGATAAATATCAGGCTAGCTCTCAGGCAAAGAATTCAAAAAGGTCCTTCTTATTCATCAGACAAACATAAGACTCAAAATAACCCTGTTTTCCCCAGACTGCCCTGCCACTGACTCCAGAGATTAAAAATCTGTTCAGATCTCATGCTGGTAACATTTATGAATTTTACTCAAGTGGAAGCTATCAGTTGTGTCAAGTGGCACTGACTTATGTCTTTAGCAGCATTTGACTTATTGCCAGTGAAACACTAAATCTGCTTGCTTCTTTTTTATAGTGGGGGACCTATATGAGAGATAGGATGAATTTCTTATATTTGACACTCTTAGGGGAGGTTTGTGCTAAAGATGAATAATAAAACAATCACCACAATATTTTTTTTCTGTAAGTACAACACATTGCTGCTGTGCCTTTCACTGAAGACCTGGTTTAAACCTGAACCTACACTGATATAAGTACATTGTTATTTTGAACCCTTTTATACTTCATACTATTGGCCTAAAATTGACTTCAAATGCAAATAGGGGTGAATTAATTTTTAAGTGCCCACACAAGATGTTTCCACATTTTTACATAACATTTAAGACTATTTCATCTTAAAATCAGTTATGTCTAATATCTATCAGCCAACACATTTATAGAAGTCACTGACCTTCAGCTGAGATGCTGTAAATAACCAGATTTTGATTCACAGACCATTGGGGGAAATGTAAATAGCTTACTTTGAAACCATCTTTGACTGAAGGATGACCTCTTGATCACTATATCTTGATAACTATATCTTGATCTGTTGCAAGTTTCATGTCTGAAGCAGTTTGTGCATATTCTGTTTGGGGAGTACCTGCTCTATGGCAAAATGTAAGCAGCTTGAATTAATGAAAGCAAAGTCTACTAAAGAAAAAGATGCTTACACCTTTTGTGAAAGTGATCTTGACCTCCTGCCCTATGTATTT
This sequence comes from Poecile atricapillus, assembly GCF_030490865.1. Lineage (NCBI taxonomy): Eukaryota > Metazoa > Chordata > Aves > Passeriformes > Paridae > Poecile > Poecile atricapillus. Next base: position 143,687,905 of record NC_081250.1, read on the forward strand.
TTTTTCCATTAAAATTATAAATAAATCTTTGAAAACTACATAACACTGATTGTCTAGGAGGTCTTCTTTTGTTTAGGACTTCAGCAGACAAGTTCAGCCAAATCTCACCTTGCCAGCTGTGGAGACAATCCCCTTGGCTTCCCACTTTTCCTGCCAGCAGCAAATACCATCTCTGGCATGGAGACAGAACCACTCAGCAGACACCACAGTTTGCAACCTACCATCTCAGTTTAACCAAATACAGATTATGTTGTGAATTTCAGCTGTCAGTGTTGCTGATGCTCACTTGACTTTTCCATCTCCCCTGTGAGGGTGTTATCTCCTCAGTTGCCCAGGAGGATTCAAAGATACTCATTAACAGCAGTATTCCCTTAATACAGTTTAACAGTCCCCCTCTTCACCAGGTTTCCTCCAGTGCAAGAAAGATATGAGCTAAAATTCAAGCTGCTGTTGGATGATTTCTCTGGTTTTAAAGTACAACTAGAGAGTGATAAATATATTTTAACTCCACTATTCTCTTCAGTTCTTATAAAATCTCAATTTTTCCCTCTGGCATTTTCGTGCTTTACCACTGAAACTTTGCACTGCATTTCCTGATGTCTTTTTCTGGTGATGCTAGTAAATGGGATTAAGGCACTGCTGAGGACCACACAGAAAAAAAAAAAAAATGATACTTTGATATGAACACTGAAAAGAGCAAGGAAAAGAGTTGAGGGAAAATGTTCAGAGAAGCAGGTTTGAGGGTGCAGTCCCATGAACTGGAGTGAGCCAACCTAACAACTCACTGTCGACACCTTAGTGTGACACTGTGGTTCTCCCCATTATCCCCCTCCTCCCTATGCCACTCATCCTGCTCCTGTTCTTATCTTATGTTGGCTCTGATGTTTTTGAGCCACTCCTCTCACCAATTCACATCACCATCCCAGCACAAACTATGCTGTAGGTTGGCAGAAAATGATCAGATAGTTCCTGTAGGCTAAGTGAGCTCACAGGAAGGAGACTCAAGGACCAAAGTCAGTGAGACGGAGCAACCACAGAATCTCAGGTTGGAAAGGATCTTTGAATCATCAATTCCAAACATGAATATTGAGGCTGGATAACCAAGAGAAGGGGAGTGACACCCACCTTTCACAGAAATGACAAGATACCTGAAACCAAAGTTTAACACAATTTTATCTAACACAGTAGGACATTTCCAACCATTCTCAAGCAGTTTGCTGACCTGTTCCCAGGTTTCTTGCTCTTGCTTTGATTGTCCAAGTGGTTCTGTCCAGGGAATGGTGCAGACAGGGAAATCTGTCATTAGAAAGGAACATTGCATACACAGGCTTCCCTCCTGGTTACCTTCATGTATCAGAAAATACCTAGAGAATAAAGCTATAAAAAGACAAAAGGGTCTCAAATTCTCAAAAATGCAGCAATATATTCTATTAGTTGATTAGCAATGTGCTAACAGATTTTTTTTTTCTCCATAATTAATAGCACAAGAATAGTATTACTAAAAGGAAGGGCACTTTTCAAGCCCAAGTTTCCAATTTATTTTGGATTTCTGAACACTAAGCATGTCACAACATGAAATGTGAAATTTCACTTTTATGTGTTGTGATTTTGTCCATTTAAAAAGAAGTATATTTCCTTGAATCTTTTCTATATCTAAAATAGAAAATATAACCAAAATTCTATTTCTTTCTGAAAAAGAAATTGGCAGCAAATCTTTTTCTAGAAAATGTGGGATCTCCCTCATTTAATTAAATAAATTTTAAAGTCTTTGTTATAACTCTCTTTATAACACTGCACAAGCATATGCCAAGGCAAAGCTTTTAAGTGAAAATTTTGCAAGGTAATATTGCAGCTCACTTTCAAGATATTTCAAATCAGCAGCCCAACCCAAAGACATCCATTTCAGTTGTTCTCTGATTCTAGGATTGCTGAATGTTCACACTTAATCATAAACACAGACTATAGAACCACAGCTGTTATTAAAATAGAGATAAGATAAATCTTAATTAACTGGTTGTATGTCTGTAAATAAATAAACTAATCCTATCTCCCTGAATTGCAAGTGACAGTTTTGCATCAGCTTGAAGAGAAGAGATTTCTTTTATTTTTTTAATTTCTTACTGGTGGTTACAAATCTCAGTAACAGAAAACGTAAAGTTTGAAAACAATAGATTTAAAAGTTCTTTTAAATTTATCTCAATGGCTTCATCTGAGAATTAAGGGAGTTAATGCACATTCTTATGCCTGTCTTCCTAAAACTGAGACATAAGTTGGACTAATAAGCAACAACGTATTCAGCTCTTGTGCTCTGTGTGGCAAATCTATCACTGGGGCAGGTCCACTAACTTTAATGCTCCTGCCATTCGTCTGAGAAATAAAGTAAAATGGAAAAGTTAAGATCACAGCTCTGATGCTGTCTTGGTTTTGCTGATGACTACTTTCAGATACCAGTCAAATGCATCATTATTTTGTTGCAGTTTGTATATTCTGACATGATCTATGTCTGTGGTTCAAAATCTTCCTAGTCTTCAATAAAAGTCTACATATTACAGCTCTATAAATACAGAATTCCACATCAATATTGCTAGCAGGCTATCCTAGGGTTATTTCAATGACATTTTTATGACTCTTATCGCTAAGTTAGTAAAGGGAAAAATATTCCTTTAATTTACTTTTAAGTTGATTAAAACTTACCAGTTCTGTGGTGTCCCAGCAACTTCACTAAAATCACCGATTCATTTTAGACAGCCTTCCAAAAAAACAGCTGATGATGTCAACTTCTTGGTCTTGTGTTTGGTCCACATGCAGTTGACCATGTTAAGAGGCAATGACTTGATATTGCTCATTCTCACACAAGTCAAGAGCTGGAAGTGTGCAGTCTATCTGATTAATTCCCTGGTCTTTATGAGATGACTAATGGTTACTCCCCAAACAAAAAAATTGTATTACCTGATCATTTTTGATGCTGTTGTCTGCAGTGGAGGAAGAAATGGGGTCATTTCTAGATGCAATGGATTTCATTCAGCCTAGAAGTGAGGCTTACCAGTCTGTAGTTAAGATAGAAGAGAGGAAAGAAAGAGGAAGACTTTCAGGAAAAACTTAACATTTCAATAAAAATTTTATAGTTTTTATTTCACCAAAATTTTCCAATAGAAAAACTTATCATTCCTCATGCTATGTCTTTGAATGTGAAGTAGGTAATCTGACACTCCTTAAATTACCAAAATGTTGGTATAAATACACTTTTCCAAGAAAGATAAAAGTACTGGCCAAATGTTAACTAAAACATTACAAGATTAAGAATAACCACAATATTACAAGAAACAAGATTAGACAGCTGTGAATATTTATATTTTTTAAGGTTCTAATCTTACATGGATGATTTCACTCAGGATTTTTTAATTGCTAAAGTGAAAGGCTGAGGTGTAATTTTGGCTTTATAACTCACTGGCTGTTTAATGACAGCAAGAAAAGAAAAGTTGTCAAGATTGCCAGTGAGAGGCAGTTAAAAATATTTATCTTTATTATACACTCAATCATAATATTTACAGTTTCTGTAAAATAGTCGATTGATTCCACAAATTCGCAAATTAATAACATGATGGGGAGAGGAGGGAGAGAGTGCACATTAGTCGGAAATTCTTCCTAATGTGATAATCAGCCACCTATGTTTGTCATATATACATGTAAAGGGGAAAAATATTCCTAGATTAAGTCTGAAAATGCTGCTACAATAATCTCAAGGATATAATTAGCTTGCTCAGCCTAAACCGAGAAAAATAATCCTGAATGTCTCTCCTTCTCTTCCACTAGCAAAAGAGATCCTAGAATAAATAGAATAAAATTATAAAATATAGTTACTACTAAAATAAAACTGAGTTGGGAAAAAAGTGAAGTATCGAAAAAACCAAAGGAGATATATTGCAAAAAAAGAAAAAAATAATCTAAGCATATATTTTAAAGAGCTGTTTGGATGAAAGACTTGAGATAAAGCTACTTATTCCTTCTCAGTTTCTCCCCCTCTTTCCTGTTTGGCTTCACTATAAAGCAATAAACACCATCTGGTTTTGGAATTTTCTGCTGCTTTGCCGATGGTGCTTCTTCTACAAAATTTCCCTTGGGCCAGAATTTGCTGAGCAACCTTATCTTCCCAGAAGTTAGTGGTTTTAGGAGGGATTCAGCACCTCAAAATCTCAAATTCCTATCAAGTCTTTCTGCCTGTGGACATGTGCCTGGATCTCACTGGCTTGCCCTCCTCTCAGAGGGCTGAGCGAAGGATCTCCCTTGTTCCACAGATTTTAGACCAAGGACAAGCACCCCCAGAGGATTTCAAACCAAGGATAAGTGCCTCCAGAGTTTGGGTCTGCACCCACCACTCCTTGCCTTTCTCCCTCCTCTCATTTCCTGAATGAGGCAGGTAGGGCTGGATTTCACAGGTTTTCCCCTGCCATGAGAAGGGCACTTGCTTTTCCAGAGTCCTCACAAATTGCTGCCCTCAGCCCCTGGATGGCACAGACACAGGGTTGGACCTCTGGCCAGCGCTGTACCTGACCCCAAATCCTCTCAGAAATCAGCATGTCATGTCCCTGCTCTCGAGTGACCATGTGCTCCCCCATCCATCTGCAGCCAGGTGAGACACTTTGCCTTCCTGATCTCATGAAATCTGTCCCCTGGTTCTCTCACTCAGGACCTACAAGCACCTGACATCAGATACAGGGTGAGCAGAAGGGAAACACACAGCTGGAGGCACCAGCAGCAGGACATCCCTTTTTAGCACAGTGTGGCTACTTTTATAATATGTAATATGAAATTTTACTGTAGGTAGTGTGTCCTCTGCAAAATATTTTCTAGGAGAAAGCACATCCCAAAGATCCTTTGTAGGATATCATCTAACTGGAGATTTTCCTTCTATATTAACTTCAATAGAGCTTTTGCAGAGTAAAATGAGCTAGAGCTACCCTTCCCACAGGGTAACACAGACCCCCCTCAGTCCTGGAATAAATGTTAGAGGAGTATCTGTGTTGCCTTTATCTAACACATGAATTAACTCAAATGATCTGGCAATCAGTTAATTTTGGAAGAAAAGTTCTCATCTGCACATGCCCTCAGCAAAGATCAGTTTTCTTTTTTCGTCTGATCTCTCTCTCTCAGCTCTTTAAACTCCTCCACGAGAAAGCATATCACCCTTTAGCTGTTCCCCATACACAGCCTGCTGCTGGCATGCAACCAGTAAAACTCCAACCCATAACAACATCAAGGAATCATTGCTGCTCCTGCTATCACAAGAATCCTGTTCAACTTTTGGGGTGGATGGTTCAATCACAATCTTTACAACAGATCACGCAGACCAAGGAAAAATTTGTTTTTGGAGCTACAGATGAAGAAATCATAGAGGGATGAAAAATGCTACCCAAGCACTTCTAAGGAATTATTTTCCTTGTGTGGAGGTTTACTTGTGATATTATTAAAGAAAATACTGCTTACTGTGGTCTTATATCTTTAAAATATTTCTGATGCATATTGAATCTTCCTCATATGCACACTACCATTGTCTCTTGGGTTTAATACATTATCAACTGTGGAAAACTATAGGGATACTTAAAACATCAAACAAGCTGTTAATTTTGTGATTATGAAAATTAGTAGATTGTAGCTTCCTGGGACAGCTTCTCCTGGGGAAGCTGAACACAATGTTTGAAAAATGTTTAAAAAGCAAAAAACAATTAAACAAAACTGAGCAACAAAAAAACAAACAAAAAAAAAACAAACCTACAAGTTACTCACTGAGTGACCAAAGCAACAAGTCCCTTATTATCACCCCAGACATCTAAATATGTACAAAACTGACAAAAAGATTTTAAAAATCCACAAAGAGAAACAAAAAAAATACACAAAACAAAACTCTGGAGCTGGAATTCACAAAAGCTGATGAGTATCTACCATAGTATGGGTCTGTATCTGGGCAGGTCACCTGCAGGTGTCTTTACATGCAGCAAAGAATTAGACAAACAAATTAATGAAGATGGTGACACAATTTACTTCATTAGTTTCCTACATTCTTAATTGCATCTTTTCAGTTCTATTAACTGCTTTGACTACATCTCCCTTGGCTATATTAGGTGTTTATGATGTGTAGACCTAAAAGTCATGGACCTCATCCTGATCTGGTAGTTGCTCTTAGCTTTTCAACACTAGAGGACCTTCACTGTGGTCCAAACATAACAAAGTTCACTTTCACATCACTACTTAATCTGAACCTTTCCCACACTGGAAAATGTTATTGAAATCCTCAGTTGAGGGCCCTTCTAATCCATGCTTAACAATTTGAGAACCAGTGTGTACATATCCTTAAATATTATTCATGTCAGTGTGCCTAAACAAGATTCATGTGCCTGAGAATTCTTTATTAAAAATGTGATTTAGGGACACATGACAGATAGTGACATGCCAGCTCATCCACCACTAACCCAACTGCTTATAAATCATGTCTTTGAAAATGAACTAGAAAAGCACAGGAAGAGTTACTTGTAAGTACCCAGTGGCTCAGGAAATGCAAACACTGTGCTGGCAGAGCATGAGTGCATTTAAGAGATTAAATTATTTGCTTCTATCCCATAGTTTAGGTATAAGACAGCTGAAGAAAACAAAAACACACAAGCGAAAAACCCAAACCACACTTATGTCGTGTATATCAAAAAGGTGATTGCCCAGAAACCTTCCTGCTGTCCTGACCTCTGTGATCCTGGCAAAAGGGACAATGGCCACTCCACCTCAATCTGCCTGTGAGCGAGCTCCGAATTCTACAGAGCACAAATGGGAACGATCAGAGGGCTGGGCTATCTGTACAGGGATCAACCCCCCCATCTCTGCCTCCTACTTTTGGTTGAATACAAACTTTTTCTCCCTTCTCATGGCATAAGCTGTGCCTTTCTTTATCAGTATGAAGTTAGTGACCCTGGTGAGCAACTCCCTTGATGGGGCACACTAAACATTGCATAAGAGAGCAATAAATCACCGTGCTGTTTAACGGTGACCACAGGCTTCCCCTCCACACTTACCATAAGCAAAGGTACAGGAAAAAATAACACAAATAAAAACTAAAATTCAGGAGTTGGATATTCAGAAGTTGCCACCTGGGTCAAATGAAGTCTTTCCACAAACTTCCTATGCCCATTTGTGTGTGTGGCCAAGCCTCTTTGTACTTTATCCTCCTCTTCTCACCAGCAAAGCAGAGCAACACTTCCCTGTCTAAGGCTGAATATATCAAAGATTGTGATATACCCACGTATTTTGGCAATAAAGTTCTAGCAGTATCTCGGGTAGATAAAATCTCCTGCAAACAAAATACTGGATTCCTTTAAAAGAATAACTTTTTTTTTTTTTCCCAGTTCAATCAAGCTAAAAGAACAATGTTCATTATACAAACAGGTTTTCTGATGTAATTACCAGGGTTTCAAAGTCCCCTCCTGTACTTAGGGTTATGGAACTTGTTGCCAAGCAATTACCCCTTAGATTTGCTTTAATCCATGCCGATCATTTCCCAGAGCTGATCATTACTGCAGACTTTAATTGCCTTTGTTGACTTGTATGTTGGTGGAGTTCAAACAGAATAGATTAACAGGAGGCTGCCAGTCACAAAACCCTTTGAAAAAAAGGCGGGAAGATGACTTAAGAAGCTCACAGTGTACTTTATTCCAAGGACTTCCCAGAAATTGTGGTTCACACCTATATTAACCTCAGAAAAGGTCTGCAGGAGTTATATCCTGATCTCGCTGCCATCACTTTTATAGTGGTATCAGCCATCTGTGTTGTATGGAATTGCAGGCAGGAAAGTCAGTAAGGAACTGGAAAAACAGTGACTGAATTAAGCAGAAAGAAGGATAAGAACATTATCTGTAGATAGTGCAGTATGCAAGACAACCAAGATACCCAGTGCATGTAAATCTCAAGCCCGTGTCAGTAGGACAGACTGTCCCACACTATCATTCCTGTGTGGTTTGGGTTTGCAGGTCACTGGGAAAAAGGGCACTCTCATTCCTACTCCAAACATGCAACCTGCTTCCCATCCCTTCAGATCACGTCATTTATCTAAAGGTGCAGCAGAAAGCTGGATTGAGTGTGTGATAAAAGAGACCTTTTCCTCCAATAACATGGTTTATCTATTAAGTGAAGCTGCTTTTAGAAGAGGCTCAGTACATTTGCAACATCCCTGCTGGTAATGAGGTTAATGCACTTGGTACAGCTGATGCTGTGGAGCATTCATCAGGACCATCTTCATTTAAACACCAGATTTAAACACCAAAACTACATTTGCAGCCATTCAGTACTTTGCCATCTAACCCAAACTCACAAAAATTTCTGGTTTCCAGTTTGTTTCCCAAATGAGCATAAAACCGCTTAACATTTGCTACTTTTAGCACAGATTTAAGCTAATACAAAAGAGAGGGAATTTTGTCCACACCATACATTTTTCTTCCCTCCCACACTATCATTATCTCTTTTCCTTCGTAGCTCAGTAACACCTAAAAGCTTTGGCATCACACCAGGGGCTGCTCCAGCTCTCAATATTGTACAGCTGCATGGCAGTCACAGGCTCAATTAGAGTGGTGTCACAAACCCAAAGAAAAATAGGGACAATGCATATGTATGCTTGGAAATGAGCAAAATCTGGGAAGAAGGAAGTGAAGGAAACGAAACCTCACATCAAAATATGATGAGTAACAGATGGATTTACAGAAAGTTCGTAGTGACAGAGAATCAGAGGGTGACAAGGTTATGTTTGTGTGGTTTATGTGGCAGGAACATGTTGCTACAGCCACCAATCATCAGACATAGAGCATGTTTACACACAGCTGTGCCATGACAAGAACAGAATTTACAGGGAGAGAAAGAAAAAGAGCTAACTTCAGGGGAATTTGATATTGCAGTGTATGACCAATACTGGGAGCCCATTATGCAATGGGACAAACTTTTTAGCATGGCCTGTTGTGATAGGACAAAAGGTACTGTTTTTTAACTGCAGGTGTGTCAATTTAGATGAGCTATAAAGAAGTTTGTTAGTTGCTTTTTTTTCAGTGAGAGGTAAAGCACTGGAACAGGTTGTCCAGAGAGGTGACAGATACCCTACCCTTGGAAACATTTAAGGTCAGATTGAATGGAACTCTGAGCAACCTGATGGCAGGAGGGGTTAGACTAGATGATCTTTAAAAGTCTCTTCCAAACCAAATTATTTTATGATTCCATGCTCTGGACTCATGAAGAATACTTTCTTAAAATTCCCAGCAGACGTACCCACCACAGTCTCAGGATAAAGGCCTGGAGTGAGAGGCACATTCTTACAGTCCCTTTGAAAGCAGCCTGATGTGCTCTGCATGGGGAGAGGCCATATGAGCCAAAGTCCTTCTCTTTCCTCCTTCCTTGTCTAGATAAATAGATATTTTCCATCTATGAGAACAAACTGGCTTGCAACGAGAAGGTGCAACTGTGCTGTGATGCTCCCAGAACAACAGACAACATTTAGCATGTAGCTGCTACCTTGAAAATTATTTAAACTGAGCAAAATGGGAAATATAAAAATAAGGGTTTGCACACTTTCATTTGCTGCTTTGGGAGAAAAAACAAAAGACTATGATAAAAAGGAAATTTGATAAATGCAAATAAATTGGAGTGGGGATCATAAACCCCAAGACAGAATATTTTAACTGAGAAATTGTTGATGTAGAGATAGAAGGCACTGCTTATGCTGCATGGGGCAGGACTATCATACAAGGAGAACAAGAGAACCTGGAATAATAGAGATGGACTGGAATGCAATAGTATGAATGTGAGGTCCCACAGCTGGGCATAAACACCACTAATATTTGTCATTAATAGAGGCTAAGGAAAGAGAGACAAAATATTTTTTGTATACAGTCAACAAAGAACAAGAGTCAACCATGATGTTATAAATGTGAAGAAGAATAATGCAGTCCTAAACTGTTATGGGATGTAATGTTTCAAGGAAAAAATTAAGAGAGATTAAAGTCACCATACCAAAATGTGAAAATATGTGTGCAATTCTTACCACACATTTTCAAAGCAAATTAAAATGGGAATGGACAGGAAACAGATACATTTTTTGCTCATTCCAATAAAACATATTGTCAGGGATAAAAGTTCTTTTCCTTATAACTATTGGTCTGAACTATGGAGTAAAAAAAGACATTTAAGTTGAAGGACTTTGTTGACTCAAGAGAGAATTGAGTACATACCATCCATAAATGCAGTCAGCTTGCAAATTGGAAGAAGAACATCTATCTATCTATCATAGAAATTAATCTCTAGAAATTTCCATGGAAAAAACTCAATGCCTCAACAGAATTATTGTGGAACTTGATAAATTTAGTAAATACATTTTTATGGCATATTTGCCTCCAACAGAATAGGAACAGACTTACTGAACTAGGAGATGACTTTCCACTCTATGTCTAAAACAGAATTCACCCTTTGTAGACGATGCAAAATTCAAAATATAAATATCCTTGAGTCTACAGTTTGAACATTTACAAGAGTTTTAAATAATTTTAAGATTCTAAAGTTTCAGCCATGGCTCATAATTTGTATATCACACATCTGTTTGGCTCTTAGGTTTTTATACATGGTTTAAAGGGACATTTTTTCCTTTTGTGGGATTTGTTCTTTTTTTTGTGGGATCTTCCAAAAACCAGATTAAAAGCATCTGCATCAAACCCATCTCGGACATCACTGCCAACATTTAGTCCTTCCTTTGCCATAGAACAGGGTTTTGTTTGGTTCCCTCAGCTTGACAGCATTTTTACATCTGGGAACACAAACCAATAAAAGCTTAGGGAAAATATAACAAGAAATTATAATAATACTCATTCTGGCTGGAGGAAAGTGCCAGAACTTGCTGCAGAAAATGACTGGTTTACTGCTTATGTAGGCTTTTCCTGCCCAATTTAGGACAACCCTTAGAAAAAGTTGCTATGAGAAATATTTCCGTAGAAAGCAAGCTACAAGTTAACAGAATAGGAAAGACAGAGGCAGCTGTTCTGCAGGGCACACATCAGATTTTCTCTTCAATCAATATGCACCAATGAATTGGAAACAAACTGCTGAAACTGTGCTAGCCAGGATGCACACAGCTCAGGGGCTCACCCATGTGTGAGGCTTGCCCTGACCCCGTCTTGATCTGCTGCTACCCAAGGCTGTTTCAGTGGATTTAAAGTCAAGGTGAGCAGACATTCACAGGAAACTGGGAAAATCACATCTGGACTGGACCCCTCCAGCTCACCTTCACTTGCCATTTTGTTAAACCCAGATCTTGTCAGAAGACTGACCTGTGGGTCCTGATGCATGTGGTCACATTTAGGAACAGGAGCCTGGGATGTCACGTACCTTCCTTTGCTTCAAAGTGTATCAACACAAACACCAGTACTCCTGAGAGCTGATTTCTGAGGTATTTGCACCTTGTGACACAAGCTGTGGGTGAATTTTCCCACATCTGAGATACCTACAGGACCCCTCTCCAGAGTGAATTCACTACTTCTCCCACAGAGGAGGGCATGTACAGGATAATTGCTTTTTTAATTTAACCAACAATTTTTGCTATACTTAGAAGGATCTAGTTATGTGCACAGTTTTGTTCCCTTCCACTCTGACCAGGGTCAGCAAACAGGTCCAAAATGTACCAGCATAAGACATATGGATGCACTTAAGCAGTGCATTGGAACATATGCCTACTTTTCTTTGAAAACAAGGCTAGGAAGTCTGCTCTAAAATCTAGAAAATAAGTTAGAGTATGCAAGAGTATTTACTTTGCTTTTCAAGACTTGGGATACAAAGAGCTTTGCTTCCACTTCATGGACTTCTCAGCTAACTGATGAGCACAGGATTTATAGCTGCACTCACAGAAGCAGCGAGGTTTGGATTCATCCCATCTCGTGCAGGCTGAAGACTTGGTCTGTACTTAGTGGAGATGGAAAAAATCAGAATTGCCTCCCCATGACACTTTCTTCTCTATGCTGGTGGCAGAGAAAGCCCAGAATTATTTTGGTCCTTCAAGTGCTGACTCTGGCTGGAGCACTGTGCTCATCCCACCACAGCATTTCCACTGACACAAATTTTTCTGGAATTGCTGCAAAAGCCTCCGAGAAAAAACTTAATGTAGGGCCCATAACTGCTGCAGAGAGCTCTGGCTCTGGATGGTGAAAAGGTTTGTGTTTCAAGAACTCTAAACAAGGGTGGCAGCTCCATCATTTGTGCTGATGGTAACAGTTTGCCTCCTTTACAGCTATTGCATAAGGAAAATATCCACTGCCCACTTTGCAGTGATTTGCTATTTTTACTGTGCCAAAGCAAGGTTTTATAAGTGTCTCTGTCTTTGCACATTAAATCCAGGGTGTGTAAGACAAAAATAATGTGGGGCTGGAAAAAAACCAAACAAAACATAGGATTTCTTAAGGAAATTTTTCATTGTGTGGCAGAGAAAAGAGAGCCAAAGGGTCTTTTATCTGTAAAAGGACAGAATTTGAGAAGCAAATTTTAGGCAGAAAAGTCTAATGTTTTTTTCTACTTCCTTTGGCCTCAGGAAATGGAGAATCCCTTTAAAGATGAATTGTGAGAGAACCCTTGAATATATTTTCCCATTTCAATTAAAATGGGTGCTCACTCATAGATATTTCAAATAAAAGCAACACTTTTAAGCAGCACTCAGTCAAAGAAATCAAGGGTTGGCTCAAAGAGGAAGGTTAACCAGTAGATAGAATGTTAGCACGGAATTTACAAAACCTATTGCAGAACAGGCAGTTGAATACAAGCCTCCTATATGACCTTAAATAACATTGCCTTTCTCTACCTTGTCTTTGCTTTTCACATGTACTTGAGGTGTTCCCATAGTCCAGTAAAAGCAAGGACTGGATAGAGACATGGATTAAACAAAGCAAACTTCAAAACCAACTGCTAAACCAGCTTGGTTGTGATGAGGATTAATAAAAATAATTGGATCATTTCAAGTTTCAGGTCCTGTTATAAATATTTTGCACCAGTCTATGAATGAGTACCTTGCACATTGAAAATATTTGTGGGGCCGGGCATTATCTATCAGGAGAAGGTGGATGAGGTCTTCTTCAGTAAGGAAAGTTTCTTGGGGAAAATGAAGCCAAGGGTATGAAGTTAGAGGGAAAAAAATCCAAGGTGCCTTGTCAGATCTCAACTCTGTCAGGTTTGAAGTCAAACTAGTGCATATGCAAAGACCTGTGCAACTCTGCACCATCAAAGCCTACTGAATCAAATTTGCCACCTTTACATTTCACAAATACTTTAATCCAGCAAATGCCATTCTTGATTGCATATGCCTGTAACCTTCTCTATCTAGAAATCTGTGACTTAATTCCAGTTAATCTATCTTTTTTCCTTCCCCAAATTGGTGTTACCTAGATGTTAGCTACAAAAGCCCCTTCCTGGCACAATTCTGTGTCTTTTAGTCATATGTTCCAGTGTGAATGAGACGTTTGATATGTTAGTCATAAAAGAACTATCCCTCCAGAAAAAATATCATCTGGCACTGCACAAAGTGCATGTCAAATTGCCCTTAACTTTAAGTCATTTAAGGCTTTTAATTTCTGAATGCAATTGTAAAAATGAAAGCTTTGCTCTCATTTCAAGCTTTGTTAATCACACAGTTAAAAATCAGACAAACGAACATCATCAACAAACAAAGATTCAACTGATCATGATTTCAACCTTCATCCAGTGACTGAACAAGTTTCTTCTTTTCCACAGGACACAAGAATGGAAATTATTTGAAAATGTTATAAATAGCATTTCTCCTTAATCTGTCTTAATCTTGCTTTATTTTAGTAATGTACTGTTTACTCCCCCTTGCACTGGCAAATCAGGAGTCCAAAATATATGTATTTATTTATATTATTTTAAAATATCACAGATAAAAAAGCTTCTCCTCCCTTAATATACATTTAATAAATCCATTTTTCCATCAACAGCTTCTGCTTTGGCCTGTATTTGAGACACCACCCTCTGCTCTGATGTAACACACTGCTCTCACATGTTTATTTCCAGCTCAGCTCAGGCAATAGCAGTGAGTGCTTTAGGAAGAGACAGGTGTATCCCTACATTTGAGCTCATTTTCTGATTTCTTTCTGTCAGCATCCTATAATCCTGCTTCATTTCCTGCTTTTACTACCCACTGCCAAATCACAGCTAATTGCAGGGCCTGACCATAAAACCTCCTCTGCCCAGATGGATTCCTGCACCTCTGTTTCGCTCCCCACTGGTGTGAAGATTGTTTTATAGCCATGCAAAAGCCAAATTAGGACTGATGTGGATGAACTCCACAAGGTATTCTGTTCAACAGTGAAACATCAGGCATGTTCACTAATACTCAAACAGCAAATTCATTTTCCAAAATAATATTGTGTTAAGTCTGCAGATTGCACTGATGCCACCAATACTTTCATCACTGAGTGTTAAGATTTCTTTTTCTTTCCTTTAATCTTCGAAGATACAACTTTCCACCTGATAAAAATCAGCAAAGTATGTTGATAAGCACATCATCAGCTACGCCTTTAGATTAGGTTATATTTGATTTAACATTATTAATTATTCTGCTTTCCAATGAGTAATCAGCCAAGTGATTGCCTACCCAAGCCATAGCAGAACATCCACAGATATTGTGTAACCTGCAACTGTGGTAACCTGAAGGATTCCTCACAGTATAAAGATCTGGATAGAAAACTTGATGAGCTATGTAGGAATTTTTTCAATAGCTATAGACATCTGTAAGCCAACATCTGGACACTGTGTACAGGCTTAGGATGTACAACAACCAAAGCACAAAGAAGATTGTATTGTCCTGAGTACATTTTAACTTCATCCCTTCTGGGCAATAAAATGGTTGAGTTGAAGTACAGAATAGGGCAGGAGAAGAACCTAAAGGTGAGCACAAAAACACAGAATCCCTGTTAATATAAAGAGGTGCATCAAAGCAAAAAGACAAGAAGCTGTGGTCAAAGGAACTACAGAACTATGTGCCAACCAAACCTGTAAGGAAAGTTATAAGCTCACAAAGATACCAAATATTTCTTCATAAATTTAAAGCCAGACAGGCCCACTAAAAGATTAAGCCTAGCCTCTTAGATGACATTCTCCATTAAACCACATACTACACTCTTGGGTTAAGGATAAGAATTTAGGTTTGACTAAAGCACATCTTGCAAAAATGCACACAAGGCCTGATTTGCAAACATCAAGAAAAGTAAGATCCAGTACTTTCCTTCAGGACTCTACCCTAGACTAAAACAAAATTTTTAAAAACCCTAAGCAAAACAAAACAAACAAAAAACCCAAATAAAACAAAACAAAAAAGCTATTTTAGTGGGCAAAATTTTCATAGAGTTCAGAGCCCTTGTTTCTGATTAAGTCTTTGTATGATAGATTGAGCAGAGTTCAACAACCAGTATTTTCTCTACTGAAAATATTTCTGCTTCACAGTGAAGTCATCCCTGTATCTTTCTTGCTATATTAAGCAGATGAATATCCTTAGGTGTCTCTCTGTTATTTCTGCTTAGAAGAAAGAGTTTGCAAACTAGATTGAAATTACAGCTCATTATTACATTTTGCCCCTAAAAGTGAATAAATTAAACAAGTTAATCAGTAAAACTGACAATTTTTTAAAGGTGAAAAGTGGCAAAGAAGAGACAAATTCTGATAAAAATGGCAACAAAGACATACAATGGGAAATTTCCTTGTGGCCTGTTACTCAACCATTAGTTGTCCCCAAGTGCCATCAGGATAGGACACTGGCCAGGCAAACAAAAGGGACTAAACAGCCACACAAGCCTGTGGATTTGTAGTATTCACTGTGTGTGTGTGTGTGTGTTTCATACAGATTTACTGCTTGAGAGCAGCAATGATTTTCTCAATGTTGGTAACAACTGAATGGTTCCAAAGGGAAGATTCCAAAGGTGCAGTGACTATGGAAAAGCTCACATGGGATCTTATTCAAACAGCACAGGCTGAACCTCAGTTATTAAAGTCAGTGGTGTACAAAGAAACAAGGTTGGAGCAGAGAACAGAGGCCAAGTTCTTGATAGATATTTATTTATCTACAGATCAGAGCTAATCATTTGGTTCTCCTGCACTAGTGGCCAAATTGTACCTCCTCACCAGAACCACACATGACTTTAGAAAGCAAACAAGGTAAGACCACATCTTCAGCTGCTGTAAATCAAAATTTATGATTAATACCTTCATCTTAAACATTAGTGAGATGGCTGGAGCAGTTACTGCTCACAGAGATTGCCAGTCCTGCCACTGGGGCAGCCCAGCAAAATTACCCACAGGCACTGAACTCTACAGAAAGGCACATGAAACTAAACTTTGGGCTGGACTTTGAGCTTTGTAGCTCAAGATGGGCTTCACCAGCATTTTGGCAAGATGCTGACCACCAGGAGAGAAATGGGAAGGACAGATAGATGCAGTAACTTCCTCAATCATCTCAGTCCCATCTACCTGTACTAATGAGTGTCCTCCTCTCTTCAGTGACAAGCACAAGTATCTTCAATGACATTTTTAGTTGAAGAGCAGGTGCTTGAGAACAATCATTTTATCTTTATCTATTATTTTAGTTGGCTGAATGCTGAACTTGCAAGCCTAGTTCATCTTCTGAACAACCCAACTTTGTGCTTATTTTGAGCAAAGCACTGTACTGCTCAAACCAATATTTATTCTTTTGTTCAAAAAATCACTCCATTTACTAAAACAAGCACAAGGACATGGTACCTTTTTAGCCCTACTAACTATCAACATTTTCTATGCTTCAACAGATAATCACACACAAACACACATGAAAAATAAAAACCATTAAGGAATGCAGTGATAGCCAAAGGATCATTTCTAGATTTACTTAGTCAACATACAGGAATATGGAGACACTCCCCTTTTCATTAACTGAGGAGCCAGCTTGGAGATGGCACAGGGAGTTTCACAACACTTCCTTTCTGACAGATGAAAGGCTGCAGATTATTCAGTAGTGAAGGTGAGCCAGGGGAAGACAGGAACATCCAGGATGACAAGGCTGTCCACACCCACTAGCAATTTTTAACCAGAGGACTGAGGTACAAGCAAATATGTGCCAGCTACATCTGTAAAACTATTTCTTTTAGATGTTCAAGGACAAGACTGCAAAGGCTGCAGAGAATAATTTGCTAGGAGTTCATTTGAAAAACCACCACCAATGGGCTGATATTTGAATAAAGATGTGGAACGGGGCTGGCCCAAGTACTTTCAGCTGGAGCAGAGTCAAGACCCTGCACACTTAAGGAAAAGTTTCTGTATTTGAGGTATTTGAGGACATTGAGTTTTTCTGTGTCTCCAGTGCTGTGTGAGACATTAAGCACTATATGCTTTACTTGGAAAAAACCATTCATTTCATGGCAATAATGAATGTACAGTCAAAAATGCCTTCACCACACACATTCCTCCCACTCCCTCATGCTAACCAGCAGGACTACAAGCAGGAACATATGCTCTTCCTTTCTCCCCCATCCGTCTTTCCCTTCTCTGGTGACAGAAGGTACTTACACTGGCAACTCTGGAGCAGTAATTTCACAGACATGCTTGGCTCATACCACAAGTGGTTAACCAAGACATCAATAAACTACTCAGCAGAGGACTCCAGGGGCTTACCTCCTCCGAGTTCTCCCTTGCGGCTGGATTCCAGCAATGTGAAGCTGGCTTCTGGCTCCAGGTCCGCTAGGAGATGGCTGGAGCCCTGCACCCCATTCCCTGGCTCCCTGCAGGCTGCACACAGAGGTTTTGGCTCTGGGGCCCCAGCAAATGTTGCCTCCTCCTCGTTTGCTTTGGCCACTCTCAGACAGCTGGCCTGAATCTTCCCTTGTCACTGTTGCAATAATGGTTTGAGGAGCACAGGGTCAAGGCAGGCCAGGAGACCTGGATGGCTCTGGCTGGAATAATAAGGGACTTGTCCAGCCAACAACAGGCAGCAGGTTTGACTCTCTTCCCAGGACCAGGGACATAGTAGAAAAGGTCTGAGGTCTTGACTACAGGGCTACAGCAGGCAATTCAAAACCTCTTCCTGAAGATGAACATTTTTATGGGACAAAACAAGTCCATATAAGAGGAGTTTCTGCCAGAAGCATTTCTTCCAGGTCTCAAAGTAGAATAACAAGTACTTATCTGAGAGGATAAGGACATGCTTACAACAGTTTGGCTCAGTTTTGAAGTATTGCCTGAGATCCCAGAGCCCCACAGGAGTTTGGTACACAGCAAAAGCTCCTTGGGCAAACCTGGCCACCAGTCAACCCAAAAGGAACAAGGCAGGGGTTGTGCAGTGATGGGATCAGTGTCACATCATGGAATCAGGGGAGCCCAAACCCTCTTGGTAGCACTCTGATGTGAATCCAGTCCCTTTGGAGACCTATCAGCAAGGATGACTGACACACCTGAACACAGCACACTGAGCTAACTCAGGAGGTAAACCCTCCTTTCCACTCTCTGTAAGCATGACTACTGACTCCCAGAGATGGAGGAACTCTCTTCTGTCCATCCTGGCTGGTGTGTCCCCAGCCTTCTCTCAGCTGTCACCCTCCTGCAGTTTGGGAGCACATTAGACCAATGCAGAGGTCGCTGAACTGAAGTGCTGGGCATCTCAGAACAGAGAGCTATCCCAGCTCCCAAGGAAGCCTCCTCCTAGAAAGTCAAGTAAGGATTCAGTAGCTGGAGTGGAAATGTGATAAACTTGACCTTGAAACAAGATGCCATTTCCTGGGGGTGAGAATGATTAAACACCAGGACAGTTTGCCAAGTGAGAGGAGGAATCACTAAGATCCTTTACAACAAGATTAAATCTCTTTATCAAACCTATGACTTAATCCCATTTCTGGGAAGAAGTTCTACAGTCTAAGTGAGCCAGAGGGGAAAGGGGAGTGAAATTTGCAAATTGCTGCCTCCTTCTTAACCTGGAGTCCATGTGTCTCTGAACAGACCATAACTAATGACAGTCATGGTACAACAAGATCAGAAAGATTTATTCCTTCCTACAGCACACCCTGCTTAATAAAAAAAGAAAAAAAAAAAAAAAGAGAGAGAAGAAAACAGGTGAGGAGAATGTTTGAGGATCTGTGGATTTTTGATTTCTCTAATCATACATGTGAGATTTCAGAAGTCAGATAATTTGACTAGTCGCATCACAAGACACTCTTCCATCGAGTCTCCTACGGATGTGAGGTCACCCTTGAGTGCATGTAATCAGGTTTCCAAGCACTGCATCTCCTAATCCTGATACAATTGGTAGGTTTCCCCAGTAAGCTACACTGGCCCTCTAGGTCCCACTGCAAGAATGAGGTCAGGTCACCCTGCTGCCAGTGCCTGGGATGAGACATGAGGTGAGCAAGTGAGAGATTCTCACAGATAATTCATGAGACTTGACAAGTCTAAATGCAGCCAAGTAGGTTTTAGACCTTCCAGTGATTGCCTTCCAGCAAGTTGATTTCCATCAGAGGTGACACAGCTAATCTCCCCTTGCCCTTCAGGGAAGAGAAGTAGAAATGGAGCTCAGTCTACAGAGTAGTTGATCTCATGGCTAACAGCTCCTGCTGCTTTTGGCCTCTCTATCCCATGCCTGGCCTTCTTTATCAAAAACACATCAGCTCATACACTAAAGAAGACTGAAAATGAAGACAGAAGAGGCAAATTCTAGAAATTTCCTAGTCAGCAATCCCGGCAAGAATTATTCTTTTTCAGGCAGTGTAATATTTTCTAAAACTCGGACTCTTGTAATATATCAGACCAGTAGTTGTTTATGTTTGTAGCATTGCTACAGCATCCATACCAGCACTAATCTCACTATGTATGGTTCACAGATTTTAAGGTCAGATGTTTGGGATCATCCAGGCAGTATAACACAAACTGCTGAATTTCAGCCAGAATTTCACCCACATCAATGTCGTACATTCCCTTCAGCAGATTGCTTGGGAAACATCTTCTTTGACCTCAGTGAGATCTTTGATTTATATACAGATGGCTCCTTTCTGTTTCCTTTGAAAATGATGGCCAAGGTTAGAGGAAAACAGGAGACAACAAAGCCATCTCCATCAATGTAACTCCCTACCCCAGAAAGTTAGTGAGGAATTCTGAGTAATTTGCACCAGAGACAGTCACATTTTCTGCAAACTGCCATAAAGTGGAAAATACCAGGTGACAGCTCCATACTGGAGATGCTTCAGCACTCAGTGGGCTTATGTAAGAAACCATAGTACATATAAAGGTCTAATGTGCCTTCAAAATTACCTCATCTTTTATTTAGACATTATTTTACCTTTGTCTTCCTTTATCGCTCTTTATATGAGTGAAGTGGGGAGGCTGGACAAAATTGAGGTGATTTAGCCTACTAAGTGGAACTAGAGTTCATGGTCAAAATTACGCTCTGGAGGAAGAATTCCTTGTCATCACCCCCACAGCCAACCCACCTCTGCTTTGCAGTCAGCTCTGTTTAAATGCTTCTTCCCAGCTCCAGCCCCCACCCAGCTTGGTGATAAGGCTGTCTAGTAAAAGAGGAAAACACAAACAGAAAGCTATGGAGGGCAGCTGGATGAGGGATAAAAATAGCATCAGGGGTTTTTGTAGTGGCATCCTTTGTGCCATTAGAGTGAAAATTCTGACAACATTTCTATTTCATGGGATTGGTATCTCCACTGGGGAAAACACATATATGCCCTTCTCCAAGGGGGGGAAAAAAAAATAAATAAAAAAAGAGGCGATAGGCTGAGTTTTGGCCATGTCAGAGACAAGAGTTAGGAAACAACTAGAACAGCTGAAATACAACACTCAGGAAAACAGTGGAAAACCCCTCCTGGAGCACAGGGTGATGGAGGATGCAGGAGAGAAGTCCCAGCTCTAACCTGCTTGGCAGCCTAAGCTCACACTATTATCCTTATCTTTTTGCTGTCCCCCCTCCACCCTTTACCTATTTTGAGGCTCTTTGGAGCAGGCTGCCTCTACCTGTGCAGCACCTGGAAGACTGATTATGATCTCTAGGTTCTACAGTAACAGAAATAGTGAGACTCCAAAGTCCACACATCTCACCAACTACTAACAAGTTATAAGTTCATACTTGGGGAAAAAAAAAGGAAAATAAGCTATTAATTTTAAAATTAAAATCTGCAATAGCAAATCTGCAGCTTATATATTCCCATTTAAAACACAAACAGTGCTGGAGAGCAAGATGGAGTATTCAAGGAAAGAAATGCCAATATTAGTTTTTCTTCCTCTTCATAAAATTATTAGTATCTCTCCTACTCTTGCTGGTATAAATTATCCCTAAACTTATTTGGATTAAGACAACATTTGCGCAGAGATTTATTGTCTCCTAATGGTCTGTTGTAGCCTTCTAGTGAAGTTGCTAACACTGGGTATCTTCCAAGACCATATCTCAGACCCTTGTCTGCAATTCTCACTCTGCTCCAGCATTTCTATTGTATTCTGTTCCTTTGAAGATCTTTTCCAACAACAATTATAATGCATTCTGCCAGTGATATCATTGATGCCCCCCCATCATCTGGCCAGATTTGCAAAACTTTCTGCAAGCTGCTAAGCAAGCAGGCTCTGCTAGCTCCTGTTTCCTAAATCCTAAACAAACAAAAACAAACAAAAAAACCCCCAACCCCCCCCAAAAAACCAAACACACAGACACACACACACAAAAACCCAAACAAACCACAAAAAAACCCTGAAAAACCCCACCAACTCTAGATCCAGACATCCTCTAAGCTCTGACTTTCAGAAGAAGTGAATTATGCAGTGAATTCAACCTCCAAAATTTCAACTGGGATGTAATTTAAATGCAAACATTGGCTTTCAGGCTTATGATATTCCTAAGTGGCACCAAATCAAATGTTTTCTGAAGCTGACTGAGAATTGGATTGGTCCCTTCAGGTAGATGTTCTTCTGTTTACTTTAGAGGATGACACTGACGTGGCTTTACTCAGCAACTAATCAATAATTTAATTTTGATACCTAACTAAATGAAACTCGATAAATATCAGACACTTTTAAATTGGGTTTAATTAGTGTTTATGCATGTGTTCCAGGGCTCTGATTCACAAACTGTGGCAACTCCACAATGAATCTTGTCTTTCTGCTAGAAGATACTCACCCATGCCCATGTCAGAAGCAGCAGATGGTCCTGAGACATGCAGGGTTTGGGTGCCCTCGTCCTAACGGGAAGTAATTTCATAAACCTTATCACAATGTCAGTGTTCAAAGGGAGCGATGTAGGTGATGTGGAGGGGGAGAAAGGGACATCAAAGCAGCAGCTGGGGAGGGGCCCAGCTTTGAATTTCCAACTGTGGGTTAGATGCAGCTCGGGAACAGCTGATGAGAGTGATGAGCAGCACAGAAAGACGTCAGCATGGGGAGAGATGGAAGAGATTGCATCTGTTTCCTTCAGAAACTATGCAAACAGGGAGTGACATAGTGCCAGCGTGTAAAAAAATCAATGGTCTAGAGAAGTTATGTCTACCAACTCACAAGAGCTCCTAGCACACCAGAGGCAATTGCAGTTCAGCACATGGATATTTTAAGAGTAAAACCACCTGCAGATCTCATTCTTACCACTGGTCAACACCAAAACAGCAGAAAAGAAGAGAGCTTCCAGCTGGTCTTGTAGAGAAGAGTGCCCTTCTCTGTGAAGAAGGAAGACTTAATTCCCTAAGTACAAGCCATGCCATGCCTCTCACCCTCTGGGCTGGAGCAGGTCCTGGCCTGCTTCGTGTGCCAGCACAGGCATGGCCAGCCAGGTGAAGAAATTAGCTGGAATCCAGAAGGTGCAAGATCCTTATCAGAACCAGCACTGCATTCAATGGGAAAGGAAAACACATAAGCAGAAGCCAACCACGTGTTGGTAGAGATTACATAGAAACACAGTCTAGGGATATTCCTGACCTTTCCCTGCTCTCCTTGCAAAGTCACTGATACCAAGGTTTGGTGAATCTTTGGGCTGTCACTGTGGTCCTCAGGCTTTGGTACCCCAAAACTGATGTTAGCAACAACCATCACCTCTAATTGGAAATGATCACAACAATGAAGAGCTCTGTCGCCATACAGCTTTCCTAGATGTAAATACACATACAGAGTGCACCCTGGACTGGTCTGGGAAAACCACATCCCATGGGCAAAGGAAAATGCACTCCTAAACATGCAGTTTTGCCAGCATAACCACATTGGCCCTTAGGATGTCTGCCTGGAAAGTTGTGGCGCTGGAAGTCCATGCTTCTTCGTGCCCTGACATAATGAGGGTGTGCATTTATCTATCATACTTCATTTTAAATAAATATCAATATTTTTCCCCTGGGCTCTCCTTTCTTGTTTTGTCAAGAGTAATGATTGTATAATAGCCAACATTATGATGCAAAATTAGAGGGAAGAAAATGCCTTAGAAAGGTGTCATCATCTGAATAGATGTGATGGCTGCTTGCATTAGCTCAAGTATCTTTCTCCCTGAAGTCTGACCCTAGGTGTAAATCGGAGAGGCCTCACGGAACATAAAAAGAAGTACTATCCTGTTGACCCAGTTTTCATAGAGAGCAGTGTGTATAATTATTTTGGCCACCTGCAGCCGATAAACCAATCCCATGTGAGGTTAAAAATTATCCAGGCATTTACTGGTGACACAGCAGTTTGCTAGAAACCTGCACAGCAAACCTGCTCAGCCACACGCTGCTGCAGGGAGGTGTGGTGAGGCATGAGCCAGGACTGAGATAGATCTGCTGCTGGCAGATGTCCTCAGCACAAAGGAAGCTCTACAGAATTCTGCTTAGGTGGTTTATGTCATTCAGAAATGGTAGAAATAAGTGATATCACAAATACGTTATTTTGTGAGAGGATAGGAAGCTGCAGAAGGGCTGTCTGTATGGTGCTCCAGCCTGCAGAAATATCAGTAGTTTTCAGCAGTAAATAAAGCACTCTTGGAATTACTGCATTGCTGCAGGAAAACCACTCCCTGTGGGAAAAGTTATGCTACTAAAAGTGCAATTCCTTTTTCTTTAAATAGCATCAGTGCAAATATTTTCTGCCAGAAGAACTGTGACAGTGAAAGTGCCCCTTCCACAGGCCCCAGCAGATGTCGGTGTGCTGGCAGAAGTCCTCAGCAGGGACTGGGAGGAATTTGCTGAGCGAGCATCCTCTGGGTCTGTGCTGATGACACTCCTGGACATTACCAGGCTACGATCAGGGACTGCTGTGATGAGCTTCAGCAGTTTAGGTTCACACAGTGTGTTTTTCCCAGAGATGAGGCTGGTGCTCCAGGCAGCAGAGCAGCACAGGTTAGGCACTCAGGTGTGAACACGACCTTCAGTGGGTCCTGCAGCCCTGGGAAACAGGTTCTTGAAAAATCCAGCATGGTACAAATCTAGCCCCTCACAAGACACTTACTGATCACCCCCTTTTGAGAATAACTAGAATAATTATTTATAAATATAAAAACATAATTTTGGGCAGAGTGCATAACCTTCTTAGACCACCCAGCTGGAGTGTGAGAGACAAGGTTTTATATTCTTTCATTTCTCACAACTAAAACATGTTTCTCTTTTTCTTTTCTTTTTTTTTTTTTTTTTTTTTTTGGCACTTGATGTGTAACAGAGCCTCAGTGAATATTCAAAAAAAAATTGTGATATAGCTGTTACTAATTGTTCTAAAATTAAGTGACCTAATTGGGAAAGCATTTTCCCTGTAACTTAATGCAGAAGTGCAAATGGATATAATTATATAGGCATAACTTCCTATTCTGTCTTGGTTTTGTTTATGTCATTTGAGAAGGGATTTAAATTCAGACCAAACATCCCCATTTCTAGGGGAAAAAAAAGGTGAGATTCTTAGGATAAATTATAGTTATACTACACAGTCTAAAACATTGGTATTAATGGTAATTGTATAATGCACCCTATATAAAAAACCTAATTCCCATATCTTCCATTAGAGTTTATATCCTGATTTCATGCAAAATTAGAGTAAGCTATTAATAGCAGTGGACTTCCTAAAGATTTACTCTAGATTAGAAGGTTCTCATCTGCTCTTAGCATGGAAACTGTAAATATTACTTGAATACAAAGACAACTGAACTGTAAACCAGCTCATTACATCTCAGGTCTTTACTAAGTAATGAGTGTTCTCTGGTAAAAACATCAGTACAGGCAAGTTTTTCCTTTCACAAGATCCCCTCAAGACTGGTCAGCTAATGAACAGGGTTTAATGATTATACTGAGCCATTCTGGAAGAATTACTGAGATTTGCACTCAAGTACAGAAAATGTACATCATGCAAAATCCCATGTGTCTCCACAGTTCACCAGGTCTGCAAGATCCACATCTCCATGAGATATCACATTTATAACACATCTCTTATAGTCACATCTGCTGGGGAAACCTACACAGGGCTCCCTTTGACACAGATGAGTGACATAGGTTGTCATAAGGACATTTCTGCTTAGCAAGCCAAGCACAGCACAAGTGCTCTGCTGAGAAGATGCACTTTCCCTCCCTCCCAAGCTAACCAGAAATGCTGCTGTGGCCCCTGTTTGCTCAGTGCCTGTTTATCACAGAGGCCATCCCCAAATATAACCCAAATCAAGTCATCTGTGGTGGCTGAAGCAGCGCCACGAGGTCCAATAGCTGCACTGCTGGGGTGGCTCTGCTCTGGTGGCACTCAGATGGCATCCATGGCCAGCTCACCACTGACAGCCATCCTGTAAGGCATGCTGTGCCTGTGAGAGGCAGGTCCAGCTCCTCCTCGGCTTCTGCTTCCATCCTTCAGCTTGTGCTTTTCACAGCTCGCTTATCGAGGCAGATGGCTGCCTGCAGAGCCCCAGGCAAATGGACAGATGGGCTCTCCTCAGCTCAGAACTAAGAGCAAGACTTTGCTGACCTTGCCTGTTTTCTTGGCTGGAATCAATCAAAAAAAAGCTTTTCCATAGCTTCAATTCCTGCTTCCATTTGAAGCAAATTGGAACCAATGCAAATATTATATTTCCTCATCTGCCTGCAGACACAACACGAGGTTGGGTTTTTGCACTCCAAGATGAGCCTGAACTTTTCCTAAACTCAATGGTGCTTCATGTCCTCCTGAACTCAGATTGCTCCCCTGCTGCCATTGTTCTAGATCTGATCAGGCAAGGAAACATTCAGCACATCATCTCTACATACCCCAAGTAGCACATTACCTTTGTTCATATTCATGATTATGTGCATTTATGATACAATAAATGCTTAGAAGAGCCTTCAGGATCCATATCACTTAGGAGGAGGGGAGAAGAGATAGTAGAGAATATTTTTAAAAAAAAAAAAAATTTTTTTTCAGGTCAATTTTATTTTTTCAGGCTAATTCTATTAATTCTCAGATCATCAGGAACCTGATGATCTGAGAATTAATTTAAAGTGATGTTGGTACTAGCACATTGTGTGGTACCTAGCTTCATCTGACATTGCTACCCTCGAGGCAGAGGTGAGGGTGGTGAGGCACTGGAGCAGGGTGTCCAGAGAAGTTGTGCATGCCCCACTAGGGCCCTGAACAACCTGATCTAGTGGGTGGTATCCCTGCCCATGGCAGGGGGATTGGAACTAGATGATCTTTAAGGTCCTTTCCAACTCAAACCCTTCTATATTTCTGTGAGAAACCATAAAGGAAGAGAAAAAATAGAAGTAACTGAGCACTGAGACATTTCAACCCTCACCCTCCAATGCCAAGATGGGAGTACCTGTGTTGAAAAACCATACAGAGGTTTGGGGAGTACTAGATTAATTCAGGCAGTCCTTTCTGATGTAAACTTTCCTATAATTCAACTTGTAAAAGTAGGACAGGAGGAAAAAAATCCCAAATGTACCTCATGGTAAGAGATAAAAAAAATCTGATTGGACCATTTGCAACCTATACAATCCCTTCTCCAACCTCTGCAACACAATTTCAGATATCACTGCTGTGGGAGCATAAACAGCAAGAAGACAGGCAGGTACTTGGTGGGATATTGAGGCCTTTGCATTTGGTCTGGGGAGCATTGCAACAATCTGAAAATTGCACCAGAGTTGCTGAAAACAAGCCTGTAGAAACTGAACATGACAGACCTGCCCCTAAGGCTTGTGAGCTTTAGAAAACCTTTCAAAAGCTTGGATTGAGGGAGGAATTTGAGAGAAAATTCCAAGTCAACAGCTTTACTGTAAATATTTTACACTGAAGTTGATCTGCTTTTCTTCCCGCTTTTATAGTAATGTTCCCTCATGTTCTCTCCTCTCAAATATCTGTTCTTTGCACTGCTTTGCTTGATGTCCTTCAACCTTCCATTCAATTCACCTAAAAACCAAGGAGTACTGCATCCAATAGAAAAATGAATGGAAGAGAGAGGAGCTCTCATGGAGAGTAATTGCCCAGCAGTACATTTTGATGCCATGAAGCTGGTTATGGTTTCTCAGTAACAACAGCACAGACCTGCTGAACTGAAGAGGAAGACTGTTGGCTTTTAGCTGACAGAGCTCTTGCCTCACTGCTCAGAAAAACCCCTCACCTTGCCAAGGTCAGTCCTGCATCACCCCACCTGCAGGAATCACACAGCAGCTCATTACTGACTGAAAGCTCTTCTCCCACCACCTATTTGGCCCCCACATCAGGAGCTCGTAGGTGAAAATGGAAGGAAGCCTTGTCTACAGGGCTTGCTCTAAGAAAGGCACTGCTTAGGGAGAGGAAATCCAGCAGAGAGACCGGGAATTTAAGAGCCCGTCTAACTCCCCACCAAAAGTGAAACCCACAATGACATCACTGTCATTCTTGCAGAGCTTGCAAGCACCTGCAGGCATGTCTCTGAGTTCCCAGCTACCTGAAGTTCCATCTTATTCCCAGTAGACTCTGCCTAAGGCAAAGAAGGTCTCCAACATTCATCCTCAGGTAGACTATCTATTCCCATGTCCCAAATTTTTCCTTTCCCACTCTCCATTTGGGTACTGACACTCTGCAACCTCTTTTCATCTTTCCTCCAGAAGCAGCAGCATTTACACCAGCCCAAACCCTCCAGCTCACTCATGTGCAGGCTGCTGGCCTCTACTTACGCATCACCTCCAAAGCTTTCATTTGGCAGGCAGTCCCAAAACTGCCAGCATGCTACATTAACCTGCATTTCTCTCTTCATTCACCACTCTTAATTAGTGTTTGGGAATGTATTAACATGGGGATAAGCCACAAAGTTTGCATCTGGGCTTGCGTCTTATTCGCAGGAGCTGAGCTAGCATCAGAGCCTGATGAAGAGTCACCCCTTCTTCCCGTTCCTCAAGAGCATAGAAGTGACTCCCCATCACAGAATTCCCTCTTCTGCTTGAATATACAGTCACTGTGATTTTTTCCCCCTGCTTTCACAACTCTAAGTCACTGAACAGTCATTTGGTCCAGTAACTGAAGCTGTTTAGAAATTACCAGCATTTCTAGCTTGACCAAAGTCATTGCCTTCAGGCAAGGATGTAACAAAAGTGATCAGTGATAGTGGGTGAGTTAAGCAACATCAAATCTCTCTGTAGCCACTTTAGGAATGAATACATGAGCTAGTTATCACTGAGTTTCATGTATATGTGAGATAGATAAGTCTAAGTTTGCAGCAAGATAGTTACTCTGACATCACAGGCTCTGAAATAGCTGCAAAGTCAGAGGGGTGGCAGAGGAGACAAGAGGGTCTCTTCTGCTCTTCCTCAAGTGGCTCACCTCACCAGCAAGGTGAGGTGCATGCTTCCATGGTGCAGCCTCTCCTACATGCTGCTATGCTTGGGACACAGGAGTGTTCACTAACATCTGTGGATATGCAGGTCTGAAGGGGTCCTGAGGTTCTCAAAGCAATTGGAAGAGTCACTGAGAAATCTGCCCTCATCACTGCCCTCTCCCCGGGCCTTTGTGTGGCCCAGATCCCTGCTCCTCTTTGATGGTATAAGGAAACCTGTAACAACCAACACAGCCAAGAAAATGGCCCTGCTAAGGACAGCAAACCAGAGGCAGCACTGTGCCAGGAACAAAAGTTGCTCAGACAAGCTACCAGTCCACACCTGAACGAGACCACCCCTCTTCCTGCCCCAGATCCTTCCCTTAGGTTTCCAGCAGCACCAATCCATGTGGCAGTAGGAGTGGGTCTGGACTGCACACAGTAATGCAGTGATGCATTGACATCTCTGAGACATCTCAGAGCCACCCAGCTTATGGTACAGGCCAGTCCCCACCAACTGCTGATCTCAGAAGAGGCTGTAAAACCTCTATGGACAAAGTGAGGCAGGTGAGTTTTGTCTGAGTTCTGGGCTGCCATGGGACCCTGGGTACTGAGATTTGCTGGTTTAAAGCCGCTTGATATATGTATTAATCATAATATTGCAGACATGTAACACACCTGCACTCCATATGCTGTATCATTTTAATTGAGTGACCTAAAAATGGGTTCTTCCATTTTCCATGTTCAAAAAAGCTAAAGGTAGTTGGGAATCTTCATCACACAATATAATCTAGGACATTTCCCATTTCAGCCCTCCTTGAAGGAGGCATCTACTCAATGTTTAGCAGACAGCAGCTTCTGAAACTCTGAGGGAGGAAGTATAGCAACTCTCATATTAGTTGCAGTTAATGCAGGAGAAAATGACCAAGCATGTAAATGCAAGGATGTAAAGATGACCTTGAACCTTCCAATTAGCAGTATCATGACCAAATTCCACAGCAGGAACACACATAGCCTTTGGCTTCATAGACATAATTTCATTTTCTGTCTGTTTAGCAGACAGAATAACAAGGGAAGCTGAGAAGAACATGAGCTGAAGGCAGAGATACCTTCTGGTTAAATATCAGAGCACTGACATGTTGTAGCTGTATATATTAGCACATTGTTTGTGGGGACTGGCATATGTACCTATCCAGCCTTCTCATCACGCATATAGACAGAACTTGGTGTTATGAAGCACACAGTAGTCTCAATTCTAACTCATATAATTTTAATCATCTATCAAAAAAAATAAAGAGAACAAGAAAAAAAAAAAGCCCAGTCCTTAATAAGGAGCAGAACTAGATGGTCCTAAAGTAGATATTCTAATTTTTTATCTCTCTTCTCACCAAAAGTGAGATGCATCTCTCAATGCCCTTTCCCACAACGCTAACAGGAGGGTACATCTACTCTAGAACTGGCCTGGAACTATATTGGTACAGGAGGGTTACCCTACATCCACTGGATAACATGGTTTGGATCTGCAGATAAGTCCTAATGGAAGTGAGCAGGGAGATGTCCTCTGCTCCCAAGCACCCAGGCCAGGATAGGTGAGAGAAAATTTGGGGCTTCCCAGATTCCTTTGATCTATACCCGTACTTCGGTCTTCTGGCACATCTCTTCCAGCCCTTTCAGAGCCAAGTCAGGCAGCACAGGCACTACCCCTTACCTGGCCCTTCAGGATGGGGTCTGAGCATGGTGAAATGCCTTTGCATGCAAACGATAACAGGAACAATGATGGTTATAGCTCACTGACAACCTCTTCTTTCCTGTCTAAGGCTGGGTGTAAATAATGTTCTTATCTTCTAAGAAATACCTCTGGCATCCCTGACTAAGTGATAAGTAGAAAGAAGAGAGACACTCTTAACTGCTGATCAAGAAGGAGGAGAGTGATTAGCATCCTCTGGGGAACACCTTGTTGATGATGGCTGCTTTGCATTGTTGAGGCTGTAAGAAGCACCTAAATTCCTCCTCCACAGAACTCTCAGCTGCTGATGAAGTTAGTTCTACATTAATCCCTCAGCACAGTCCTCATCAGGCCCATTTCTGATCAAAGCTTTTCTTGCCACTGCAGTCATAATTGCAGCCCTCTGCTCCCATTTGAGAAAGGGACAGAGTCTGAATATCAGTAGGACATTCTGACTCTGTCAGGAAGGACTGGACTTAGGCAACATCTGGAATCTATGAAGTAAGGAAATAAAGCAAAAACAGAGGAAACAATCAATAGCAAGGCTGAATGAATTTTTGGGGTTTTCACGCTATGGGTTGTGGCTCCAAGTCTCTGGTAGCTGGGTTTGATATGCTGGGTCTCAGCAGTCCCTTGGAATTGCCCATCAATGCACAGTGCACAGCAATTTTTGGAGATTTAGCCCAGTTTCTGCCATGCTCAAACTTAACCAAAGCAAGCAGAAACAAGCCCAGTGAAACAGCATTCCTTCTGCAAGGTCAAAGCTTGGACTAGCACACAAGTGTCCTGAAGCTCAGGCTTAATCTTGAGGAGTGGATCAATGCAGATGTGTGGGCACAACCGACTGCACAGATTTGCATTGCTGAGTACCAACAGACAGAGCTTTTCTTTGGCCTCACCTCCCTCAGCAGTAGAAATCCAAACATTTGTGGCTCTGCACCCACATTGGGATCCTGTGGGACAGCCTGGCTCTGCAGCCAGACACATTGTGCTGGAATGCGTCCTGACATCTTCTTGCTGGTGCCTCCCCAGCCTGGGCAACAAAACACAGACAAAAGCAGATGTGTATTTAGGCTCCCCCTGTGCTTTAAACACCTCAGAAAACAGCTGTAACAGGAGATCACTCCATCCCAGACATGCTTGCTCTAGTGACAAAGGTGTGCCCCAGTGCTGTATTGGGTCCATGTCCACAATATGAAATAAAAGGCCAGCCAGATCAGAAATACACCTATACCTAACAACAACCTATATTTGGATAGTGTAGGAAGAAAACAGAGCCTCACTTTCAATTACAGAACATCTCTTAAACTGGGCAATCCTAGCCCAGAGCAGTGATGTTCATTCTCCCTTCTTACAATTTTTATCTCCCCATATCATTGCTTACATGAAACATCCGTTTTCATGTGTGATATTTCCCTTTCTAACAAAACACAGCAGGAGGTTCCACAGGTTAATTATAAATTGATTTTAAAACCATTTACCAAGAAGTTATTTAAATTATTTCCCTTAATTTCATTTGATGCAGCATATGTCTTGCAGTGCAAAGGGGAGATGCAGCTTTATTGCCACTATCTGCCAGATGAACATGTTCATCATCAACAGTGCAGGGAGTGATAAGTCACTTATCTGATACAGAGAGACAAAACACTCCCTCTTTCTTATCAACAAATTGAGTTATCAGCCAAGTGAAGTAGTTTTTCGGTAGCCTTTCTGGCTGTGTTTTGCTTTTAAATCCATACTGGCAGCAAATGTTCATGGATGTATTTGCCTCTCTTATGCTCATTTCAAATAGCAGCAGCAGCCACTACAAATAAGAAAGCTTCATCTCCCGAAGATGTCTAGCCTGAGCGCAGTTATACAGTTCTGAATTTACTCTGATTGCTGGAAAACTGAACTAAATTACACCAAAAGTAACAAAAGTGATGCTAAAACACTTTAGTATTTAGTATTAGTCCTACAAAGAGCTTAGAGGAACACACAGCCGTAACATAGCACATCCAAAGCCTGACATGACCATCACTGATGGCTTAACCCACATTTCTCAATGCTGTCCCTCATATCTGGGTGCCTCACCTGAGACAATTAGGACCCAGAAAACTGGGAAGTGCAAGCCCTGATCCAGACAAGGTAACACTTTTGCTACACTTGGCTGCATATGCCCAAATGAATTCAGAATTAACTGCACTGCATAACAAAGCTGGAGAGAAGTTAGGGTTGTCAGCCAAGTAACATTATTAGAGGTAATTTTATTACAACTTTATTTATTAGAATGTAATATTATTAGAACTGTAACAATGCATGGAAAGGTTTTAGGTGTGAAGAGTTAGAAACTGTCTGATGCCTTCTAAGGACTCAGGATGAGCAGCTACTCCGAAAGGCTCTGTGAAGAGTGCTCCTCATGAGAAG
The DNA here is from genome assembly GCF_030490865.1 of Poecile atricapillus. NCBI lineage: Eukaryota > Metazoa > Chordata > Aves > Passeriformes > Paridae > Poecile > Poecile atricapillus. The sequence continues at coordinate 143,720,796 of NC_081250.1, forward strand.
GGTGTCAGCATCACACTGACTTGAGCAATTGGTGAATGCACAGAGTTGTTCCCAAAAAGTGCTCAGTGCTGGAATCAGCATCATTCATTTTGGCTGAGTGTGGCTGGAAAGTAAACTTCATTGGGATAGCACTGAAAAGGAATTGCCCTCGACTGCAGAGGCCAAACATGATCATTCACCAGTGTAAGTTTTAAATGTGACTGTTCTCTTCCATAAACCAGTCCAAGGAAAACGTGACTTGATAAATAGAAACCCATAGAGGACAGACATGTTAAGTCAGGAATGTTTCTAGTAAATACTTACAAACTCATTGCTACAAGTTCATCTTCCTCCTTCCCATAAAGACATATTCAAACAGGACCTCCAAGATTAATATATGGGTTGACAATGAGAAAATCATCATTTCACCTGCTGAACAAGACAAACAAAACCTGTGCACAATTCTGGGCTTGCTCAACATCGAGAAAGAAAAGGGAGCTCTGACAATCTTCACCAGAAGCTTGAACTTTGAAGAAAGCATTTTGCATTGTCTCAGATAAATAGATTCCACCTACCAACAAACTCAGATCCAACCACCTATGAGCTGTAATAAGACCAGTAACACCTCCAATCTCCATTGTTTTCTAAAGGCCATACAATACCTAGTTTTCCAGACATTCTCCTTCCATAGGGCACTTTCTTTCTCAGCACAGTTCCTATGGCTGAACCTGTTAATTTGATAGCAATCAGATACCTCATCTCTAAAGCAACCAGCTGTGTAATTCCTGGAAGGGTCCTTTGCTCTCATCTGTTTGTAGATGGGACAGGATTGTTGGATATTAATTCTCAAAGAGACAAGAGATAGCTATAAGAATGGCCGGGCTGACAATTGTTTCGATAGTTTCCAGCCTTGCTGTCAGCTGACACATTCCTTCCTCCAGGTAATATCTGATGCACTCAGATGTTTCTGGAGCTGTGCCCCCACAGGATGTGTGGCGAGAATGACAGCAAGCTCTTCGCTTCTCTGCATTCACACCAAACCTGCAAGGAAGCTGCTGTAGGAGGGTTTGTTTATTTTTCTTGAGTATTAATGAGAAACCTGCACGAAAACTCTCAGTCCTTCTCTCCAGGGGCAATGTTGCAAACCTCCTCAGTGTCGGGCCAAGACGAGGGGGACTCTCTGCACTTGCAGGTGCGATCCAGAGGTGGGGAGGAAGGAAAACTCATTCCTGCTGCCTCACAGCTGATACTGAGTCCTGTACAGGGGAGCACCAATATTGAAGGGCTGGAGCAATGCAAGAGGCTCTGATCCCATTACAGCTCTAAAGATCAGGGTTTGACAGTGGTGGTACCTAAAGGATCATTAAGTAGCTGCAAATTATCTCAATACTTTAAAGAGGACTTAATCAAGCAGAGCTGGGATGTCTTGACAATCTGATAACTGCAGCATACAATTCGGAGAATGCAGAGGCCAGGGATGTGAGATTGGCCTTTGGGACTGATTGCTCTGACACAGCTCTTCTTTTTCTTTTTGAAGAGAAATTTAAATTACCCAGCCTTTCAAAAATAACTGTTTAGCTTTCACAGAGACCTTGAAAATCATCTCATTTATCGCACACTTGAATCAGTGCAGATTTCCTGCAATTCATCCTTAATCCACAGCTGAACAAAACTCTCTTCTATCAAGCAATGCCAAAACTACTGGTGTTAGCTAGGTGCCTTCCAGTTATCTATGTCAAAAGGTGTTAATTCGTGGAGGAAGTTTAATTCAAACTGCTTGTATTTTTGGAGTTGTTTCCATGGGACTTAGATCAGTTTACAAGTAGTGTAACAAAAATAGCTAGCAAAAAAAAGTTTATTTGTGATTTGAAGTTAGTTGTATACACAGATAAATAGTTTCATTTTACATAATTAAGAATAAACTCATCAAGGGCTGCTCTGCTTGAAAACAAACTAAAATTTGATACCAAAGGTACTGTGATGGCTTAAAAGAACTGCAAAGTCAAACTGTCTGTAAACAAATTTAAATTAACAGCTATGGTAATTTTACCCTAAAGCAAAGAAGGTAAAGGCTGCACACCACAGAAAGACCCAAGCTGGTGTAAATGCTTTTACTCTCTGTATTCAAAAATTTTAAATTACTGTCTTCAAATCTGATGTCTTCTTCAATTTTATGATCCCAGACAATAGGACAAAGCAAGATAAATATATATCAATATATATGTGCTTAATGATGGACCACCTTTAAATATTGCTAATGCTTTTGTTTCAGTGAAGACTTGCTTTCATATGCAGTCAGTTTAAATATCAACATCTGAAATATTTGTTTTTAACAATTACAAATAATAAAAAGTCCTATTTCACATGCATTGCCAGATTGAAAAATTAAAATCTAAAATGTTTGATTTTAACAATCAGAAAAAAGAAATGAAAGCCTTAACTCTGAGCCATGGGAAGCAAAATTTTGAATCTCCTTTGGTATGCCCAAGCCAAAGGAGCACTTCAAGTTCTTCCTGATTCTCTTGATGACAAAACTTACTTTTTCTGGGACTTCCATGGATTTCCATGAGAGAGGAGGTACTCAATGTAGTCCTGGGGAAAGCAATTTAATATTCAGTGCAACAGTTTCTTTAATCAGCACTCTCCTGATTCAGTTTTCATCAGTTTCCTTCTCCATATTTCCCTTTTGCTGTTGGTAATAAACAGCTTGAGTTTTTCCACAGTGAGGATCACAGACTGGAATGATGCTGAGGAAGAAGCTGCCACATTTGCTGCAAACACTCTAGGGCACATAGCTGAGAGGATGAGGCAGGGTCAAGTAAATAAATTACATTAGGTACCACTTTCACTGACCCCATGACATCTCTGCCTGAAGATGGACATCCACAGGGTGAGGGTAAAAACAGCCTTGTCTTTCAACAGCAGACAAGACCTAAGTATGTGATATGTGTGATATGTGCTACTTCTGGTTTAAAACTAGCTTATTTTATTTTATTTTATTTTATTTTATTTTATTTTATTTTATTTTATACATTTTATTTTATGATACTGCTTTGATTCTCTTATTCATATTTACTGATAACACATCAGCCATAAAACCCACTGATTTCTTCTGCATACTTTATGATCACTCTGAAGACTCATGGACCGTGGCTGCTACACTGATCTGGCTGGGTGGAAACTGCAGTGGTGGGTCCTGTCCATCTTCAGGAGGTGTATTTCAGTCTGGTTTTCACCACAGTAAATAGACAAGGACAGTGGCCCTCCCAGATGTCTGCATTTCTCCTCTGTGCTGGGGAAGTCCACTGAGAAAGTACTCATTAGCACAGCATATGAGTCTCTCTGAGCCTGGAGGAAGGGGGTAGGAAGATGTTATTAATTTAGTCAGTGCTGTGCAGCTTGCAGAAACACTGTCAGATTCTGCCTACACATATCTCACCTCCTATTGTTAAAGAAATTACAGCTGCTGAAAGAGATGAAAAAGTAACTCATATATTTTCTGGCTTTCATGGTAATAAGGCAAATTCTGATTCTCCTTGATGCTGTAATATGTCTCTGCTTTTTGGACTGGCATCTTTTGGGGTAGCAGTGGGGACACAATTCTCTGCACAGATGCTATCAGTGAAAATGTGCTAGCCTATTTTAGTGGCCCTGACTGCCCTGGCCACATCTGTTTGGGTATATCAGTCATTCAGGAACTTAGGACTTTCCAAGACTAATTAGTGTCAAGCTAGTGCTTTCCTGTTTCTCACTTGTGGAAGGCCAGAAACCTGCAAAGCTATAGAGAGGATGAAACTTTCAACAGAAATTTCTGAAGATAGCTATGAGTTCACAGACACATGGAATGGTTTGGGTCGGAAGGGACCTTAAGGATCATTTAGTTCCATACCCCTGCCATGGGCAGGGACACCTTTCATGAGACCAAGTTTTTAAAGCCCCATCCAGTCTGACCTTGAACACTTCCAGGGTTAAGACAGCTACAACTTCTCTGAGCAACCTGTTGCAGTGTCTCACCACACTCAAAGTGAACAATTTCCTCCTAAACTCTCATCTGGATCCACTCTCAGTTTAAAGCCATTTCCCTTCATCTTATCCCTACATCCCCTTGTCAAAAGTCCCTCCCCTGCTTTTTCATAGGCCTTTCTTAGTTACTGGAACATGCTGTAAGTTCTCCAGGCTGAACAACACAAATTCTTTCATCCTTTCCTCACAAGGGGTGAGGTGCTCCAGCCCTCTGATCATCTTCATGGCTCCTCTGGACTCACTCTAGCAGGTCCATGTCTTTCTTATGTTGGGGGCCCCAGAGCTGGACCCAGTATAATGTTCATGGTGACTATTAGACATCTTATTGTCCTCTGAAAAATAAATTGCAGATGTCTCTTGAGAACAAAATATGCAGTAGGCAGCACAGGCACACAGCACATTATGTCTCAGGGGTTTCCAGACAGGGGGTGCAAGAGCTTTTCCCATCACCTCTGCTTCTCTCTCAGGTTTTGCTTTCATTTCTGGTTCTCACAGGTTTGCACTCTGCCATCACACGTAAATTCCACCGGGGGTCCCAGCTCAGTCCCCTCCCATTTCCGATTGATCACTAAATCCTTCCATGTCAAAACAATCAAATTGACTCTGCTGTCACTGTCACCTTAATGTTATACTTGTGCATTTATTCTTTCTGTATAACAGCTATTTTGTCAAAATGGCCCTTTTACCAGAAATTGATACTTAATGATTTCACACCTTGCCTCTGTTCTTTTTTAGCTGGGATTGAACAGAAGAAATAAGATCAAAATATAATATTTTTTTTTTCATCTACACTAAAACTGCCTCATAAGATCCATGCTGGTACACTTCAGAGTTGGCTCCTCAACAAAAAGTGAACTCTCAGTCTGCACAAGCCTGGAGAAATCCTGTAGAACATTTTAAAGACTGTTTCCTCTAAAGGCTGTATTGTTTCAATAGCACATTTCTCCCAGTTTTCCCTTCCTGTTTTTCCATTCTTGTGAACACAGGGTATTTTAAGAGTCCATCTGCTCGTGTTACTTACTCCTCTCCACTTTAAGTCATAACCCTCTGCGATATTACAGTTAATTGCATTGCCTGTGATTCTATTGCAACCATGAATGGGATCATGATTTTCAACCCTATCTGTACCTGAGTAATTTCAAAGTATTTCACCTATTACCAGCTCCGTCTGAACTTCAACGGCTTTTACAATTTCGAGGACATTTATTGCGTATCTGGCGAAACTGATGCTATTCCTAAATAGAAAAGTGCCCATATTGCATTTTACACGAGTTGTAACTAGAGTAATTTGGATCTTGCACCTTTCTGTCCTGCCTTTAGTCATGTTACTTCCATTTACAGCAGCAAGGTTTGCTATGGACACAGGGGGATATTATTTAAAAATAGCACAATGTATTTTAAGCCATTTCTGAGCAAGGGTATGGATATCCTATTCTGGAAATGTCAGTAGGTGAAGCATCTACGCCATGCCTATGCCATGGCTCTTGTTTTGTCACCCTCTCTGGGTAAAACTGTCCTTCCTTTATCAACAGGACACGAGACAGAAGATGGTCCAGAAGTTCCTGGCGACCCTTTGCTCAGTGAGGACTGTGATGTTTGCATACACCCTGCTTGGCGAAACGCTCCGATCAGAAGCGATCGGAAAAATCAAAATGGGATTTTTTTGTTTGTTTGTTTGTTTGTTTGTTGCTGTTGTTTTGCTGTGGTTTGGTTTGTTTGGGATGGGTTTTGTTTTCTGGCGGTGCCCGGGGGTCGCGGCTGCCGCGGGCGGCGCGGCGGGGGCGGTGGCCGGGAGGGGGCGCGCTGGCCCCGCGCAAGCGGCGCGGCCGCCGTGGGAACCGGGGCCGCCCCCAGCGCCGCGCCGGGCTCCCCCCGCCCGGCTCCCCCCGCCCGGCTCCCCCCGCCCGGCTCCCCCCGCATCACAACCCCGAGGGCTCGTGCTCGCGTGCGCCCAGCAAAATGCCGGGAAGCGGGGAATGAATACACATATAGGCACATAAAACCCCAGCGGGCTGCCCGCGGTGGGAACGGGACAGCCGCCGGGAAGCGTTCAGGGGGCACACCGCGGTGTCCCTCCACCTCCCGCGGGTGCGGAGGCCGGAGTGGGGATGCGGTGGTGGCAGGATGCGCGGGGCGTAGCTCGTCGGAAGCTGGCGGCTGCCCCGGGGGACGGAGAACAGCAGGTGCGGGAGGGTCGCCGGAGACGGGGGCCCCGCGGGACGCCCCGCGATGGGGAGCGGGGACAGGAGGGAGCGCCCCGTGACAGCTCCGCATCCCTCGGGGATGAGCGAAAGGAGGGAGGTCACCATGGGGCGAGAGGAGGTGGTCGGAGAAGGGGTGGCACAAGCCGGGGCGGGGGCACACGCGGGGACCGCCAGAGGGAGAGTGGCTGCAAGGTGACCCCGTGGGGCTCTGCCTCCGCCCTCTCCCGGTTTAATCCTCTGCAGACGCCGGCAGAGGCGGGATAATCAAGCGGAGACCGGGTTGGGGGGTGCCCGAGCTACACACGCTCCTTTGTGCCGGGAACCCGCGCCTCCCCCGCTGCCCCTGGGCCACCGCTCTGCGCTGCGGGACCAGTTGGCCCTGAGGTGCCGGAGCCTCACCGAGGGGGGCGAGGGGCGGGTGAAGCCCCTTCCCCGCCGCCGCCACCGGGGTTACCGCGCTCTCCCTTGCGGGAACGCCAGCGGGAGGAGGGGAGCGGCGAGAAGCTGCCTTTAATCCCTGCTAGTAATTTCTTTTTTTTTTTTTTTTTTTTTACTATGTTTACTTCCGATATCTCCGTAAGCAGCTCGTAGTAAAAGACAACAGAAAAAAATAGTAAAATAAATAAAAAGGGCCGCGGAGCGCGCCATCGCTTCTCCCGGCGCAGCTCCCTCCCTCTCTCCCGGCCGGCCGGAGGCGGGGGCAGAGCGCGGCCGCGGATCGGGGCGCGGAGGGGGCGCGGAGCGGCCGCCCCTCGCAGCGCGCCCTCCCGCGGCGGGAGTGCGGAGCCTGCGCGGCTGCCGGGGGCGGGCGGGAGCGCGGCGGGGCCCCGCGGTGCTGCCCCCGCCCCCGCGGCCGCTCCCCCGCCCCTCGCCGGCGCTTTAAAGGAGGAAAAGCAACTAAACTTCTATTGTACCGGCCAGCGCGCCGCGCCGCCCCGGACCAGCGACCGACCGCGCCGGGAGGCGGCTGCTCCGCCGCTCCGTGGGGTCTATCAAACCGTGGTGGAAGAGACCTACATTTTCCCGGCGTTTTGTCTAATTGTTTTTTTCTTCTTTTTTTTTTTTTTTTTTTTTTTTTTTTTTTTTAATTCTACCCCCGTCCTTTCCGGCGGTTCTTTTTATCATCTATCCATTTTCCCCTCGTTGTTTCCGCACCGCCTGCAATAATCGCCTCGCTACGTCTCGCAGCTGGCGCGTTGGAGAAGCCGGTGAGTTGCGGGGCTCTCGATTCCCATCACTCGATTCCCGCGGTTGTGGCGTTTGGAATGACACGGGCTGGTGACACCCGGGCTGCTGGCGGGGCTCAGCTCCGCGGACCTGGATACCGACGGTCCCTGCCGATGGACGCTCTCCTCTGCCGGGGCTACGGCGTTCCCATCCTTTTTCTTGAGATCGGATTTTAATTTAATTTTTTGGGGGGGAGGGGAGCATTTGCTTCTCGCGTATGCACGGGCAGGGTATGATTGTTGCATATATTGCTTATATACACATATATATCTTAATATATATATATACGTGGGCATATATGACGAGATTTGGCAAAGTTTGCCAAGGTCGCTGCTTGTCCCCGCGCAGTGCCCAGGTGGCTGAGGAACAGTCCGGCTCCCGGCTGGAAGCCGCCGGGCTCTCGGCACCCCTTCCCGCCGGGACGCGGGGTAGGGATGGCTCTCCGTGCCGGAGCCGTGCCCCATGTGAGCGGCGGCGGCGGCGGGGAGCCGGGCTGAGCCGAGCCGGGCTGAGCCCAGCCGAGCATGAGCCCAGCCGAGCCGGGCTGCCGCAGCCTCTCCGGGGCAGCGGGGAGGGTGGTCCCGGAGCTGGCAGCACACCTCTCGGTAGGTCAGGTCGCGCCGCCCGACTGTCCCGCCGCGCTTAGAACGGGGTGAAGGAGGGTCGTGGGGGGTTTTTAAATTACTGTAGTTATTATATATATATTTTTTTTTTTTTGACTACTAAGCGCGACTGCGCATTTCCCTGCCGGCAAGGAAAGCCGGGAGGGAGCGCTGCGCGCCGGGGGGCCGGCAGCTCCTCCGAGGCCGGGGGGAGCCGACCCCCACGGCTCACCCGGGTGCCCCCTGTCCCCCCTCCCTCCCGCAGGCACCAGCCGCCGCGATGCCGCTCAGCGCCGGCTTCTCCAGCAAGAACTACGACTACGATTACGACTCTGTGCAGCCCTACTTCTACTTCGAGGAGGAGGAAGAGAACTTCTACCTGGCGGCGCAGCAGCGGGGCAGCGAGCTGCAGCCCCCCGCCCCGTCCGAGGACATATGGAAGAAGTTTGAGCTGCTACCCACGCCGCCCCTCTCCCCCAGCCGCCGCTCCAGCCTGGCCGCCGCCTCCTGCTTCCCCTCCACCGCTGACCAGCTGGAGATTGTGACCGAGCTCCTCGGGGGGGACATGGTCAACCAGAGCTTCATCTGCGACCCGGACGACGAGACCGTCAAGTCCATCATCATCCAGGACTGCATGTGGAGCGGCTTCTCCGCCGCCGCCAAGCTGGAGAAGGTGGTCTCGGAGAAGCTGGCGTCCTACCAGGCAGCTCGCCGAGAGGGGGGCCCCGCCGCCCGCCCCGGACCGCCGCCCGCCGCGCCGCCAGCCCCGCCACCCGGACTGGCCGCGTCCCCCGCCGCCTCCGCCAGCCTCTACCTGCACGACCTGGGCGCCGCCGCCGCCGACTGCATCGACCCCTCGGTGGTCTTCCCGTACCCGCTGAGCGAGCGGGCCCCGCGGGCCGCCCCGCCCGGCGCCAGCCCCGCGTCCCTGCTGGGCGACGACACGCCGCCCACGACCAGCAGCGACTCGGGTGAGTGGGAGCCACGCGTGCTCCGGGAGGGCGTGGGAACCCGCGCGGCGCCAGGGGCTCCCGGGGCCCAGCTGGAAGGCAGCACCCCCCGCCTCCCTCCTCAGCCCCCCTTTTGCCCCCCTCCCCGCCTGCGATTTTTTTTTTTTTTTTTAAATGCCACGTTTGCGAGGCACTGAGAGTCCCAGCCAGCTTGTTTCCTGGAAAACCAGCCCAGTTTTTCCTCCGGGGAATAAGGGAGTGAAAAGAGGGGGGAGGAAATATAAAGAAAGTGTAGGAGGGATAAACTTTCATCATGGGGTCCCGATAAGGCTGGCTCCCGGTTTCATCCGTGGGCCGGGAAGGAGTTAACCCGAGAGCCGCGGGGAGAATGTGCAGTCAGGGAGGTGCTAGTGAAAGTGACTGCAGGGGAGTGAATGGGGCTGGGAAAGTTTTAGAAATGCTTCCTTAGGTATGTGACAGCGGGTTCCGCTCCCTCGTAAATCTGGTTTGAAAGTGAATTTCTACCCAAAGCGCTACAGCCTTCCCTTTTTCCTTTTTTCTTTCCTTTTTTTTTTTTTTCCAAACTCCCTCCTGTTTTCCACAAATTAACAGATCAAGAGAGATTCAGAAAATGTCTCTGAATACCCATATGTGTTAAGTAAGCTTTCTTTTAAGGCGTGGCCAAAGCCTTCTAAATCCATAATTAAGGGCAGCTTGAGTCTGGTAGCTTTATTGCGCTGTACTGCTGACAAGCGAGGTTAAACTTTCCTACTATCTTTCATGCACTCGACATTACGCAAGATCATTACAACTTTTTGAAATCAGGGAGCCAGGGTTTGGACTGCAGTCCATGTGTCCTATTGCACTTGAACCACTGCTTCCTGAAAGGAAAGGCTCTTGGGGAAAGCTGGGTCCAGCATCATGAAATGGATTTAAGAGGGGTTTGTCACTGGGTTCCTCCTCATTGTGCAACTCAGAGTAGCCTTCCCTTTACATACAGTAGTCTTGAGAGTGCCTCCATACAAGTTATAAATTTTTTCATTTTTTTTTATGGCAGAAGAAGAACAAGAAGAAGATGAGGAAATTGATGTTGTTACATTAGCTGAAGCAAATGAATACGAATCCAGCACAGAGTCCAGCAGCACAGAGACGTCAGAAGAGCACAGTAAGCCCCACCACAGCCCGCTGGTTCTCAAACGGTGTCATGTCAATATCCATCAGCACAATTATGCCGCTCCTCCCTCCACCAAGGTTGAATACCCAGCTGCAAAAAGGCTAAGGTTGGACAGTGGCAGGGTTCTCAAACAGATCAGCAACAACCGAAAATGCTCCAGTCCGCGCACATCAGATTCAGAGGAGAACGACAAGAGGCGAACGCACAATGTCTTGGAGCGCCAGAGGAGGAATGAGCTGAAGTTGAGTTTCTTTGCCTTGCGTGACGAGATACCCGAAGTGGCCAACAATGAAAAGGCTCCCAAGGTTGTCATCCTGAAAAAAGCAACAGAGTACGTTCTTTCCATCCAGTCGGATGAACACAGACTGATTGCAGAGAAAGAGCAGTTGAGGCGGAGGAGAGAACAGTTGAAACACAAACTCGAGCAGCTAAGGAACTGTTGTGCATAGGAACTCTTGAGCATCACTCAGAATAATGCAAACTAGACTGAAACTATGATAAAATATTAATGATTCTAATATCTCTCATGAACTACGCAGTCCATCGAGTATGGAACTATTGCAATTGCATGCTGTGCGATTTAACTTGAGACTACACAACCTTGGCTGAATCTCCCAAGGGTTTGGCCAGAACCTCAAAACTGCCTCATAATTGATACTTTGGACATAAGGGATGATGGGACATTCTTCATGCTTGGGGATGAACTCTTCAATTTTTTTTCTTTTAAAATTTTGTATTTAAGGCATTTTTTCATACAAGAATCCAAAAGAAAAAAGTTGTCCCCAGTTTGCTGTATATATTTACACATCATATTGCCATGTAAATACCTTTAATAAAGCCTTTATAGAAAAATGTGCAACATTAATACGCAACAGTTGTGGCAACTGGATTTATACTTGTCTTGAACTTCTGTGCCATAACATTTCACAATTTTGTTTTTTATTTAAGTACTTTTTTCCTTTTAAAAATGATTTTTATTTTGTTTTTAGATAAATAAATATTTGCCCAAAATTTAATTAGCTAACTCTTGTGTAAAGACTTCACTTTGTCTCGCACTGTTGTCATTAGAAGTCCATTTCCATGACATTCCTTTTTCTGTCATTCTGGCAGTGATCTGACTGAAGTCACAGGGGGTTGGGTGAAGGGAAACTGTGATAGTTTTGCAAATTAGTAGGGACTCATTTCTTGCTACCACTCCATCTCTTAATTCAAGTGGATAAAATTATTGGTCTAATGTGCCCTGTCAATTCAACTTGCCTTGCTACCTGCTCTTCCCTGCAGGTGCTGGTAGCAATGCCTGTGTTGGTCATGGTTATTTGCCTGCTGAAGGCAAAGCTGGAGTGTTGCATTTTCTCACTGATCACCCCAGTATATGGGCTCTGCATTCCTTCCACATACATATAATTACATTTTCAGGGCACGACCTTCATTCTGCACCAGGGACATAGCCATGTACTTTGAGGGCTGCTTTGTAGTAGGCTCACCTTAATTGCTTCCTGTTTGATTTTAACAGAAGTTAAAGAGGATAAGAAAATAAACTGAGATGGTGACTGTTGAAGTGGTTAAAACAACAGAGCGGTTTCCCTTTTTAAGTGCTGAAATCAGCAGAGCCAATCTTCTTAGTCAAACACCTTAACACTTTATTAATGTGAATAGTTACTTGGGATTTCAAGGAATACAAAGTTCAAGGACACAGAAAAGGGAGCAAAGGGAAAGAGTTATTTCTCACTTGAAGAATATGCTCAGGCAGATTCCTAACATTTGCCAGACATATTAAATAATATTTACATTCAGGACTTGTCTCATGATTAGCTTTGGATGGGCCCTAAGGTACTTGCTTGACACAGCTCCGAAGACTAGATTTGATCTTTTGCCCCCTTTTTACCCTCTTAGCACCACTTTGGTCGTGACTTCAGCAAGAAATCAATGAGCCCTTTGATGTGGAGGAAGAATGTGTTTTTCCAAAACTTGGGCCTTGCACTTTTTTGATTTCCATAATTCCCAATAAATCCATATTTGCTTGGCTTCTAACCATTAGAGAAGCAGTGCTGCCAGATAGCACCAGTGCCAGCCATTGAGATGGGACCAAGGGTTCAGGTTTTCTACTGCTTTTGAGTTCAGAGGGGGAAGAATGTTGGGGTGTGGGTATGTGTGGGATAGGGGTAGGTGGCACTATGTAGGCAGGGTAGATGCCAAAGGTCTCTGTTCTGCAAAGCCCTGGGTAACCGTCCCAAAAATCTTGAATGAGGGAGTTTGGAAAGAAGGTAAGTATGTAAATCTTATTTAATGGAGGGCTTTAGGTTTTTGAAGGCTTGTTGGAGGGGGGGAACCACATTCTGTTAGAAAAAGAGAACAAAGCAAGGCTTTTCTCTAAATCTTTTATCACCTCCTGTAACTGTGTTTATAGAAGTGGTCTGCAGTTGCTTTTTGCCAGGGTGTGTTTTAGATATTCACTTATGAAGAAAAAGAATTATGTGAAATGAAACTATTAATTGTATCTGAATTGTAAATCAGGACAACTTGCAGCTATGAATAACATAAAAGTTCTGCCTTTTATTAGACAGGATATCTAATTTTAAAAATACATCAATTTCTTCTGCTTTTTGGTGTTCTCCCTATTTTAGATACTGCTTCAGAACAGAAGATGTTGTTCAAGAACTTATAACTGCAACTCCATCCTCCAAAATAAATCAGGAAGTGTAGATCCATCCACAAAAACTGAAAAATATGTCACCTTTGAGTTCCAGTTTTGTGTGTTAGCAAAACCCCCTGGCTTCTTCCTGTTAAATGAGGCTAGACCACAATGATTAATGAACCTCTTCTTATTTGTCAGCTTCTTATATCATTTGGAGAATGGTATTGGGTTTTCTCTCTGCAGAAGGTCCTTAGTCTTTTGATGAATAGGATACTTGAAGTTATTTAATCCCTTACTCTCATCTTTTAATTGAGCATCAGTTCCTCTTGCCACTTTCCTACTGGAAAATGAACCATGAACATGATCCCAAACTGACACTCTAAAAAAATATGGTTTTATGGGATGACACTTCGTATTTATGACATTTCTTACTTTGTTGTAGGATTGCAAAGTACCTAAATAATGCAATTAAAAAAATAAAATTAAAACAGCCTGTGGGTACAGGCTTAAGAAACCTCTTCTGGTCATTAAATTGCTGCTGGAACAAAGAGGAATGTGGCTTCCACTTTCCAGCTCCTCACGAGAGATTAGCACATTCCGAAGACACAAACATCTCACAGGAGCTTCTGGGCTGGATTCAGTTAGCAGTGCATTGTATCTGCATAGGAAGGTGTTGGGTTTTGCTGCTGTTTTGGAGCAATAGAGGAGATAAGCTTACAAAAGCAGCATCTGAGCCTTGAAATGAAATGTAGAGTTTACAATGCTTGGCAAACAGCTGTACCAAAGTTCTACTTGAAATACAGGGAGCATTTTTATCTTCACTTCTCTGCTCCTTTACTTTCACAGGACACTTCAAGCTACTTCTCTTCCAGAAGAACTTTAGGCAAAATGTGGCATCAAAGGAAACTAGAAACAAACCATCATGGTGAAAATAAAATTTCCTTTATCATATACTCCCACTGATTTAACTTAATTAAATACCAACTTTGAGGATTCAATTTTAATTTTTATTCTTGTGCTTAAATTTTGTCTTTCCAGCCAAGTTATTGTGTAAATGGCTTCAGTGTTTCAATACAGAATATGCTAGGGGAGAACTGGGATGTATAAAAGAACCCATGTCTGTTTAAGTCAGCTCCCACTGGAATCTGTCGAAATTCCATGTTTCTTCCAGAGAAACAGAGCTGTGTCAGTGGAGGATGCTCTTGAAAATTTTATCAGTACCTATAAAGAAATCACTTTACTTGTCCCTACGTAAGCACTCTTGCTCATGAAGCACTTTGCAACCCTTGCAGGCAGTTGAGAGATGACAAACATTTCATCAGAGCTGCATGAAAGGGAGAATTTCAGGTAAGTGGAATAGAATAACTGGAAACTGGAAATAAGCCAGGCCACTGCAGTTGAAATCTGAATTTATTCAAAACAGAAGGTGGAGGTGGTTGTTTCATCTACGGAGATGAACCATCTTCTAATATGTTGGATTTATTTTTGTATTTTAATTATTTGTGTTAGAATCACCTGCCAAGGAATTAACAGAAAAATAAAACTGAACTATAAGTGATCCTAACACAGGCAGACAACTTGGGGAGAGACTCAGGATTTATTTCCCAGCTTACAGGTTTGCTATTCCTTCATTTTAAAAAGGCATTTATGGGAGCTTCTGAAAAAAGGCTCTGCTGAGTGAGAGTTAAGCCCTGGTTTCCCCTTGTCATTTCCACGCAGATGAGGCCTAAACATGCCTAGGGAAAAAAAGTGAAATCAAGAAATGAGATAGATAAGCTGCAGAAGCCAGATTTCATTTCCAGTACAAAACATTTGATGTTCAGCAGGTTTCACCTACTTTCGTATCATTTACTCATCTCAGGCATAGCTGTAAATGTCAGTGGGGACAGGCAGTAAAAAGAAAAATGTTATCCAAGATTCAGAGTAGTGGCTAGGAAGTCAAATGGGGACTTTCTTTTCCTAATTTAACCAATCATCTTCTACATAGATCTTGAGCTAAGGGAAGGTGCACGAATTTGGAGCACTTTGCTTATAGCAGTGGACTCAGCCATGTAAGTAATTTCCTTTGAAGAACTATAGAATTGTTTAGGTTAGAAAAATCTTTAAGATGATTGAGTCTGACCACTAGCCCAGCACTGCCGAGTCCACCATTAATCCATATCCACAAGAGCCACACCTACACGTCTTTTAAATCCCTCCAGGGATGGTAACTCAGCTTTCTGTCAACCAACACTCCTAGGTCCTATTCCACTGGGCAGAAAGTTCTGGCCCCAATGCTGGGCCCTGGGAAACACCACTTGTAACTGGATTTAACTCTACTCACCACCATTCATAACCAGCCATATTTTTACTCAGTGCACATGTCGAAGCCATAATGACCCAGTTTTTCCAGGAGAATACTGTGAAAGATGCACTGTCAAAGGCTTTGATAATGTCTAGGTACACATCACAGCCTTTCCTGCATCCACTAAGTGTGTCACCTTGTCACAAAAGATCAGATTGGCTAAGCAGCACCTGCCTTTCATAAATCCTTGCTGGCTGGGCCTGATCCCTTGGTTGTCCTATACATGTCAGGTGAGGTCACTCAAGTTGATCTGCTCCATCATCTTCCCTGGCACTGAGGTCACACTGAGGCCATGTAGCTCCCCAGATCCTCCTTCCAGACCTTCTTGCAGATGTGCATCATGAAAGAGCTGCAGTTACTGTGCTTCTGGGGGGAGCTGTTTTGGGTGGGACTTTGGCCAGGCAGTGGTAATATCACCCTCAACTGGTTTGTACTACAGTACAGGTATTTTTTTCAAGTCTCTACATGCCCAAGCAGCTTGTCTTCAAGTGTGTCCAGACTCCACCTTCCTAGCAGATGAAATTAATTTTTTCTGATAATGATGAGTATGACCTTTGGTGCTGAATATTAATGCATATGAAAAAGTTTGGCTACTTGCCAAAACCATTTCATATTTGTAGTTACTGAGCAAACCTTGCTTCAAGTTGCCACCAATGCACAGGAGCCCAAGCTACAAGGCATTTCTGCATGATGGTGCTTGAAACCATGAGACACAAGGGAGAAATCAGTGGTTGAGAGTGGACCTGCACAACTCTGGCTGACTGAAGTATCTTATTTCCACAAGCACTGTTTCCAGTTTCCAGCTTGATACAGGAATTGTGGAGCTATTCTTTTTTCTAGACATGTCTGGGAGAAAGCAGCTAGTTTCTGACATTATGTGTTACGGTGATTACATTTTATTGCTGAATTCACCCTTCACGTATGTCTGTCTATGGATCTTGCCATGGCTACTTTTCTGTTGAATACATTTCCATTCAAGGCAAAATCTTTCTTGCCACCGTGTGTAATTTCTATTGCAAGCTTCTATGTCCCAGTTACATGGAATTATGCTTTCCAGATAGGATCAGGGAAAAAAAAAAAAAAAAAAAAAAAAGGTAGAAATAAAGGATTAGGTGGAATAAATGAAGAGATTTGAAAATATAAACTGCAAAAATTAAGCAATCTGGCTGGGTCACAAAAAATTCCAATCAAAGAAATAAGCACTTCTTGGAGCTAATTAGCTCCATCAGCTTCCTTCATGCTAATTTAACCATGAAGAAAGAGGGAAAAAGAATTCCAGGTATCATGCTTTATGTACAGCTACTACGAGGGCAAACACCCAGAAGTTCTGCAGGCTGAAGATAGAGTGTGCACAATGAGATGCACAGCCCCATTCCCAATCCACGTTCCCCCGGATCCCTCGGGCCATTGCCCTGGATCTGGGGCTGCATTGCACAGCAGCGCTCCTGTTCCCAGCACATTTTTCTTCCAGGCTCCCCACGCGTACAAGGGGCTGCTCACAGGGGTGCAGCTGCCAGAGCGAGAGCTTCTTTTCACTCCTTTTTCTCCCATTAATCTGCTCCGTGACGACAGCAGAGCCAAACAAAGCCTCTCGGTGCAGGTAGTTGCTGTGATCTAGTGCCTGGCTGAGTGTCTGACAAAGCCTTTTTTGGCTCGGGACCAAGGCCGTGCTGTGCTGGGGATGAATTAGGGGAAGAGGGATCAGCGCTGAAGCTCTGTAGATACAGCAAATGTGAGCTAAAGGTTCCTGTGCTCCCCTACGGCGCAGAAACATCCCTGCTCTCCCTCTCCTGAATAAAAGTGGTGTCTGCAATACCAGGTGGAGTCCTACCCCACATTACTCAGGCTCCAAATTTATTCAGTCTTATTCTGTGTAGTTAATTTAGGTTTATCCAGTGTGATTAACTGTCAATGCTTTTTCCTAGAACTATTTATGTTCTCATTTGACTGCACTACAATAACTCCTTAAGTAGTTTTGATTTATTCACATGTGTACCAGGAAAGACAACCTGTTCTGTAACAACTGCTATCAGGACAACAAGATTGTCCTGACAATATTTCCAACAAGATTTCTTCAGAGAAGCTGATGTTTAAGTATCTAAACCCAAGTAAAAATGTAGAAAATGTAATGAGGATGCTGGATCAGACAGCAAAGTTTCTATCAGGGTTGTCCCACCATTCTACACTTTACAAATTTACTTTTAGGCTACACTTTAAAATCATGAATAGATGAATAAACTGAATCTATATTAAAAGGATGCAACAAAATATATAGGGAGCATTTTGTTATAAACCATGTTCCATGAACATAAAAAATTCAGGACAACCAAATGTGATCCATTAGTTTCTGAGGAACTTGAACAAAGATGCTACTGAACTGGGATGGCTTTTCAACAGTAAGCAGCATCACTATAGAACAGTTGTAACATACCTTTTAAATATTAGAATGTTTATAGTGTGTAAGTGTGATGGACAGGAGAGGGAAAAGGAGTTTTAGTTTGGTGGTTTGATTTTATTTTTTTTTTTACTTTATCAACTAAGTATTTTACATAGAGATTTTACAAAAAGAATTCCATCAGCCTCCTAATAGTTTACCATGTACTGGCTGCAGACACTGAGATACACAGTGGTTTGAGAGAAGAAAAGCTGTATTATTTTGATAAATTGTGCTGTTTTAAAATATTGATTTGATCTGCAAAATTTCTCTCATCTGGGCTAAAGCAGATTTTTCTTTGGGCACACATAAAATCTTATTATGTGTTCCCATTATCATTCATCATTATGGTAAAGAGTAAGATAATACTGTATTGTGCCTAGACTTGAACACTTTAAGGGAATAAAAAGGCTATATGAATATCTTATGAAGTGATTGCAAAATAAAATTGACATCAAAGTGATTCAACTATGTAACATATTATTCCCTCCCTGTAAAATTGGATTCCTGCTGAAAAACACTTTCCTTCTTTTGCATTTCTGAAAGAAAAAACATAAGCCTCTTGCCCTGATGGAACAATACAGCATTTTCTCATGTCTACAAGGGCAAAAGTATGCATCCTCATGTGTACTTTTATTTGAAAGTCAATTTTTGGTGCTTAATTAAAATTAATCCAACCCTTCCCCATTCATTTCAGCAAGCTGTCTTAAAACTGAGACCTCATTGTGGCAGCTGAAACAGTCAACACATACTGCAAAAGCACTATGGCAGCTCCAGGGGCAAAAATAATCACCAGATATTTTTAAAGACCTGCTTAGCAGCTGGAGCAAAATATCAGGACAGGGAGGTGGCTGCCACAGAGGTCTGTGCAGATACACAGTGTGACCTCGGCATCAAGGTTGCCCCATCCTCCAACTCTGTTTCAAGCTTCTTTTTCTTGAAAGTGGTAGCCAACTTCCCGTGCATGTCACACACTCATATTTGGTAATGCTGCTTTCCAGAAGATTTTAAGCTCATCTGGTGTTTCCATGAGGTTCCTCTGTACAAGTCCCTGCTGGTGGCCCTTGGTGGCCCTGCCTGCAGGAGCAGTAAATCCCACCGGAGAGTGCCGGTCCCTGGCATGGCATAGGGTGTCCACACCAAGTACTGACCTGGTGTGAGCATACTTTGTCTGTTCAAACCTGTTTCAAAAGCTTTGAATGATAAACTTAATCCTGCCACAATTTATGAGAAATTCCGTGTCTAACTGCAGGTGCCCTAAAGTCCTCATGAATACCCCACAGTTTGCAGATCAGTGATGACGTTGACATGAATTGCATTCATCCTTCTGGATGCTTCAGCCATGCATGGTTTCAATTTTGTGACTATGAGGCCACTGTAACTTATTTATTCCCTAATGTAGTTGGCTCTGTGTCAATCAGCTTTCAGCTGATCCCTTCCTTTGTCTTGGTATGCATTGGGAGCAACATCTTGGCCTCTTCATGAAGCACCACACAAACCATGAAACACTGACTCTAGCAGGGACATGATTACAACCTTAGTTTTGCAATCTTTCTTTAATCTTCTTTTAATTAATTTAATTCTGATATCATTATCTAGATTACCCCATTCATTCAGCCTCACAGCATCTCTATCTTCATTCTCACTGGCAGGCTTTGGTAACTTTGCAAATGGGACAGCTCTATCTCCCATTTCTACCTTTTGATCTTTACTAACAACCTTCCTTTAATGTCTGCTGAGCTCAGCCTTTTGTCAGGCGAGCACTCCACCCTCCCTGGTAGAAGGGGCACTGCTCTGATCAACGTAGGCATGCAGAGCTGAATTTCTACCATCTGCCTCTCCAGCTGATCCTGCTGGCCCATCTTGGCTCTCCAGCCAGTTTTAAAACCAGTTCAACCAAATCCAATTTAAAACTGAAGGGCAGACAGCATTTCATAAACTTTTACAGCCCATTCAAGTTTAATGAGTTTCAGGACCTGTGTCATTTTCTGCTGGGGGATTTCTTCTGGTAACTTCCTTGGGTGGACCGTACTGGAGTGGGCAAAACTGGAGCTTGCAGCAGGCACTATAGGTTAGAACATATATAATCCATATTGTTTTGTTTTTCCATTTACTTGAAAAAGAGCTCAGCTGTTGCTTTGTTTTTTGCTTAGTGTCACAAAAATGCCATGCCGTTTGTGCAGTTAAATGGAATGGTCCAAACTATTGCATGTTTCTATGACTCATAGATCAGCTGTTCCCTCTTCTGCTTGGCCTTGATGTGAGAGAAATCAAGAGGTCAGGATGCAGACTGGCATGACTTGCACTAAGATCCCAAATCCATCCTGTATCATTGTGATAAAAATCCTTATTCTGGTATGATCTCATTCTAAATTGAATTAATTTATATTAGCATACCTCTGCCCACGCTACATGGCTGTAACTCATTAATTTTTTTAAATGTGTAAATCCTGCTCCACTCGTCTGCTCAAGCAGGGTCATCTGGTGCAGACAACCCAGGACCATGACCTTTTAACTGTGATCGTGGCTTCTGAGTATCTTCAAGGATGGAGACTCCACATAACCCCCCTGAGCAATCTGTGCCAGTGGTCAATGATCAACATCCTGGTCATGACAGCTTTTTTCCGTGGTGTGTCTTGATGTTACACAAGATATAACACAGAGTATGTAAATTTTCAGAGATGCTGAGCAGATCCCACAGCTGGGATTGCTCATTATTTTTAAAGAGCAGGCAAAAAAAGTGCTGCGGTTTTCCTCTTCTGGAGCAGTAACAATTTCTGGATGAAAAGGCAGCAGAGAAAGGATAAATCTGGGGTACAAACAGACACAAGTGCACTGCCTGCCCTCTGCCATTTTTTTCTGAGTAACTTTAAACTCTGATGCACTCTGGCTTTCAGGCAAGGCACATTTTCAGAAGCTCTCAGATGTCAGTGGTTGCAAAGCTCAGCTGAAAACTGAGCACAAATGGAAAATCCTGTCCTTTGGTCTCTCCTGGCATGTCAACTATTTACTTTGACTTATTTAAAACTTACCTGCTCTGCCCTCATTTTCTCATTTCCAGTCACTTGTAGCAATTGGCATCATTTGGCTGAAAGACAAACTATCCAAACAAATCAGTGTTGCTTCCCTGCCATGAGCTAACAAAAAAAAAAAAAAAAAAGATCCCTGAATCCTGAGGGCGGACAGCGGACACTGGCAGGAAGGCAAGCAGCCACAGCCCTGTGTGGTGCTGGTTTTCTGGGGTGATAGTCTATTTACGTGATGCTTTCCATACAACCCATGCTCTCCCTACCCATCACTGCCAAGATGAGGCTGCTCAGCACAACAGCAAAATAAGCTGCTCTGCCTAGTAGTGGAAAGGTCTTTTCCCAGCACATATTACAGTTTGCTTAGATGGTGGTTAAAGATGGTGTGTTGATTTTAATGAAGATTGATAGTCAACAAGAATATGCTGCCTGCCTTTCTTCTCTGCTGGATGCTCAGCAGAGAGCCTGGCGAACCTTAAACAGTGGGATCCCCTGTTGATTTGGGGATTAAAAGCTGTCTGTGGAAGACCATGCTGAGAAAATGTGCTGAGAGCCGCTGCTGAAGGGGCTAATTCATAGTTTAGTCAAGTAGCTTTATAACCATGTCTATCATGAAAATTTGTTATCAGCATATTGTTTGAATCACAGATCAATGCACGCTAATTTTGGCAAATCTAATTAGATTTGAAGGGGAAGAACATGGATGCATTTTCTAAGGCTCTGTAGTTCCCATCTTTCTTAGTGTAATTTCATTTTGAATTTGTTTAACAGCAATTAAAAGTTGTGAATTGTGATACTGTGGAGATGTCAGCCATGGTTATCCCACTCCCTTAACCAAGGCCGTCTGTCACCCAGCGCTGAGAACAAGAGACTGGGAGTCAGAATTCCAGTGCCTCCCAGTTACACCAGCCAGAAGTCAATGTGTGCTCTCTGTATGGCCACAGGCAAGATATTTTACATATCTGCACCTCAGTTTACATATCTGTGAACTTGGATATAGCATATATATACATCTTAAGGGCATTATAAGACTTCATTGATCACTTCTACTAAGCTGCTTCAATTTCTTCTGCTTTCATGGCACAACACAACATTGATTATCATAATCTGAGATGTGGCAGGTGCTTATCTGTCTTTATGAGTACTGTGGCTGTGCTGCAATTGCTTAAATCTCTTCTTAGTACAGCAAGGGTACCAGCAATACAGGTGTCCATCATGATGTCAGGGCTTAAATGGGACATTCTCCAGGACTAAACTGGTGAGCAGCTTATGACAGATGCCTGCACAAGATAATTCTCTCCCTTAGGTCTTTTCTCCAGTGCTGGTGGAGTTTCTTTAGTGGATGTTAAGCAGTTTGTATTCATGTCCTATGCCTTGTAGCACAGGAGCAGCAGCATCATGACTATGAAATGGACTTAAAATCCCAGGACAGTGTCCTGCTGTGGTGCACACCTTTACCTCTGACATGGCAGCTGGGAAGAAAGGGGCCAGTACAGGCCACAGGCTCAGGGTGCAGGCACTCTCCAGGCAGCAGAGAGATGCAAAGGAAGGTGTTGGACCAGATCCCCCACTTCTTAGGGCGGTGCTGGGCCTTCGTATGGAACATGGGCAGTGGTGCCACTGTCACCAGCTGTGCTAATGAGGGCACAAGTCTTCCAGCTGCCTCTGAGGAGGATCTCATATCTACAGCCACAAACCAGCCTGTCCCAGCCCCCAGAGGACCCAGCCCCAGTGCCTGCCCCACGGCTGTGCCCACACAGGCAGCATGGGGCACATCTACAAACATGCACTTTGGGAAAGTTGAACTTTACACGAGTGCATAAATAGCAACAGGTCTTGAAAGGAGAAGGACACCAGGTCCAGCACAGGTTTCACACACCATCCCCCACTTCCCTCCTGTTGCTGGAGGAACACTGCATTGCCCAAAGCTCAGGCTGTGGCTTGGATGTGTCAACAGGCCTGTCGTGACAGTCCATGGGCTGCCAGTGTCACTCTCCCTTGAAAATTGTTCACATGAATGTTGTATATTTGTTATAGATGAAGAGATTAGTGTAAAGGCTAAAAAAGGAAAGTAAACAGAAAGGGAAGGACCCTGGGGATACCGCAGTGGTGTCTGCCAGCTTGGCTGGTCCGACCTGTTTATAATGTCTAACACAATCACAGGTGCCAAAGAATAACCGACAAGTTAAACAGTTTCCTCTTTGAGATTTAGCAACAGGATCTTTGTGTGAGGAAAGCAGAGATCTTGTTGCTTTCCCAGGAGCTGAGTGCTTCAGAATTAGGGAAGCAGATGCCAGGCTCTTCTCTGGAGACTGGTGGCATTTTACCTGCTCTATGCATCTGCTGCTGTTGAGACAAGCAGTTCTCCTGTGGGCACAGGGCTCACCTGTGACCAAACTTATGGTCCCTATCTCTCATCCAAGGGTATCTTCATGTCCATGGTTTTCTATCCCTGCTGACAGCACCACTTCCCACTTCCTCTCCCAGGCATGTGACTTCTCTTGTGATCTTTCACCCTTCAGACAAAACAAACTCCTTCTCCCCAAGGATTTAGTCAGTCCCTTTCTCAGGAGCTTCCTGGGAAATCTGTCTGGGACCTGAATGGTGCTGTCTCCCTCTTCTTGAATTCTCTCTTGTTCACAGCATTATTATTTTTTTTCACTAGTGACATTAAACCTCTGTCTCACAGCTTTGATAGTCCTCCCCCCAAACTCAAGCATGCTCATCTCTGGATCTACTTTACAACTTTAGTAATGCAGACATTTGATTTCACTTTATTCCAGGGCTTTCTTCTTTCTCAAATCACATTCAAGATAGTAAGTTTAAATGCTGTTTATAATCTCTAATGGAGTTTTTGTACCTCTCTGTTCTACTAGTTCAGTCTTTCTGTACATGCAGAAAGGCATCTATTTGAAAAGTCGTGTTTCTTTTTTTTTATTATTTTTTTTTATTTTTTTATTTTTTTAAAATTATTTGTTATGCCACAAACTTGGGGAATATATGGAGCACCTGAGTCACCTGTTTCTGTAGCTGGTATCTGGACCATCAGTGACAAGTCTGTTATTTCTGTGCTTCATACCAATCCTGAATATCCTCTTTCTCTGCTCTGGAGTCACATCTAAGCTACCCAGAATCTATTCTTCATATCACATTGAACACTGAAAGGACGCAGAAGTCAGTGGAAGTCTTTTCTAAACTTTTCAGTCTTTATTTTTGCTGTTATTGCCTCCTGCTCCTGGTTCTCAGAGTTTTGTCCCCACCAAAATCACAGGTGAGTCACTATCACCTAGAGATGGATCGCTGTTTGGGTACAGGAATGCCTTTTCTTTAAATTAATATGAGTATACAAATTCAAAGACTCGGAAAAGAAAATAATTATGATAAGCCCCATTGCATTTTCCCATTGTTTTATCACAGAATGAACTTGATATTGGTAAATACAGCAGAAAGGTATGTATAAGAGTGAGGACAAGAGCTGGTTGTGTCAAATCATAACACCTGCTGCAGAACAAATGGGTGTAACTGGCTGTAAATACATTCCGGATGACAATTAGGTGGTTTCTAATCTTCAGAGAAGAAAGGTTCCAAGATAATATCCAAGAAGGTGAAGTGAGGGCAAGACACTGATGTTCAACTTAATGTCTTTATGGGCAGGCTGGTGTAAAATGTTGGTTTATACTGGGAGAGGAGCAGATGCAATGACCTAACCCTTCGTCCTGAGTGTCTTAGATGACTGAGGGTTTTTTGGGGAGTTCTGGAATTAACCTGGAATAAGCTTAATCCCTGGATGAGGGAAGGTATAATTACTGCTATGATTACACACTCAGCTGTTTTTTTCTGCTGTGTGTCTCCATGGCCCATGTTTGCAGGGAATGTGTGGTGGTTTGCTCCAGCTTCTGCTGCACCTACCTGCCCTGGATGATGACACTTCACTTTCCAGCTGCCTGTGGTGACCAGCTGGAAGCTGTCACCTCCGCACTCTAGTAACCTCAAAGAACACATCACAGCTCTCCTTGGCTCCACTGGCAAGGATTAAGAAGCACACTTGTGATGCCTGCTGCCAGCAAAGCTTGTGGGGTCATAGGCAAGGAACTAAAGCAGGGTGCTGGAAGGCAGAATGCTTTGGCTGCCACAGCCTCGTTGCAGCCTGACCCCTGATCTTTGCCTCAGATCTTCTTTTGGCCTCAAAAGAGCGTGTTGCATCAGCTGGCCTTGACTTTGCTCTGTTTAATTTGCAGAGGTGAACTTGGGGCGATGCAATTGCCTTGTGTAAGTGTGCTAAACTGTCGTAAGGATGATTACACTTAAGTGCTTTATTGATATGAGACTATTCAGATCACATTACCAGATGATTTTCATAGTACAAACACTAGATAGGCTGCAGGGCTGAGCGATAAGAGAGCAAGGCATATTCTATATGCCTGTGGAAAGAGGGTCTTTTAATGTTTCCTGCACTGAGACACCCTGGTGGGATGGAAACTGTGGGTTCCCCC
This sequence comes from Poecile atricapillus, assembly GCF_030490865.1. Lineage (NCBI taxonomy): Eukaryota > Metazoa > Chordata > Aves > Passeriformes > Paridae > Poecile > Poecile atricapillus. Next base: position 143,745,887 of record NC_081250.1, read on the forward strand.
TGGTTCCTGAGGCCCCAGCTGTGCCATCATGGGGGGGATATGCTTGATGGTCAGCTGCCATCCCCCTGCCAGCCTCCCTGCAAAGGTATAACGGGTGGTCTGTGAATTTTTATGGGATGTAGGGTCTGACTTCCAAACCCAGGACTGCCTTGCAGTGGAGGGGAACAGCATGTCCTTGTGCCACAGGTCACGGAGGAGCTGCATATGGAGAGCCTTGTGTGATCATCATCTGACTTCTCTGTGTGTAAACAGGCAGGCAAACATTTTCACTCCTCTTTGTGATATTTTCCTGGCTTTGTTATGACAGGAATTTGACATGAAATACCTATATCTTGTCATGGCATGCAAAGTTGTGTTCACAGCCATGCTGCTGGTGCTGGTAATACCTGGGCAAGTCTGTGGCATCAGGAAAAACCTCTGTTAATCTGAACTGATATTTTAACAGCAGACTCCCTATGTGTTTTACCAAGGAAGGAAGGGAGTCTTAGGGAGAAAGCAATGAAAACTCAATTTTCAAAGCTATTTGATACATATTTCTCTTCTGCTTTGGCCACTGGGAGCTGTGAAGGAGCCATCAAGGCCCCATTTAAGGGCAATACCCATGTGAAAGCAAAGTAATAGTTTTATGCTACTGCTTCTCCCTAACTCCAAGTGGGAATGGGCTTGGAGGAAAAAGTGTGTCAGACTGCTCCAGAAAAAATTGTGTCAGTGTGCTCCAGAATAAAGTGTGTCAGTGTGCTCTGACACTTGGCACTTTTCAGCTGATAAAATGAACCTTTGGTCTCATGAGTAACCTTAGATTTTAATCTTTCTCCTGAGTTCACTGACCTTGGGAAGTCATTTATTTAGGACTTGGTCTCCAGCCAGTTGTAGGAGTATGGCCCAAAGTGATCTCCTCCACCTCTCTTCCTCTGCAGCAGTTTGCTGAAAGGGACAGCACAAAACCTTCAATCTGCCTTCTCAGAAGGGCTCCCACCTCTCTTCCCATGAGCATGGAAAGCCTCTTTTTCAACCCGGTGTCGTATCTTGTTAAATTGCAGGACCACAGAGCTACAGCTTGGATTTATACCCTAGTTTTGTGTCTTTTGCACAAGCATTTGCTTCTCCTGTAATGACTGGGTAGCTTTTGCAGATGGGCTCTTTCTTGAAATAGTCAAAGCATTGTAGGGGTGTTGGGAACATACTTACTAATTAAATGGAGCAGCATGTGTTATCAACATGAAGATGTCACTATGCTGGGTAAAGACAGGCTCTGTGCAGAGGCTGATTAGCCTGGTGTGGCAGTGGCAGCTCCCAGGCTGGGCACCACAACCCACACAGAAGCCAGCACCCACTCTCTCAGGTTGTACACACTGTAGAAATGATACTGCAGCTCCCACCTCACTGCAGAGATGCTGGCACAGCAGGATTCTAGGTTCCCTCCTGGAGAGAGCAATAGCAGTATGGAGAAAAATCTCACACAGCATTGCGGCTTCTACTTAATTTTGGATCCAGCCTGGAATCAAGGGGATACATTTCATATTTTCTTAGTTTGTTTACCAAAAAACCAAAACCAAAACCAAACCAAACCAAACAAACAAAAAAAGTAACAAGAAATGGAAATAAAACTTGTTCTGTCCATCTACTGGAGATTTGCTGTGTTCCTGTTTCAACAGTCTGCAGCCTGTTCTGTATTCTCAATGTTCTCTTTGAATTCTTGGAGGGCTGCAAAGCTACTTTCTATATTTGTATGTGGGATGCTTGTATCCTTCTTTTCTGTGATAATTTGGAGACAGACATGATATGTCAGCACTTTGGAGAATGGTATTTAAAATAAAATTTAAAAAAACGTTTCCATAAGAAGCAAACTTGCAGTGTTTGGGAGAAACGGGGCCGAAGGCTTCTGTTGGGGTGAACAACCGCGGAGGACAGGCAGTGAAGGCTTCCGTGCTGCCCATCCGCTGATGCTGAAGCCGATTCCGCTGTTCCGCAGCACCTTCCTGTCCGAGGGAGCAGGACAGGGTCCCGTAACCTCCCTGTGCACGCTGTGGCCTCCGCGCCGACTGCCCGCACCTGCCGAGTGCCGCCGGAAAAAAATCTCTTCTTTTACTTAATTATTTAAATTTCAAGGAACGCCGAGGCTCGGCCGTACAGGCGGTGCGGTGCCGGCAGTGCAGTGCGGTGCAGAGCGATGCCGTGAGGTGCGGAGTGGTGCGGTGCCGGCAGTGTGTGCGGTGTGGTGCGGTACAGAGCGATGCCGTGCGGTGCGGTGTGGTGCGGTGCCGGCAGTGTGTGCGGTGCGGTGCGGTGCCGGCAGTGTGTGCGGTGTGGTGCGGTGCAGAGAGATGCCGTGAGGTGCGGTGTGGTGCGGTGCCGGCAGTGTGTGCGGTGTGGTGCGATGCCGTGCGGTGTGTGCGGTGTGGTGCGATGCCGTGCGGTGTGGTGCGATGCCGTGCGGTGTGGTGTGGTGAGGTGTGGTGCGGAGCTATGCTGTGCAGTGCGGTGCCGTGCGGTGTGGTGCGGTGCCGGCAGCGCTGCTCTGCGCGGTTCCGGCGGTGCAATGCGGAGCGGTGCCGGCGGTGGGATGAGGAGCGGTGGGATGCGGGGCAGGAGAGCGGGGCTGGCAGTGAGATGCGGAATGGTAGGATGCGGTGGGATGCAATGGGATGCGATAGGATGCAAGGCGGTAGGATGCGGTAGGATGCGGTGGGATGCGGTGGGATGCGGTGGGATGCAGGGGGATGCAGTGGGATGCGGTGGATGCAGGGGGATGCGGAGGGATGCTGGGGGATGCGGGGGATGGGGGAGATGGGGGGGATGCGGTGGGATGCGGTGGGAGGGGGTGGGATGGGGTGGGATGCGATGGGATGCAGGGGGATGCAGGGGGATGCGGGGAGATGCGGGGGATGGGGTGAGATGCAGTGGGATACGGTGGGATGCGGAGGGATGCGGTGGGATGCGGGGGGACGCGGTGAGATGCGGGGGGATGCGGGGGGATGCAGGGGGATGCAGGGGGATGAGGTGGGATGCGGTGAGATGCTGTGGGATGCTGTGGGATGCGGGGGGATGCGGGGGGATGCAGGGGGATGCAGGGGGATGCAGGGGGATGCAGGGGGATGAGGTGGGATGCGGTGAGATGCTGTGGGATGCGGGGGGATGCGGGGGGTTGCAGGGGGATGCGAGGGGATGCAGGGGGATGAGGTGGGATGCGGTGAGATGCTGTGGGATGCGGGGCAGGAGCGCGGGGCGGGCTGCGCTCGCTGCCCCGGGCTGCGGCCGCGGGCGGCGGGGGGCGGTGACGTCACAGAGCCGCTCGCCAGCACAACGTTCCATTGAGCCGAGCGCGTGCTCGGGCGAGCACATGGGCAGCGGGGCCCGCTCCGCTCCGCGCCCGCCGCTCCGCTCCGCGCCGGCCCGGCCCCGGCCCCGGCCCCGGCCCCGGCCCCGGCCGACCCCTGCCCGCAGCGGGCCGCGGTGAGTAGCGGGGCCGCAGAGAGGGCGGTGGGGTGCGGAGACAGGGGGCATTCAATTATTTATTCTGCTTTTGCCTCTACTTTGCCAAGCCCCGCGCTGTTATCCCAGTCGCCGTGCGGGTCGCGGCGCAGTTCGGAGCCCGGGCGCGGGGGTAGCTCGGATGGGGGGAGGGGAGGGTGCCTTTCGTGTTATTTATTTATCTTTGTTAAAGCGCTCGGTCGCCCGTGGCCTAAAAATAGCAACTGCACGCCGAGACCCGTGCGGATGGGGAGGAGACGGGGCCGGGGCTCCGTCCGACGGCAGGCACGGCCGCGATGGGCTCGGAGTGACCCGCGGCGATGCGCCCATCCCCCGCAGCTCGCCCTCACCCCAGGCTGCCGGACCCAGGGAGGGAGCGGGGACGAGGAAAGGGGTGCCCACCCTGGCGTCCCGGGGTTCCGGGATCCCCCCGGGGCAGGGAGGTGATCGGGGGTCCCCGCGGTGCGGGGTCGGACGAGCCCTCGGGAACTGCGCGGAAAATGCGCGCAGCGCGCAGGCCGGGGCGCGGAGCCGGCCTGCTGCCTGCCCTCCTCCCTGCCTTCCTCCCTGCCCCGCTCCCTGCCCTCCTCCCTGTCCCGCTCCCTGTCCTGCTCCCTGCCCCGCTCCCTGCCCCTATCCCTGTCCTGCTCCCTGCCTCTATCCCTGTCCTGCTCCCTGCCTCTATCCCTGTCCTGCTCCCTGCCCCTATCCCTGTCCTGCTCCCTGCCTCTATCCCTGTCCTGCTCCCTGCCTCTATCCCTGTCCTGCTCCCTGCCTCTATCCCTGTCCTGCTCCCTGCCCCTATCCCTGTCCTGCTCCCTGCCTCTATCCCTGTCCTGCTCCCTGCCTCTATCCCTGTCCTGCTCCCTGCCCCTATCCCTGTCCTGCTCCCTGCCCCTATCCCTGTCCTGCTCCCTGCCCCTATCCCTGTCCTGCTCCCTGCCTCTATCCCTGTCCTGCTCCCTGCCTCTATCCCTGTCCTGCTCCCTGCCTCTATCCCTGTCCTGCTCCCTGCCCTCGCTGCCTCTGCCTTGCCGGGTCATTTAAGCTTTAACCCGCAGCGCTCGGACACCATTAGCGTGCTCGGCCTGGTCCAGAGCTGGGTATCAGGAGGGCCAGAGGAATAGACTGGGAAGATTCTTTGCATGTTCCAGGGTCCATTTCTACAAACGATTTTTTAGGCCGACTTTTCCTCAAAAAGTTGTTTGGGGTTTCTGAGTACTTTAATAGGCCTCGTTTTATTTTCATACCTAAATAATACTGATGTGTTTCCATTGAGAGGGTGGGTGCTTTAGGATTTGGATCTCAAGTTGGTTACTGCATCTTGAAATACCGTGCAGAGAAATACCAGCAGAACCGAGAATTGAATCTGAGCGATGCTGCAGGCCCTTCAGTGAGATCTTTTTAATCCCATCCTTGTTGTCAAGTTTAGACATGTTGTCCTGGCCACATATCTGGTCAGATACAGTGAGTTGTGAGCCCTACACCAGTTCCTCTTTATCAATATGTTTAAAAATTTGCGTTATTTAAGTCATCGATTTGGAACAACAGAGCTTTTCCGAGTGTGTATTAGAATATGTTAGCCATTGCTGAATACAAACAACACAGTTATGTACTTGTTACAGCTGCATGAGATGCCAGTGTTTATTTCTTCATTAGAGCAGAAATGCAATCTCACTAATGCCAGTTTGCACTAACTGCAGTCCACTGGTGTGGATTATTTTAAGAGTGCTTAAATTCATCGTTTCCGATGAGGAGGATATTAAAAAATGCAGCTCTGACCTGTAGACATCACTAATAAATAAGCATACAGTCTAATACTTAATCGTGTGTCATAAACCTCCAGTTTCCTTTCAATTGTGATTTTTAAAATTATTTAACAAATATGTGTGTTTTCCAAGCAGGTGAGGCAGTAAGATGCTCTTTTGTGCTAGGAGCTGCATATCTCGATAAGTGCCAGCTCGCAGTCTCGGGGGATTCAAGTCATTTTATATTCACTATGCATCATTTTAGGAATGCACCTATAACTTTATTCTTTCCCCCTCCCTCTTCCGTCTCTCGTAGCATTAAGTCAGGAGTATGGCTTACAGCTATTTTAGGATTGTTGTAATTCGGATTGGTCTGATTGTGCCTCTGTGCATTTTAAGTTATATTAAGGTAATTAGTGGTACAGGTGCAGTTTGTCAGCCAGTGGGAATGCCTCTATACCTGTTGGGAGTAAAATGTAAGTGTGTCTCACATCCCTGGGAGAGGGGCTGCCTGCACAGGGACAGCAGGAGCAGTGCCAGCTCGCTGCCTCCGCACAGCCTGGAGGATTTGGCATCGTTTGCATCTGCTCGCTGATGTCCAGCCCACGTCAGAACCGTCTGCAGTCGCAAAAATCAGGAAGGGCTCAGGCCTGCCACCGTTGAAGAGCCTATCTGTTGCAGAAAGGAATCGTGTGTTCCAGTTAGTTTGTAAATTGGAATATTGGCTTCCCGGGTGAAAGTGTACGCTTGGAATATAACTTTGGCTAGAGCTGACGGATTTCAGAGGTGATGGTGAGTTGTGAGTCCTGATGGCAGCACGGTTCTGCGGCTCTGTGGGATGTTGTGCTCTCCTCTCTGTGCCCCTGCACAACCAAAGCCCAGCTTTTTGTTTCATTAAGGACTTTTATCTTCTAAGATTGGATCTTATGCAAGATTTGAACTGTATCTTCCTGTTTTTAATCAGAATGCTTTACAAAGGCAGCTTATGCTTCCTGGTTGTATATATTTAATTCACCTTTTTTTTTTATGAGAAATTGCTGTCAGGGGAAGCTGATGGGGAGCAAGGCTGAGGGGAAAGAAAAGTGTATCTGTGCTTTCAGGGTGTTGGTGCTTGGTATTCAAGTCTCTTGTGCTCATTTAGCACTTTTCAGCTGAACGTGTTCAGTGCATTATTACAATATCACTTTTTTACAGGTCTCTTTCTACACGCTTTTTAAATAATTGTGCTGGTGCAGCTATACTCAGAATTGCAAGGTTGTGCTTATGAGTGTGACAGCTTAAATAATATTTTTTCCCCATTGGTCTATGCAGATAATAGTGCCGGCAAACCATGGGAAAATGTGGGGTTTTTTTGTAACATGGAGGAATTTCTGCTGCTTGCAGGATTACTGGGGGTTTGTCTTTTGCTCCCAGTAGATGAATTTAGTGAAGTCTGGTGTCCGGAACTTGTGGTACAGTGCACTGCAGCTGTGTGCCAAGCAGTTCAGCAGTGCAAATGGGTCCATCAGTGAAGACTGTGCTGCTCTCAGGGCATCACTGCTGAGATGGAGATGGTGGGATGGTGGGCACGACACCCTGACCTGTCAGTGCCTGCCAGGGGACTGGTGGTGTGGTATGATGTCCTCCTTTCTGAGCCAAGAGGGATGCAGAGCTGCAAACTGAGTTAGCAGAGAGGAAAATGCATACCTGGACAGGAAGCTTTTGCCTTTCTGCAACAAGGTGATACTGATCTTATTTTGAAGTACAGCATGCTGTTTTCTGTCTCCTTGATGGCTGGTAGCTTTAGTACTGAACACCTCCATGGTTCCTGGCAAGATTGATGAAGAGTGAGGAGGGAATAAAACCATAGTCTATCTCTTGGACTCATTATCACTGTGTATAGGCACGTTTTCCCTTGTCACAGCTGCATCTGCTCCTGAGATTGTCCATCTTCTTATGTAGCAAAGTGCTCAGTGCCCTGGCAAGTGGTGCTGCTGTGTGCCTGTGTATGGCATTACTTACCTGGGGGTGCAATGCCTGCCATTTGCTCACTTTGTGGGTACAGTTCTGTAGAGGACAGCATTTTTTGAGCTACCAGTGTTGCAGTTAAGGAGGGTTCTCAGTTCTCTCTCACTCTGGCAAGTGCCAGAGATTGTTTAAAACAGGGCTTGCTGGTCATGTTTTTTCCCCTGTCGCTTCAAGGGTGACAGATAAAAGCACAGAGGTGGTTACCTGGAGCATCAGCTCTCCTCAGCTGAGCACAGCAGCCTGCTGTGACTCAAACACTGGGACTGGCCAGGCATTTGGAGTGGTCTGGAGGTGTGATCTAAAACATCCAGAGGTGTATGATCTGAATGCCTTTTAATGTGTGCCCAGATGGTTTCATTCATTACTTGAATTCAAGGTATGGATGTGAACATGAGTGTGGAGCTCTATCCTACAGATCAGGGTAGGATACCCTGACTACTGGGGGTGTACTGTTGAGTATCGCCCAGGTTTTCCTGGCAGGTTTGTCCCACCCCTTCTGTTGCCTGTGCTGTCACATCTTCACTGCTGTTGTCAGCAGCTACTACAGTTAAATCTCCCATCATCTCAAAGGAAAAATGATCCATGAATTCCTGCTGGTGCAGTGCATCATGCAGGAAGGAGCTCTCAAATGCAGCAGTGACAGGCAGAGCTAGAACCAGTGCCTGGTAAATAATTCAAATCAGAATTTATGGTGAATTAGAAATTAAAGGCAAGAGTGATTAGCTGCTAAAACAAATTGCCAAGAGAAGGGGCAGGTTCTGTCTCAGTCATTTCCGCCTTAAAACCTGAGTCGGAAGAGGTAGTAGAGAAAGCTTTGTATTAAAATTACTGGGTAGGTTCCCAGTAAATCAGCAAATCAGCTCGTGTTGTTTGTAGGTTCCTGCAAATCAGCTCATCAGGGTTCCTGGACAATAGAGGGGAGGTTTGACCATGCCCCCCACACTATGAGGTTAGGTTGTGCAGGTTTAGGGAGCCTACCTGTGCTGCTGGGGAGTGGTCTGAGCTGAGCTGCAATGTGTGGAGGATTCAGACAAGGAAGAGCAGCCCAAAGGCCTTGAAGGACTATGTATTTGCATGGAAGAGTGTTATTGCGCAGTAGAGTGTCTTTGGCATGAGATTGTCTTGGTTTGAGAAGACAAATGTCTGCTAAGGAAGGCAGGAACCTCCCTTGAAATGGAAAATGTACAGCCCCCCCCGCCCCCCAAATTATTATAATCTTGAAATCAAGGGGCTCTCAGGCAAAGATATGGAAATAGGAATAACAGTTATTTACTAGGAAAATTAAAATAAAAATGCAGTAGTACAAAAAAAAAACAACAACACTGACAGTCAGAATACACCCTGTTGGCCAGGGTGTTGGTAGCAGACTGATTAAATGGTGGCTGCAGTCCTCCTGGAGTGACAGATGTGGTTCTCTTGAAGCAATGATCCTGTAGAAGGGTGTAGTTTTCCTCTGAAGGTCCAGTGGTAGTGTAGATGGGTCTGGTGTTCCTCTGGGAATCCAGTGGAGAAAGGCTGCCTGCAGTGCTCCAAGTCTCAGATTATATCCAGGTGGGAATGCTTGGCTCCTCCCCCTGGGTGGAGCATCTCACAATGGGATGATGTAATTTTATCAGTTATGAAGTAAGACTCAATGGCAATTAGCAGAATATATCCCCCCGGAGGGAGGATGGGTCTGCCCCACCAGGTTTTAACAGATGGTAATAGAACACATACTTTTGGTTATATCTTGCATTGCAACCCAAGACATTTTGGAAATCAGCCTTTTGTCACCTCTTTTGTTGTCTCAGTCAGGAATACCCAGTGCCAGATCATGTACCTGGCCAAGAGCTGCAGGATTTTGGGAACTTTCAACGAGAGAGGTTTACATCACTGGGGTTGTCATCTATAGGCTGGGGGCTTTTCCAGGCACAGTACTCGGCTCCTCTTCTAGAGGTCAGAATGAATGGTAGAGAAGTCTAAAGAAAGCCTGAAAATCTCTCCTGTTTTGGGGAGAGGAGGCTCCTACTGCAAGAGCAGTACCCAGAGCTGTAGGCTGTATCCTTAGAGGCCGGTACAGAACAGAGCTGAGTGGCAAGACCACATCCCATCATGTAGTTTTGTAAGCAGCTTGTAGAGACTCTCAGCACAATGCAGGTTGTGTTGGGAGTCCCCAGACTTTGAAGGGGTCCAGTGCATGGATTTTAAGGTGGAAAACTCAGGTTTCCTAACCACTCATTGTCATCATCTTCCCTTTGTCCAGCTGGAAGCTGGTCTGCTTCTCCCTGGCTTTCTCAGAGTGGCTGTTCCATGCTGCCTGGCTTCTGTGAGTGCCTGCTGGTTGGCTGCCTCATCTGTGCTTTAGCCTTACTGCTGGAATGGGGCTCCTTAAGGGTTGTGTCAGCCCACTAACACCTTTGGTGTGGATGCAGCATCCTGATTCTTCGCTTGGAACTGGTAGAAGCCATCACATTAGTACCACTGTAAGTTCTGGTTCAGGATATTTCTGTAAGATAGTGAATCCTACGGGTTTGAAGTCATTCCCAAGCAGGCATGAGACAGGTTATGTGCTGCCTGCTTAAATGCTACATGCCTGTTGTCTCAGGCAATTTTGCTCCTTCCCTGAATTCCCAACAACTGGATTTAAGAGGTTCTTAGCCTCATTTATTCCTCCCTATCAGGGGAACAAAAAACTTGGGATCTTTTCACCAATGCTGGAGGAGTGGCATCCTGTGAGGTCCTGTATAGATGTCAGCTGGTGTTGGGGAGCTGTTGCCAGCAACTTAAAAAGGAGAAGAAAAATTCCATTTAAGAGCATTATTTTTTAAAAAAAGCATCACCCTGCAACTCTTGATTAGCACTTTGTATTTTGAGGCCCAGATTTGATCATACTGCAACCATCTCATCCTGAAAATATTGGCTGAGCAAAATCCAAGCCAAAAGAAAATACATTGCATTGCTTTGCACAATTCCCTGCCCAGGCTGGGAGTGAGCCCTGAATGCACAAGTGGATGGGGCATGCTTGCTTTGCAGAGGACATGTGGTGCAGGAGGCTGGAGACTCTCACAGCCTCTGCAGGTTTAGGAAAAGTGGCTTTTCCTAGATGTCTTTCAGAGAGCTGCTGAAAAGTGTTAGTGTTGGATCAGGTATCGCTGTCCCTGCCCATGGTGCAGCGTGGGTGTTCGTGTGGTGTTGTGTGTGCTCGTTCACGTGGTGGGAACAGCAGTCCTGGGCTCCTGGCTGAGCCTGTGGGATGTGGAGAAATCACAAAAGCCCAGACTGTGCTTGAACCCTTGACATCTTCCTGAATGGATAAAGCACGAGTCCCTGTTTGCTAATATTGATGTTTGGTATTACTATTATTATCCTCATCAGTGTAACTATCATTATTATTTTATAAGCTGTGTTGTAAACATAATGTTTATTGTACAATCATGTAGTCATGCTATAGTAGTCTCTGGAAGTGATGTACCAAAACCCCTTTATGCTTCAGCTGGGGCTGTAAATAGGTAGTTACAGCTATCAGTGCTGTGGCCTGTAATTTAACACACAGAGCAGAAAGACACCATACATCCTTGTGGAAATATTTAGCAATCTTTCCAGCCCTATTTAAATACTACTATTACTACTACTACTACTACTACTACTACTACTACTACTAGTTTAGTTTTGATCCTCCTTCATAAGTGTAGGAAGGTCTGAAATACATTTTCACAGAAGTTCTCCTGGGGGAGTAAAGAGCTTCATGGTGTGGCACAGGCAACTGGGATTCTGCTCAGGGGTTTTAGATGATGATTGCAGTTTGAATTGCTGAATCCGTGGATTTACAGGTATCTCATATCTGGTTTTGGTTCTTCTTAGTTAGCTTTTGGGAGTGAGCAAAGCTTGGCACATTTCTTAACTGTTAAAAAGGCTGATGTTAGATTATATAAAAATGCTATCAAAAATGTACATGTGTTTGGTGTTACAGAGGAAAATAATCAGCCTTGTTTATGAGCTGGGCAGTTGGACTGCAGACCCCAGAGGGTTCTTCCCACCAGCATGTCTCTGTTTTTTTGGTAACTGAGGCAAAACTAAAAAGCTGAGCTTCAGGTCTCCATTTGTGGAAAAAGATGGAAGGAGGTCCAGCTTTCCTGACTACACAAGGAGAGTAAATAAATATGATTAAATAAACAGGTTCAGAAGGGAAATTTGTCTTGAAAAGTTTTCCTTGGGCTGTTAGCATGAAGACCCACAAGTTCTGCTTGTTACAAGCATCTTGAAAAGGTAATGGGGCTCCCAATGATCAGCTGTGGGGAAAGTTTGGTGGCTCAACAAGCCATTTTTCTCTCCTCAGCTTCTACTCTTCTGCTTAACTCTTTCACTTGCAAATGTGTGGGGGAAGCCACTCTCATTTATATGGTTGTTCACAGCATATGAATATCAGGTGGACCTCAGAGCCTCATAGAAATAGTTGAGCTCCTGTGCTTGACATGGTCAGAAATGTCAGTGATGACTTGTGTAGGTGCTCTTTAAGGGGGAGGTCTGGTGGCTGCAACTAACACAGCTAGACAGAAAAAAAGCTTTTGAAAACTTCTTCCAAAGCAGCTGCATGTTTCAAGTGCAAATGTTGAAGGTTTGGAAATAAGACCTTTCCTAGCTCCTATTTTACTGTGACAGATAAGAGTGAGTACTGGCTTTTCATATTTCATAGCACAGTCAATGGCCATCCTTCCTATGGAGGAAGAAAAAGGAAGGGAAATTCGCAGTGATTTTGTAATTATAATTTTAAGGATAAATGTATCAAGTACAGTCTACAGGTAGTAGGTGCTAGTTTGGGTGTAACTATCTTTCAGATAGGGTGTAGCCTGTTCAGATGTCTTAGTTTAGGGCAAATTAGGGAGGAAAACTCTGGATGGGGATTTCCCCAGGGAAATGCCCCTCCCCACCAACCGGTCCGGGAAAGGGAAAAAATTTCTTTGGAGAGAAGTGGAAAAAGCTGTTTATTTAACAGAAAATTGAATAATATTAAATAATAAAACCTCTTGCTGTTCGATGGGATGGCAAATCTAGGAAGAAAAGTCCTTTTCATGTGGTGTGTAGCTCGGCTTGCTCAGTTTCTTATCAGTCCCTCCAGCGCTGGAAAAGTGCCGAGGCCCAGGCCCTGGTGGGCCACAGGCGTGGGCTCCCGGGGTTTAGCTGGGTGTTCAGTCCAGAGCAGGCTTGCACAGATCCAAGAAAAAGGAAAAAAAAACCAAAGGTCCGGGGAATTCTTCTGCCTCAGCTAGCTAAAACTAACTAAAAGCCAGGGAGAAGCTCTGTCCCGCCGTCTGTCTGTGCTGCAGACAACACAGTCCAGGAGCGAGATGTGTGGGAGTTATATTTTCTTTAACACAAACTGCGGCTTCTTTTTCCCCCTCTTTTGCTCTCAGAGCCAGTCTTAAAGGTACAGAGCTTAATATATAACATAAACCAGACGATTGGGGATACCAGTATCATAAAGTCACCCCAGGACATCAGAGCTCAAGTTGTTGCCATTAGCATAAGGCACATTCTATTTTCTGGGTGTTCAGCCTATATCCTTCTGTGGCTACCCACTATCCTTGCCTTCCTTATAAATCCTGATGACCTGAGTGATTTCTACCAAATGCCTTATTTTGCAGGATATTTTAAATAACTTTTAGTGATTATTTTTCTTGGGTACTTTTGTGAGACAAATTACAATAAATAGGATTTAAATTCTATACATCCCTCTGTTAATTAACACCACCTCATGAATCATAGCAGTATGGTAGGGGAATGGATGGCAGGGATCCAACAACCTTCAGTCACTTGTCCTGATCCACTCAGATTAGGGGAGTTTACAGTTGTTCTTGATAATGCATTTCACCTTCCTGTAATAATATTAGGAGTGCTAAGATTCATGGTGATAAATACCTGTATCTTGTTCTGCTTAGCAAATCTGGATGCTGAGCAGGTAAAAATGTTGTCTCCACTGTGGCAGCAGAAAGAAAGCTCAGGTTGTGAAGGTATGGGGATACCATCAGGGATGGGCTGACGTGGGATCCATGCACTCTTTAAAATCAGGGCTAAATCTCTTTAAGGCTTCCCTGAACTGTGACAAAGCCAGTAGACCCATGAAATACTACTTATAACATTAATATTTTATTTAAAGATACTCAGGGATTTCGACGCCCATTAGAAGCTGCCAGGCATTAAGGCTGGAGTCCTGCGGCTGCAGTTTCACTGGAGGCTTGGCCAGCAGAGCAGTTCTGTACAGAGGCTCCTGACATCCTTCCACAGTGGCAGGGCACAATGACATCAGAAGAAGGAGCTTGAAGTCAAGTGTTGTTTCTTTGAAGTGGCTGGTATAACAGGAAAAATGATGAGTTTGCCTCCTCCCACCAGTCTTGGCACATGGAGTGAAACACTGTCTTGCAGTAGGTGACCTGGTTGGGCAGCCCAGGCCCAGGTGGCCACAGTGTGAAGATGATCTGTTTAAACTTTTTTTGTACCCAGCTGTTGCCAGGGAGCCAAATTCCTGAGTGCTGCTGGGTCATTGACAAGGAGCAGCTCTCTGAGCTCCAGCAGTGCCCTGGGGAAGGGGGAGGCGCCTGCTGCTGCCCTGCTGTCTGTGGGTCTGTTTAGTGGGAGAGTGCTCTTGACTTTCTCCTGGTGATAAATTTTCTTGTGCTGCTGTTTCTCTCCTCTCTGGCTGTTTAGCAGGTCTAGCACCTCTTCATGGGAAGAGTCCTGGTCTTGTCCTTGACATTTGTTGTGTCTTGGCTTGACAACAGCAGTGACATACTTGTGTAGGAAGCCTTCAAGTGAAGGGAGCACCAGCCCATCCAGGAAGCTGCAGCCCATCTCGGCTGTGTGCCTTTCTTTTTTTGGCTTCTGTTGGAAATACAGATAAAGTTTTGAGGTCTTTTGTTCTCTTGTCAGTGTGCTCCCTGAATTGCCTTAGGTAGAAGGAAGATTGCTTAAAACTTTGTGCCAAAGGCCATAGGAACTTTCTGCAAGGAAAGGAAGCTCTGCTCTCTGAAGGTCCAGTTTTGCATGAATTGTGCAACCTCAAAAGATAAGGATCGCCACAAACCTCATAATATTCTGCTCCAAGTTATGTTCAACTGAAGGTCCTTTTCCTAAATATATAGCAGTGTTTTGTATGTTTATTAAAGACAGTTAAGGAGCTCAGAGGCAGAACAAGACCCTCCACTGCTGAGTTGGAGGAAGGAAGAAAAAGAACATGTATCAGATGTTAGTTCATCAACTAATACAGTACCCAAAAGATAATATGTTGATGGCTGCAGTGTTTAAACAGCATTGAGCAAAATGCCTTTTGCTGCAGGTCCAATTACCCCCAATGATTTGATACTTTTAGGAATATTAAAAAAAGGTAGGAAATTGCAAGATTAAGGTAAGGGCCCAGATGTCCTTAGCTCTGCTCTCCCTTTCTTCACCCATTACAAACTAAGGTTAATTATTAGAAATTTTCTGCAATCACAAGATTGGTTTGTAGCACCTTGTTGCATTAACAGGTCTGAGCAAACTCTATTATCTAGCAGATGTGTTACATGTTAAACTCTTTTTTTTAAACTATGTTGCCTCATTTATAATCAGTGGAGTTCTCACAGATTCCAAGTTAATTAGTGTTGGACTCTTGGTCCCCATCTGTTCTGTATGTCTCAAAATGTGATACTTAAACAAACCAGCAGTTAGAAGAGGAATCTTGAAATCAAGATCAGGATGGACATTGTGGCCACTTTAGTTAGGGGTTGGTTTTATGTGGATTGATGGATGTGGTGGTTCTGATGTGGGGTTCTGGTTATAGGTTCAGTAATGGGGGATCTTTTCACATTATCCATTAGTGGTTTAAGCAGGAGTTCAGAGAACAGGGAGTAGCTGGCTCTTTGCTCCTGCTGTGTTGTGGTTGACCCGTTTCCAGCTTCCTGTCTAAAGCAGGATTCTTAGATGTGCCCATCCAGGATTGCCATGTATGGTGAGTTGACAGTGTCTCCTTTGGCATGGCTCCATTCTGGTCAGCCTGCCTTATTTGTTTCTGCTTTCTATCTATATCTGGGTTTTACCCTAGGTCATTGGGTCTCTGGGACAGGGTCTGACCTTTCTGGTCTATTTTTGCATAACATCTAGCACAGACACGTTTGGTATCTCAAGCTCTTGGTGGTGCTGTATGTAATGCCAATAACTAACAGTGCTGATATTCCTCCTAGGCATCTGTGGCTGTTTGTGCACACGATGACCATAAGCACACTGCTGTAGAGTGAATTTTCTTCAATAGCTCCTGTGTTGTTTCAGCCCTGAATAGCAGTAAAACTTGCAGCCTGCTTGGTACAAGAAAGCATTTCCATGCCAGTGAAAACTGTCAGTGCTGGCCTGGCTGGTGGTGAAGATATAGAATCACAGAAACTGTAAAGTGGTTTGGGTTGGAAGGGATCTTCCACTAGGGCAGGTTGCTTGAAGCCCCATCCTTTGTGACCTTGAACCCTTCCAGGAATAGGGAGTCCACAGTTTTGCTGGGCAAGAAGTGCCAGTGTCTCACCACACTCACAGGACAGAATTTGCTTTTGTCCAGGGCAATGTAGATAAGCAAGGCACAGTTTTACTACTTGTGTTTGTATGAATATATCTACATACAAGTAACATTAATTTTATTTATATACCAACATACATGTGAAAGCATAGCATACTTGCCTGTGTATCTCTAACTTTGCTTCTTCCTCCTGGTTTTTCTCTGCTTCTTTGTTTCTGTTCCACTTTGTGTTTGAGTGTTATGCCTATGGTATTTTTCATAGGCCTATTTCCCTTTTTTTCCTTGCCTTCTTTCCCCTTTATTTTCTGTTCTGGCTTTTCATTCTTTACCTTCTTGTCTACATATTTCTCCTCTGGGTTGGTTTATAATTTCTGTTTTGCATGACTTCTCCTTTCTCTCACCAGGGCAAGTTGGCCAAGCGCCCTGTTAACCTCTCAGCGCACCTCAAGAGTTGGTGACCTGAGAATGATGACAGCTGTGCCCTTAATTCTTGGAAAAAAGGAATAAGAGAGTTGGAGCTGCTCTCATTTCCCTTCTTTCTAAATTATTCTTCAGCCTGAATGTTTTGTTTTGTTTTCCCTTGCCTTCTCTAGATTGCACCTGAGTGGCTGAGATATTTCTCAGATCTGATGGTTAGCAATAAAATTGAGGTTAATAGCCACAGTTATCCCGTGCACCTTGGGATCAGTGGTTTCCTTCCTTGCTGGGTGCTGTCTGCACTCCAAGCCCAGACTCTGCATTCCTTCTGTTACCTCTTATCTTTCTGCCACTAATTTTAGTAGCTTTTTCTGTTGTGCTGCAAGCCCAGGGCTTTTCCACCTGTTTTCAGCTGTGTTTCTGCCATGCAAGGGACTGAGGCCCTGGTTTGTGGTGGTTCTGTGAGGGCTGCCATACCCTGATGGCAGAACTTTTGGCTGTGGGAGGAGTTGAGCTGGTGGGTTTGTGTGTGCATTGGTGGTGGCTCAATTTGAGCAATCCCATCCCTGTAAGAAGATGCCACCCAGGATGAGTAAGCAGGCAGTATCGGGAGCAGGAGCTGGGGACACGTCCTGTGCAGCACTGCCCGGGTCTGTGCAAGCAGTGAGTGCTGCCAAGCTGACTCTTTTAGGGCTTGATTTGAAGACAGTAAAACAGCATTTCAACTGCTTTCAATTATAGGAACAGAGAGATCTGAAATGGGAAAGGCTTTGATGTTGGTGATCTGCAGAACATGCTCAATATCGCTTGACAGCAGACATTTTATTCTCAGCTGCATCAGCCTTGCAGCAAGCGCATTGGATGGGGTGACTTTGCTTGCACAGCTGTTTTGGTTTTTTCTTTCCCCCCCAAAAATCCCAGAACCCAGCACTGCATTTCCCATGCTGAAAAGCCGATGCTTCTAAGCCCCAGTTTGTGGCATTGGTTATTTTCTGTGCATGGCAATTCCTGAATGTCCCCAGCCAGCACTCCCTGGGGTCAGGTCGGGTGAGCTCTGCTGAGCGTGGTTTAGGC
Organism: Poecile atricapillus; assembly: GCF_030490865.1. Classification (NCBI taxonomy): domain Eukaryota; kingdom Metazoa; phylum Chordata; class Aves; order Passeriformes; family Paridae; genus Poecile; species Poecile atricapillus. Next base: position 143,763,116 of record NC_081250.1, read on the forward strand.
ACACAGACCTGTGCAGGGACTTTCCTTCCAATAGATGGAAAGAGGCTTTTTTTGTTTCTTGGAAAGATGTAACCTGAGCAGAAAATTTCAAGGGATGTCATCAAGGTGAATAAACAGAAATCATACTCCAGACTGTTCCCTGCATGTGGCTGATGATAATACGTGAGGCTTATGTGAAATGTGAACACTCAGTGTCCGGTTTCATCCAGGATGACACTTCATTTTATTTTCCTTTTTTTTCCCCTCTGCAGTGCAGACTTTCACAAGTCGTGCTAGTGTCCTGTGCCTCTCACCCCCACCCCTCAGCCCTCTTGGATGAGGGGCTATTTCAGGCCATGTTTATAACCTGATCCTGCTGATGCCTCTTGCACCCAAGGATCATTTAGTGAGAAATGGTAAGGTGATGTGCTGTTTTCAAGACACTCAAGCCCAATCCCATTTCCCTTGCTTGCCCAAATGTTTTTGTTTTGTTGGGTTTTTGGGTTTTTTTTTCCCTAGTTTAGTTTGGCTCAGGTATGGGCTGTTTATCTCTTCATGAGTTTGGTTCTGTCAATCCACTGAAGACAGTGGTGGCACCTGAACTTCTCTAATAGCTGCAGCCTCAGGGTGGGACACTGAGTGATGGTGGGGGATGCCAAGGACCTTGCCTTGGAAAGCATAAGGAGCAGATCCTGGCTGAGGTAACCTGGCAGACAGCTCATAAAATTTGTTTCTACAGCCAGGTGTGCCTAATGCCGAGCTGTCACTGTGCAGGTCCTCTCAGATTCAGTGCTGAGGATTGCAATGCTGCTGGTCCTAAATTTTTGGGTTCACTCAGGTGGGGTAGACTTGCCATACTGGGCTGGGATGCTCATGTTGTTCTTAGCCAGCATCCTGTCTCTGGCCCTGGTCAAAGGCAGGGGCTTCAAAACAAAACAGAATAAAACAAAACAAACTGTGGGTGAAAGTGAAATAGATGGCTAAAACGTAGCTCAGTCATATGAGCAGTTTTCTACCAAAACATTTCAAGCTCATGTTGGCTTGTGCCTGAGTCATGCCTACTCACCAGAGGGCTTGGTGATGAGTTGTAGGTGGCAGATTCCAGTTAGTTTACAGCATCTGAACAAATAAATCTTTCCTTTTTTCCCCTCCAGTATCTAAGTGTGTGGCCTTTGCTACTTCAGTGTCTCTTTTAAGCAGCTTAAAGTTTTTCTAAGTGAAATATGCCTCTGTGCTGCAGTTCAGAGATAAATATAGCTGATGAGTTGAAAGAAGGCCATAGTATGTGTTATGTTGCCTTACCCAGTAGTTTTTTTTCTTTTTGTGGTGATTCTGTGCTAACTCAAAATGGAAAATCTCCTGAAAGATGTTATTTTTCCTGTTTAAAGAAATTACAGGCCAGAATACCATTTGCTGCCTTAAGCTGTATCCAGTAAAGGATTAACCCCCCACCCCTCTTCTCCAGCCCAGTGCTATGTGTTTGGAAAGTGAGCACATTTACAGCTGAGCCAGCTCTAATAGTAATAATAATAATAATAATAATAATAATAATAATAATAATAATAATAATAATAATGCATGTTGAGAAGCACAGAGCAGCCTGTGATTAGCAAAATAATCATTGCAGAGTATATAAATTGAGAGGTGGGGTTTTGACAAGGCAGGAGGAGTGCACACTGCAGCTTCCTGGGGCAGCAGTGGACCCCTGTCTTCCTGTTGATGTTCTCCCTGTAAAGTTGGGTGCAGGAACTGTGCAGAGGAAAACATGTTTGTAAAATGATTATTGCTTTTGAGTTTTTCCCGTAAATTCTGGTGATGAAAGAACAGCCAAAAATTTGTAAATAAAGAGTTTTATTACGCTACACTAGGCTCCCTGGGGTAATTTTTTTTCCTTCTTTAATTTGGATGCAATTGTTGGATATGATTTCTTTGCTTGCCAGGAGGCCAAACTCTGACTATCTGTTGTCTCTGAAACCTAAAAAATAGCCTAGGAACCCTTCCAGAACTTCTCCTTCATGGGTTCTGGTTCAGATCCAGGTCAGTGGGATGGAGAAAGATGTCTCTGTTACAACAGTCTGCTCTGATGTGTATAAAGGCAAGTTTTAGGCTCGTAGGTAGTGATTTGTTGCCTTAAAATCTAATCTGTCCCACTGCCTAACAGCAAGCAGAGTATTTTACACGTGCTTTCCCTGCTGTGCTTGGTCAGCAAGGGCAGAGTTTTTCAGGGCAGCCGCTGCAGAGCAGGTTGAGAGGTGGCGCAGGGCACATGCAGTTGCCATTGGCCATCATTGGTGCAGAGCTTTGGGGTAGAGCTCACCCCAAAGGCAGGCCCAGGATCAGGGCTGTTGGAACTGACCTAGCCCAAAAAAACCAAACAACAGGGCTTGTGAGATGCTTCCTAAGGATGGTGGCAGGACAGGCATCTCCAGACAACTGATCTGTGGATGGGCTCCTGCCCGTGTGCTGCCCAGCCTAGGTACCCTCCCTTTTTGTAACTTAATCTGTCTGCAAGTAAATATTGTACCAATAGAGACAAGTCTCTAAAAAAAAGGTTTTGGTTAAAATGAATAGGGGGTACTTTTATGTCAGTCTGACAAGCCAGAGGAATCTCTTCCAGACTGCTTTAAGTGTTCGCATTGGACTTGTACGAATAGGGTTTGAATCTTCCCCCATGATGCTTGCTACTGTAATAAACAAATAATAATTTTTTTAAAGTGCCTTAATTAGGTTTGTTTTACTTGAGACAAGCAGGTGGAGTACATCCTTTGATCCTTCTCATCCTTTGTTTGTTGTGATTTTGTGTTTTTCTTTCCTGTATGTTTTTTGACAATGATCAGAAGGACACGTGTGTCCATACATGTATGTGCACATATGGATACACATGCCACACATTCACACACACACACCATAAGCTCTTTTTTTTGTATTAGAAAATACATAGCTGTTTTTCCTGTGTCAGAGACAGCTGGTATTACCTGCGTCCAGCCAAACAAGTCACTGAGTTAATACCACCATGTAAAGTTCAGGAAACCCAGTGAACGTTTTTCTAATAAGAGGATATTCTGGCCCTCTTGATAATCAGCCCCCCATTGTAAAGTCATTTTGAGTCAGAGGTTTAAATCTTTGTTCCAGTGGAAAAGATTTTTATGGGCAGTGCAAACAGGCATTACATTCTGGGTATTTTTTTTAGCATAGTTGCTTAAAATAGTGCAGATTCTGAATCCAAGGGAAGAGAGAAAAGTTGAAACAATAGAATTCATGGTCTAGTGGCACAAACCTCTTGCCCCACCCCAGCCCCTGTTAGAAATTTGGCAGAGGCAGCAGGCTGGGTTTCCTTGCTCTGAGACACTGAATCACGTGCTGGTGGTTGCTCTGGGCATTTGGGTTTCTGTCTCTGCTGGTGGTCACCCTGCTTTCATTTTGAGGTTGTCATAATATGGTTTTGGAAGTCAAAACTATGCCAGTTTTATGCAGCTTTATTCTCCTGCTTCCTGCATCCCTCTTTTTGCAGGCAAAAGGCTTTTCTGGAAAACATGCATTTTGGAAACATATTGTTCCCATGATTTTGCGTTTTGACCCTTTTTCCTTTCCCTTCGTTCCCATGCTGTGGGTAGGACATCCCCAAATGGTCCCAGTTCCTCCCACCAGTCCTGCACAACCAATTCATAACCTTTGTTTTCAGTGGCTGGGGTTGCCATGGCAGCAGCAGCCCCTGGGATAATGATTTTGCCGTAGCAGAGCAACAGAGTCCGCACCTCAGGGAAGGTGTGACTTGTGTGTTGATGAGGTGGCAGATGGCTCAGAGGAGACAGTACCCAGGTCAAGGTGAGCAGGGAAATCTCTCTGGATTTTCCTGTGTTGTAGAGGATGCTCCTGGGTGCATGGTGGGTTTTGTCAGCAGCATTGCAGCCGTGGAGCTCAAAGCTCTTAAATCTTCTTTTGCTCTTCATTCCTGAGCAGCCTGGTACTGAAAAGTGGCCATGCATCACTTTCTGCTTCTCCTTCTCATCCAGATGCTGGTGCTGGTGCTGATGTAGCAGCTGGGTACACTCAGGTGTGGCATCACCCTTGCACCTGCTGTGCTGCATGTGATGGATGTTCTGCTCCCAGAGCAGCCTCTTCCTTGTCCTTGCAGGTCCTTGGTGGGACCTTCTCCTGGCAGGCAGGAAAGGCTCTCCTCTTATCTGCCCCCAGCTATCTCGGTGCATGCCTCTGCTGCAAGCACTTCACCTGAGCAAACAAGAACAGCACTTTGAATGCTGCTTTATCACACAGGAGTGGCAGCCGTGGTGCAAAGAGCTTTTGCTGAGCAGAGGCTCAGATTGGCAGTCCTCAGTCCTGGGTACTTCATTCTCCTGACTCTGATACTGAAGCATCTTTCCAAAATTAAAATGTGACAGCAAGCTTACTGTTTTCCCTAAAACAGTCCCTGGGGATGGAGGAATGGGGAGGTTAGCATCTGGAGCTGACAAATTTATTATTGATGATGCCTTTAAATGATTAAACTAATTTTCCTTGCATTATTTAAGGAAATTATGATATTCATCATTAATGGAAAGATGTCTGGGGAAATGTGTGATTCACAACTGTAAATATCTTCTCTCCTCCTTTTGTCACTTGCTGCCTGTCTTCTCCCAGCTCTTGCTTGTCATTTTGGAGCCAATGCTTGTCCTTCTTTAAGTACCTCCTGCTGCCTTCCTCCTTGATAAAGGTGACTCGTGGTTGCATAAGGGTGAGGTGACTTTTATTCTAGACAAGTGACTTAATTTTCAGTGTCACCAGGGTTTACATAAGGGATGTAATAATCTGGATAAGGAAATAAGGTTTAGAAACTCTTAAGTACATTTAAGAGCACTTTCTAGCAAATGTTATTCATAGTTGTGTTCTTTATATTATTGTCAAAGATAACTGGAAGCATGAACAACCCTGGCATTAGTTCGGCTTATCTCCCCACGATATGATACAGTGTTTTAGCTGGGGTTTATTGCAAAATGAGGCATTGTTCACAGATAATGTGGCTGTCTCAGGGTAGATCTCCCTCTGCAGAATATGGAAGTCCCTTTGCACCAATTAGTTTTACTAGATCCTTTGCACACAGCAGAAATACTGTTTACAGGGTGTGATTTTAAACATGAAAATGTAGCTTTTATCTTACTTACGGTCCCACAGGACACCAACATCTGTTGGTGAAGCTTGGGTTGACCTCCACATAGTAAATTCAGTCTTCAAAGGTAGGTGTCTTCAGTTATTAATCTAAAAGCTATTTTTTAAAGAGGGTATTTAAATGGAATCTCAATTGTTGATACTTAGTCTTTTGGCTGAAACTGTATGTCTGCCTCATGCAGAGTGGTCCTGAGAGGTGAGGTGGACAGGAGGAATGCGAGGTACCTTCAGGCTAGGTTGGGAGGTAAGAAGCTCAGCTTTGAAGGGGTTTGTAGAAAGGTTGAAAACCACACTAGGAGTCAGTGCTTTCCTCTAGAGCAAACAGAACAGAAATAGCCTTAAGCAAAAAAAAAAAAAATCTAGGTAAGAGATTCCACCTCTTCTTGCTGCTTCTTCCTGCCTTTACTGATCTTTATTTCTGGTTTTCAGACTTAAAATCATTCCTGTAGGAGCCTAGAAAAGGGTTCATGCATTTGTAACTTCTCCCCATACAGCCCTATAAGGGAGAACAATTTCTTTGCTGCTTTTTCACTGTCTTTCATTCATGTGAGAGGCGAGAGGTAGTAAGAGGTGCTTCTCACCGGACATTTCAAGCTTGAGTGCCCTTACAGTGCCCCTTGAGTGCCTTTCTGGTCTGAGTGGGTAGCGCAAGCAAGGATCTCACAGGTGTGTGGCAGCCTGGGAATGTAGTGATTTTGGGGTGGACCTGGATGAAGGTCTCTCAGCTTTTTCTGTATCTGTGTTTTGTAGTCCTCATCCTTTGTACAGGCTGCTGAACCCCAAAGCACTCAGTGATGGTGCTGGGGTACTGGTGATGCTGCGGGAAGGAGGCCCCACTCCCTGGCTTTCCCTGCCAATCTGTGCAAGTCCAAGAACATAAGGATTTATTGTTTTTCTTATTCCACCCAATCACTGTACAGAGGCTCTGTTTAATATCTTACCCTTGTTTGAAATGTGGAATTCATCTGCTGCTATTATTATCCCAACACAAAGGGGCCACAAAACTCTCTTGGTTCAGCCTAGCCCAGATCACACTGTGCTGGGGATCATGGCTGTCGGATGGAGCTGCCCTGGCTACATCCTCTGCAAAATAATGTTTTTCCCCTTATTCTGCAGCTACAGATCCTGTTCCTCTAAAAACTGTGAGTAAGGTGGGAGGGTGCACTGGATACTTTTGGGGGCCTCATTACCTGAGGAATCTTTCATCATTAGTGATGCAGAAAGTACAGACGAGACACAGGGTAGTTTTCCTAGACAGAAACCTCACCTGTAGCCCCACCATCTTGCTTCTGGATTCCTTCCCAGCAATCTCTAACCCATCCCAGGAGCTAAACTGGGTCCTTTCCAGATACTCCTTGTAATCTTGTTACCTTCTTGTGACTGGCAAATGACTGCCACCTTTCTGAAGTTGCAGCCCTGCACCTCCTGGGAAGCACTTGGCGGGCAGCTGTTCTCTGTGCCATAGATAACATCACATTTATCCCCTTCTGGGCTGTGCCTGTGCTGACAGCTGGTCACGGGGCTGTGCTGGCATTGCCAGTGCTGAGCATCGTCACAGGCACGTGGTCCGGGGCCACAGCACTCGCTCCCTCTGGCCCCTGCTTTGGTGGGGAAGGAAGGGAAAAATCCCCTGAATTCTTCACCTCTGACTGCAAAGGGCAATTATTTAATGGGATTTTGGGCAGAGGGAGCCCAAAAAGGTTGTTCTGAATCTGGGCCATGAGGCTGCACCGGATGAGTCACGGGGAGAGGAATAAAAAATCTCTGAGTCATAATCCCTAATACTACAGAGCAGATTTGCTCTGGGCTGTTTTTGTGTTCCTATGTGCTGACTAATGTGCAGAGAATCAGTGAGAGCCCTTTCCCTGATCTTTCATCCAAGAAGAATGCAGCTCTGTCCCCCTCCTTGCCTCCATGACTTACCCAAGCCTGGAGTCCCACTACTCCCCAGACAGCTGAGCACCACTCACCCTCCTCAAAACCCCCCAAATTCCAGTGGCAGCCGGGTGGGCTCTGGTACTTTCCCAGCTGAGGGGACATGCCAGGGCAGGACCATGTGCCAGCAGTCATTTGTGCCCCTGCAGCTCTGGCAGCAGGGCACAACCTTGAAATGCTCCATCTTGCAGTGGGCACCTGCTCTTTGAGAGTCTCAAAGTGATTTATGAAGGGGGTTCAGCATGGTGGCAGCCACCCAGCACCTACAGCTTAGTGGTAAAATACACTGAAGTGAACTAGCTGCCATCTCCCTGGACATAATCCTACAGCCTACCTGAGCCTAAGACCCCAAGAAATCTGAAATCTATGTATTTTTAGAAGACATGTCAATTTTGCCATTTTATTCTTTCAACCAGCTCTCACTGTACTTTAAGATTCTGATGGCACTAAGATTCCTCCTATCTCAAATTGATTTTGATTAGATCTCCCCAAAAGACATGTATAAAATCAATACTTATTTAATAAAATATACCTGCCCCTAGCCCTTTTTTTGCACTGTACTGGGACCAGGGATAGAGTATTAAACTGAGTCCCTGGGACTAGTCTTGTCAGCAGTGGCAGCAGCATTAAGAAACATCAGACATCCCCAAAAATGTGGTTGAGAGGCTGCAGGGCGTCAGGTTGTGGGTGACAGAGTGGGTCCCCCCAAGAAAGGGCAGCTTCCTCCTTGGGAGCCAAGTTTTGGCTAGCTTGTTATTCTAACTGATTAAATTAATTTCCTGATTGTGGTAACTGATTGTCATTGTTTATGTTATATTATCAATATGAACTGCTGGTTTAGACTCTGTATGATTTTAAAAATCTTTTTCAGTATTTTCTTTGTTTAAAGAGTGTAGAATTGAAAACTGGATGTGCACCTGTACTTGCTCACACACAGAAAAGTGGTGTGAGGCATTGTAATTTCAGTGATCAAAGTTGTCTGTTGGAATATGAGGCTGTTCTTTTCCCTTACAATGCCCTTAATCAATTTTTCATTATTGCAGGTATTGGTGATAGGATAAATGCTCCTCCCCAGAGAAGAGCCGGTAGCATCCTCTTCCGGGAGTGGCAGCTCAGAGCTCTTAGTGCTGGATCTGAGTTCCACTTCCCTTGTGTTTAGTACACCTTAATCTGCCCAGAGTGACAGTCTGCACTGTGAAGTTCCTGCATTGTTTTGTTTGGGTTTTATTCCTCTTCTGTAAGGTTATATTTTGCTTCCCTGATAGTATTTGCAGCCTTTCTGCATGAAAAGAGGAGGCAGCATTTTGGAGGGCAGTGCATGTTGGGTGATGCAGCTATCACTTTTGGGAGGTTATATTATCCAGTCCCCTGTTGCTGGATACAGCCCTTCTGCTGTGCAGCCCAAAGCAGGAAAAAAACAAACATTCTTCAGCAGAAAAAAAAAGCTTTTTTCTGTTTTTATTTCCCCACTGCCTCCTTAGTACTCTTTCCAAATCGATTGCATTTCCTCAGCAGAACTACAGAGGTTGTGGCTGTGGGTGTATTCTGAATTTTATTTTAATTTATTTTTCATCATTTCACAGACTCCTGGGACATTTTAAGTATGGATCAAACCAAGACAAACATGAGATGCCTTGGTTGCTTGTCTGTAAAAAGGACCTGGTATGCCTTTGGGTGTGGGGATAAGGGAATTTGCAAGTCTCTTGATATGGATTATATTTTTTCTTCTATTGTGCTTATGAATTTTAAGGGGGAGAGGAAGTATTTGTATAGTAAAATGAAATTTTTATTTTTAAAATACTACAGCATTTCTGTATATTCAAAGTCTTCACTGAGCTGATATTTAATTCTTGATCTTTTTTAGCCACATTACCTGTAATGATGCAGATGTTGGAGTAAGTGCTTTTACACTGCTGTGCTGATCTGGAATGCAGACAGACATTTTCCAAATCAAATCCATCACTTTAACATAGGATTACGCCCCCAGCCTGCCTGGTTGCTGCCTGGGGTTGCAGCCTCAGCACGCCTTGCCTGCTGTGACCTGTGATGCTGTGATGGTAGCAACCCCTGCCTTATGAGCAGGCAGGGAGAGTGATAATGTTTTAAATAAATATCCATCCAGCTGAGCCTGGTCAGGGGTCTGAAATGAGAAGTGGATTCCCTTTGCAAACGTCCCCATCCTTTATACAAAATCTAAATGAAATGGGGATACTAATTAAATTAATGCACTCCTGGCATGTAGAAGGCCAAAGACGAGTGTGTTAAAGCAGGTGACACAATCCCAACAGCTTTACTGGAGGGGGGAACATATCACTGCTGCTAGGCTTTGATAGAATGAGGGCAAACCTATCTAAGATGCTGATGTTTCTGCTTTGTCTTATATTTGCATATTTCCCTGTGCTTTTACAGGGCTCCTCCTTGCAAGTGCTTATCTAAACGCCAAGTAATCCTCAGCACTTTGGAGCTGTCACTGGCTGCAGTTTCTTGTCCTGAAGGGTGGGAGGGCCTCCTCCTAGATAAGGTTTTGTTAAAGGTGGAGCTTCTCCAAGAGATTGGACCACCTCCACCTGGGACAGCCCAGCCATACACAGCAAGACCTGTCTAAACTCAGACTCCAAAGTAAATGTGGGTGCTGTCTGAATCTGGATTAAAAGCAGAACTCCTGGTTATTCCTGACCAGCTGCAACCGGAGCATTTTAGGGGATATATCCTGTGGTTTATTGTGCTGGGGTGGCTTGAGGTTTGTCTCCAGCTGGTTGCCCCTGAGCTTCCTGCAGGCTGGAGCACCTGTGCTCAGGCTTTCCCCTATGTTCTCAGTGCCAATGAGACATACTTAGCTCAGGTAGAGGTAGTGCTGCAGCTGTGCCTGGTACAGACAGGCTTTTCTGTTTTCTTGGCTGAGAGTATGAAGGCAAAACCGAGGTCCCAAATTTTCTGTGGAGCCAGGAGATGTGCATGGAGAGAGCTCTCTGCCTTGCAGGGAGCTGGAGGTGCCCTGGCTGATACAAAGCCCCTGGTCTCATGAACACCCTTGCAGCTGCCGAGTCAAGCCTTACGTTAGAAGGCACTGGAATACAAGAAATGAATCCATTTGCATGCCCTGGTAGCTGTATCAGAGCCACTGGGGATGTCCAGGAGGAAATGGTGTCACATGTTGGCAAGGCAGCAGCTGCATTTACTGGCTTAGCTGAGCCAGTCATTGGTCATTGAAAATCTGCAGCTGAAAGGCTGAACTATGAATCTTGGACTTGAAAGTAATTTTTATCTAAACACAGGGATCGGAAAGCTGGAAACCTATCAAAGGTACAGGCAAAGTGTTTGAGTACCTTTGAAAACAAATGGCTTAGAAGAACACTGTGCAGTAATCTCCAAAGACAGCCCAAAAAAATGCTGGAAGTATTTAGGGAATAAGAAACTCAAGTGTCTGATGTAGCAGAGGAACTTCAGAGCAGTGGGATGGTGGTAGGGACAACATATCTCTATATACATTGAGAAGATACTGGATTTATTACAGCACGCATCTGAAGGGCTTTCAGGAGTGGACAAGGGCAATGGAGCCTTGCTTATGGTGACCAAAATAACGAAAATCAGTGGAAAGCTCTGGGAGTACTTGTCCTTGGAGGAGTGGGGTTGTAATGTTGCATGGATCATGGAGGTCTCTTCCTTAGCCTCATGAGCAGCCAAGGCCTATAATCTCATTAACAAATTTATCAGGTTGCATCTTACGACTGATTGGGCTGCCTGCCCTGTGACTGCTGAGTGGCATGCAGAGCTTGGCACGGCCAGGGTCCTTCATTCTGCAGCCTGAAGTAATTCATAGCCAGCTGATGCTCATTTGTTCTTGTGTCAGTGCTGTCCTTTAGCTTAAACCCCTGTTTCCATGATGCAGACAGCATTCCTCATACCTTTACATCCCCACTGTGCAGGTCTGACACAGGCAGCCCACTCTATCCTCTCCCCTAAGAAGGGTTTGTCATTCCCCTCGTGCTTCTGACAGCTGGATCCTCTACCAGGCTCTGTTCCAACACATCCTTCTTGGACATGAGCTCCCAGGGTGGATGTAGCACCTCAGAGCCAGGGTCGCCTGCTACTGCTGGTGCAGCCTGACATCTTTAGGTCTCCCAGAAATACTTGTCCTCCAGCTGCCAGCAGAGCCTCATTACCCTTGAAACCCTGCTGTGACATCCCCAGTTCACCCATACTCACATGCAGAGAGAGGTGAAATTACTAATAAGACCAGCCTTAGCTAAAATCAACCTTCACCCAGCTCTGGTACTAAGCCCCAAGTGTGGTGGCTGTGGGAAAGCCGGTACTTAAAAGGACCAACAGTGAAAACTGTTTATTTTTCATGATTGTGTCTTCTTTAGCAGGACTGTTTGGCAATGTCATAGAATCCTAGAATGGTTTGTCTTGGAAGGGACATGTAAAGGTCATCCTGTAAAGTCCCATCCCCCTTGCTGTGGGCAGGGATATTGTTGACTCTGTCAAGTTGCTAAAAGCCCCATACAGCCTGGCTGTGAACATTTCCAGGGATGGGGTATCCACAATTCCTCTGAGCAACCTTTTCCAATGCTTCAGCACTTTCTGGGAAACTGTTCCAGTGTTAAGCATCTTCATTCTAAAAATCTTCTTCCTTTAATCTATATCCACCTTCTTTCAGGTTAAAACCATTGCCCTTTGTCCTGTCACAACAGACCCTGCAAAAAAGTTTGTCCCCAAAATGAACCATATGTGGTAAAAAAATCCAATACATCTTATAAAAAGTACATGCAATACAATAGCTTATTTATTTATGGTTATATTCTTGTCAGTGATGACTGAGAAGATACAGTTGTAATTCTGTGATGGTTTTGTTCATAATAGGCTTTCTGCTCCTAAGAAATAATCTGAAATTTTTACTTCAGATTATCTGAAGATTCTGAGTGCTTCAGTTCTATGTTTAAACTAGTCGTTTCTTCTTAAATTGGGGTCACAGTGGCTGGAGTGAAACACCAAAGCTTTTAGGCAGTGTCATGGTTCACTTGACTTTCCAGGGTTCTCCTCAGCAGTGTGAGTTTATTGCAGTATGCTCAACTCATGCACTAGACCCTTCTGTGGAGGGTCAGAGAAGCTTTTTGCTGTGGTGCAGTTTGCAGTAGGCATTACTCTGCCGTAGATAAGGGGGTTATCTGCCCAGTTGTACTTGTGGTGACTGTAGTTTGAGGCCCATCACACTGGCTGGCCCTTAGGATTGAACTGTCAGTGCAGAGCAGATGCTGACAAGGGGCCCTTGCCTCCCATGCTTCATTTAATCTGTGTGGAAGGAAAGGGAAAAAATAAAAAAGGGAAAAGCCAGTAAAAAAAAAAAGCAAAAAAAAAAAAGCAGAATTTCTGTTGCAGCTGTTTGAAGCAATGAATGAACCATGATGTGATGTTGTGGGTGTTTGTTTCACTTTTCCCCTCATTTCCTCATCCAACTTTTATTATCTCTCAGTCTTGGAGGTGGGAAGGTCCATTCTCAAGACCTGGTGCCTTGCCCTGAATCCAGACATCCCATCCTCCCATTAGCTAGAGTGGTGGGGCAAAACCACAAGAGCAGAGATATCTGAGATAAAAAAAATATGTCTGTATATCTATCTGGAAATAAGTGGTGGGTTTAAGCAGTGGCCTTGTGATACAGAGGACCTCTGGAGGTTGTAGCAGGTGATCTCCCAGTGATGCAACTCCCATGGTAGATGTTGTCATCTCTGTCAGCTGCTTGCCCTGCATCCTGGATGCTGCCTGCCTGCCATGGGTGAAGAGGAGCTCTGTCAGCTTCTCAGCTGCTACAAAGCTGAGGAATTAGTTTAAAGTGTTGATTTAATTAAGCTGGAGAACGCAGCAAATAGTTTGTGCATGCCAGTAATGGGTGCCAGCAGGAGTGTCCTCTCACTCCTGCCAACTGCACGGTCTGCTCTCCAGAACATCTGAGAGCCGGATGCTGACTAAGAGTGGTGGTTGGGTTCCATCCCCTCTGGCGATTTTTGCAGTCATCATGTTTAAAAACATCCCTTTCACTGGGAGACTCTTCACATGGTCTTTGGAGGGTTCACATTCTTCAGAGTTATTCCTGGTGCCTTTAGATAGGCAGAGCTGTGATCTTTAGGTATTGTGCCCAATGTGCCTCAGGCCATCCTGATGAAAAGGACTACATTAGTGCAAAGGAACCACTTAAAATAGTACACAATAAACTATCAAAGGCTTCTGGGCTTCTGCTTGAGGGCTTGGATTTAGAAAGCAGTTTCACAGAGGTCCCTTTCTTAAGGCATGTGAGAAGGAGAGTGGCAGGAAATGGTGACATTAAGGCAGTAGAGGATCACAGATTCTCTCATACCCCAGTATCCCGCAAATGGGGCTGTTTGTAGCCCTTCATTATGCCGTGTTAGGGTCAGGAGAGAACAGACTCCTTCCATCCTTCCAATCCCTGTGTGGTCTTCAATGGTTTTACACTGTTGTGGGTGTTCATGAGAAGACAGGGAGATTGGATGCCCTCATATCATCTTGACACGCATCTGACACACATCTCTACCAATGGAACTGCTTCAGTTCAAGGAAAATCAGCAATTTCCCTCGGTTTCAGGTCCTCACTAGTGGTGTTTCTGGTACATGAACTGCATGGACAGCATGTGGCAGCTGTGCATGTTTCCTCCTCTAATAAAGTTGAAGTGTGCTCAGAGTTGATGCAGATACTTAGCTTTTGCTTGCAATAAGCTGTTTGCATCCAACTTGAGCAGCCAGGTGGACTGAGGTTGGCAGCTGTGGGGAAATGCAGCCTTGAGAGGGTGAGTTCTTACACAGATTTGCCTTGTGTCAGAGAGAATAACAGTAACCAGTTAAATGGGCTTTGTTAACTCAAGGCCAGAGCTTTGGTGTCGCTCTGGAAAAGAGCAGGCTGGCTTTGGCAGGTTTGGATATCGACATGATGCATTTCCTGGTGGTAGGTGGTGGGAAAGCCCACGTCTGCTGTGAAAAGAACACTCTTTCCTTGGAAAAGTATTTACTGAGATAGCGATGACAGACAAATCTCTCATGGTAAATGTGACTTCACAGATTGTGTTTTCAGCCTCATGGAAAAAATAGAAAAGGTATCTAACACAGGTCTGGAGGTTTGAAGGTAATGTGCTCTAAAAATAAATATTAAGAATTATTCTTGATCTTGGGCCAGGTTGTTTCAAGATCAAAATCAAGGCCAAGACACTTCAGTTTAGATTTTCAGGTCATTTTTATTGGCTTTGTTAATTCATGCTGCTCATGAGGTAGGAAAAAATGGTAATATTGAGAAGGATCTTGCCACATTCTTCCTAAAAGCATGTTCCTAAGGAGTTCTGACTTTTCTGCCAGATACACTGGTCTGCTTTGATATACCAGTTTATCCATTGGGAAAAAAAACTAGTTTTTGGTGCTTTTTGTGTAATCAAGAGTCTTGTGACATTGTTTTGGTGTGTAGTGACATATATATAATGACAGTATGTGGGTGACTTTAAGGGGTTGTAGAAGGACTTTGAAAGATAGATAGCTAAATAAATAAATACATTAGAAATTAATGTATTAATTAGAAATTGTTAATGTGAACCCAGATAGGGAGACCAAAAACGTAGCAAATAAATAGCTGGAATCATTTCTTCCTGGGTTTTGTTACATCTTAATGGCTAGCTCCAGCACTTCTGATATCTTGGAATTCCATCCTGCTGGATGGCAGAGCTGCAGTGAGCGCATCAGCCGGAGCCAGCTGGGCCCATGGGAGGATGTGGAAGAGCCAAAACCTGGTTATGACCAGGCCTGCACAGCCTGATCCAGCACAGGAGGCAGTGAGAGCATTTTGATGGAACCAAGATCTGGCTCTAAACATTCTCTTAATGGTGGCTTCTGGTGCCTGCCTCTGGGGCTGATGATTTCTGGTGTTTCCTCTCTGAATCTCCCAGATTTGTGTTGCTGGCTCTCAGGTCCTGAGTCTGTCATGCCTTGCTCCCAGGCTGGAGAGCCAGGGAATTTGAGCTGAAAAAGCCACTGGAACTTTTTGACATGCTGGCACTGTTCCCTGGTGCCCCTGTTTGGGAAGGGATCATCAGTCTCCTGCCTGAGACAGCTGGGCTTTTGTTTCCCCCAGCATGGAGCCAGCCTCTGGAAGGGTGGATAGGGCTGAGCACTTCAGGAACCACCAGGGATGGAAGACGTTCTCTTTTCCTAGGATCCTGTTCTGATCCCCCTACCTCTGGGGATGGCTTTGGGCATGGGGTCCCCCTCTCCTGCCCTTAGCTTACTGTCCTAGAAGGACGTAACTCTGATCTGGGGCCAGTTGGAGCGAGCAGCCATGACAGGGCTTGTTTTCCCAAGATAATCTCTAATCGGGAAGGTGGCTCGGCAGATTTAGGTGAAAGGTGATGCCAGCACGCTGCTGGCGCAGGTTGGCTGTCGCTCTTCAGGCTGAGTCCTCAGCTTTTTATATCCTTGCTGCATCACAGCGCAGCTGCCACCCTTCTCCCTGTGCCGAGGATCACCGGGCAGGGACCGTGAGCACCGCGCCAGCTGCAGGAGCAGCGCTGGACACCTCCGTGTTACAGCAGGGTTGCATCAGCCACAAACGTGTCTGACCTGAAAGCCTGACTCCCAAATAACCAGAGTTGGGTCAGAGGAGGGCAGGAGGTGTCATCTTCTTGAGGAAAAAAAAAAACCCTAAAATTAATCTCCTATAACATTTTAATTATTGTTGCTGGTTTTTAGCCCTTAATCATGAAGTTTATTTGTCAGTATGCCACTTCCTATTATATTCTTGATGTATTTCCTATGATATTTTTGATGTGTTTCAGTGTCGTCTCCTTCCTCCTTCTCTTCTTCCTTAAGCTTGGAGCTTCTTTACCAACTATATCCCACATTCTGGTTATCTGCTGTGAGTAGCAGCTCTGCATTTGCCATCTCAAGTAGATGCAGAAGGAGGTCTGGAAAGGCCACTGATTTCTGTTGCAGCGTCATCCCAGGTAGAATTGAATTCAGCCTAGGAAACAGACTGATGAAAAGGGTGTCTTGATGAGCAGTCCTCAGAAAGTTGGTATTTCAGGTATTTCAGCTCAGTAGCACTGAGAACTTACAAACTGGGGCTAACACTACCTTCACTTACGGAAAGACGGTGTCACTCTCAATGATCTTCCTCCGTTCTTTGTGATAAAAGATGGACATCTGCATGAAAACAGGTCTTCTGTCTCTGGAGCAGATGATGACCATGACAGGGAAATCCTGACTCCATTGAAAGGAAGAGGCAGCGCTGGGACTGTTTGCTGCCAGCAAGGGGAAGTCAGATACCTACAGCTGGTCTTCTCCTCCATCAGCTCTTGGGAAGGAGAGACATAAACTCAGGCAGCAGCTTCACAGGCAGGTGCAGTGACAGGTGGATCTGCTGTTGGTGTTAAGGATTTGCACAGCCGGAAGAGACATCCCTGACCTCACCTCTGGGTTTGGTAGACTTTCTGGTGGCCTTCCTTCTGCAGGGAGGCTGTGTGGAGGCTTTGGCTGAGTCTTGGCAGTGGAGCCATGGAATTGGTGTACAGTCACTGCTGCAGGACCAGTTGTACAGGCTTCAGGTTTTCCCTCCTTATCCTGTGAGTTCAAGTTGATGTTTGAACAGCTTCATCTGGCCCTAGTTTGTTTTTTTTTTCCTGGAGCAGTCAAAGGGCACTCACCTGCATTGCTGCCTTTGGAGGAGTGGCAGTGCTTCCATCAGTGGGGCTGTGGCAGAGCAGAGAGGACAGAAGTGCCAAAGTGTGGGGTGTGTGGGTGGAGAACCCCACACCCACCAGGGCAGCACCATCCCTGCTAAAGGGAAGAGACCTTTTGGACTGAGAACATTGATAAATGTGACTTTGTGCAACGTGATGGAGCTGAAGATGTCCCTGCTCATTGGGGGGTTAAACCAGAAGGCCTTTAAAGGTTCATTGCAACCCAAACCATTCTGTGAATCTGATTCTGTGACTGTAAATTCTTGTGAGTCTCACAGGCTTTGTATGTAAATACATTGTTTAACTGCATTCCCATATAGCAAGTGGTATGTGGCTAGGAATTCCTTTGATGCCTTTAGATGCTAATGTAGTGATAAAACAATCCATTCTTTTTCCCTTAGTTTTCTCAGAGCATGTAAGCTCTTCAGAAAATCATATCATTAAGTATTTAAGAGCTTAGACATGATTAAAATAAAAATATTGTTAGCAATAAATGAGAAGAGGTGCGATACTTTGTCAGTCTTGGAATAAAAATTTCGAGATATCTGGGTTATTTGAAGGTTAGTTGAAATTGTGACCACATTCAGGCATCAAAATAATGAAGATTATTTTATATAATAATATATAAATTATTTTATATAATAATATATAACCTCCATCCTGGGGAGGTTATCCATCCATCCATGCAGCTGAGACCTGGCTGATGCCCTGTTTGTGTGAGGTGCAGGGTTGGTGGGAGGCAGCTCTGGGGGTGAGGAGCAAACAACTCCAGATTCCCTGCAGCTCCCTGTGGCTGCTGGGCTCTGTGCTTGTTTTGCAAACGTGGAGAGGGTTGTGTAGGAGCCAGACATGTTTTCTTGTTTTTTGTGTTTCTATTTCTTTCCTATTGTGGTGGCTGCAGTAATAATCACTAAGGACGGAGGTGGAAGCAGAGTGGTAGGAACAGAGACTTGGTAGGACTGAATTGTTTTTGTTTAGCAGAATTAAAACTAAATTGGTGCATGGTCAGGAGTGCTCTGTGAGTGTGACAGTGAGTAAAACATCTGTTCACAAACACATGGGATGGGACAGGTAGAGCTGGAGTGCAGTCCCTGATAGGAATCCTTGCATCAGCAGAAAAGGGATTTACTCTTGGATATCAGCAGAAAAATGAGTCCTGGCCTGTAACTTAATAGTGTAACTGTGTGATGCAATAAATAGAAGCTTTCCATGATAATTTAATTAAACCAATGCAATATCTATGTTTAGATGAAGCTGAGTCCTACACTGTTACAAAATCTTTTCTAATAATAGCATTTTTTTTCACCTCATGAAGGTCCTGATCACTGAGTTGCATGTTAAAGCTGCCTGTAACAGCAGGGCAAGCATTTATTTGGATCTGACAGCTGGAATGAGTCAAGATCATTCCATGGCCTTTGGTTTAATGGCAGACACTTTCTGTTATTATTTACTGAATGCTGAACATGTGCCCTTAATAAGAAGGACCTTTCAGAAAAGTAACAGGAAGACAGAGCCTGATGTGCCAAAACGTTTCTGTGCTGGTATTCCCAGGGTTGTTTTGAAATCTTCGCCTCAGTTGCCTTTGCAGAGCCTTGTGCCAGACCCAGAGCACGTGGGGCTTCTCCTGGCCTCCATGGGGATGCTTGGACCTCAAGCCAAGTGTGACAATGCACAGGGAAAGTCATTACCACTGGGCTTCTGTCCTGTTCTTGCATGAGGAGGCAGCCACCAAGGATTCAGCTTTTAAAGGAGCCAGATAGGCTGGATGTGTGTCAGTCCTGCAAGGGGTGATTTAAACTCATTAAAAAATGTCTTCTTCCTTCTTGGCCTTTACCCCCTCGCTGCTTCTCAGCAGCTTTGTGCAGATTTGCTTTGCCCACAATAAATGCTCCCAGCAAGAGCAGAGTGTGGCTTCCTTTGGGTTGAGGAGTTGAGGTCCAGAGGAATACAGAGAGTGGCTCAGGAATGTCCCCTTTTGGCCAGCAAATCAATTTGGCATTTGTGGGGCTGGTGCTGTGTTGGTCCAGTGCCACAGCACTGTGTTGGACCAATCTTCACCAGCACTGGAGCCACTGGCTCAGTTTTTGTCCCACTGGTGCCTTCAGAAGGCCAAGCCTGTCATCCCAGCTCGTCCTTTTCAGAGCTGAACCAGGGGCAGCATAGGTGGCATAAATGAGGACATTGATGGCATAAATGGGGACAATTGCAAATCTGTTTTACAAGAGGGATTTCAGGAGGCTGCAGTGGTGGGGGGGTTGATGAAAGCAAATGTCAACTGCGACCAAGATGCCTGGAGTTGTTTGGTTTTATCTTTGTGAAGGAAGGGGCTGGTGTCTTCTGTTCTGTGGTTGGGTTTTGTTTTTTTTTAATAGCATCCAATTAATCTCTCTGTTAGCCACTTTTATAATTTTAGCACATCTCCTTTGCTCCTGGAGCGATGTAGTCTTGTGAGAATTTCAGCATTTATTTGACTACAAAGCATGCTAGCATGCATGGTGACAGCCTGGATCCTGAAGGCTTAAAGAATAGGTCTAAGATAAAGAACTGAAAATGTAATGAGCAAGACGATTATTTTTACAGCTGGCATAGTTATTTTTCTTTCCTTTCATTGTAAGCTGGTAACTAATGCTGTAGACTGAAAATCATAAACAAAAGGTAGCAAAAAGTGTCTGCAGGGTTCAGGCTCAGCCCTGCTCTGGGAAGCAGGGATGGTTCATGGTGACCACACCAGGTGTGGGGAGCTGTGGGTCATTTTGGCCAGGGCACAAAGTGAGTTTGCAGTGAATTTTCCCAGTTTTCTGTGAACTGCAGCAGTGCCCAGCAAGGGAACCTGGCACTGGGTTGTGTGTTTATATGCAGTGGAGCAGCTCTGGAGATGGAGCAGCAATTCCATGTCATTCCTGTGAGAGCACCTGCAGGTCCTGGTGCTGGACCTGGGATGCTGGGAGAGTCATTGGTGGCAGAGCTGCTGTGTGCCTGCATAAGGGGCCAGGGAAAGGAAAGAGGCTCTTGCTTGAGCCTGCAGGCAGCATGGGAGGTGAAATGGTGCCCACCTGGGTGTGAACAGTAGGATGGAAGTGCCCCTCCTTCACCCCGTGTGGGAACCTGACTTTCAAGCACAGGTCTTGACTTCCTGTGGTAGTTGGTGATAGAGATAGTGGATATAATTCAGAGCCTATTTTTAAAAAGCAAGCAAAGAAACAGTGCAAAAATCCATTCCCTCATGCACTTAACGGGTTACAGCTTACCCTCTGCAAGATTAGCCTTGTGACCAGTGTTTCTAAAAAACACCTTTTAAGCCAGAATGCAGTCTCCTGGGAGAGCAGGAGGTATGAAGTGCTGTCCTGAAATTCTGTCCTTTGCATTACAGTGTCCACTTCAGTGGATCTGCAGGTCTGATTTTCCCCTGATGTGCATCTCGTGTCATCCGTGTTTGGCAGCTGACATCAGCCTGGTGTTTTCTGTGTATCAGTGTTGCCGAGTATCCCACACCCTTGGATCAATGACTGGTCCAGGTGGATGTTCCTCCTACTCAAGGAGCCTGATTGTATCTCACAAGGAGCAGGTAATTGTCTTGAGCTGCAAGTGGTTCAAGGTTGAAATGGTTCTTTGTGGACTTTGTTTCTCTGTGACCTTTCAGTTTTTCTGGGTGAGGCAATCCGGTATCTCTTAAGAGTCACACTCTTCAGTTCACTGTAAAACATCTTTTTCCAAGGGGAGGATATGTGGAATGCTGTGTTCCATACTAGAGGTGATTCTGACAGCATGAAATAGAATTCATAGAATTCTATTAGAATAGAATTCTATTAGAATAGAATAGAATTCTATTAGAATTTCTAATAGAATTCATTGGTACTATCACCCAAGTTGAGAAACATTCATCTTTTGAATGCTATGAAAAGGTGAGTTAATATTTATGTTACAGTTTGTTCCTTTGGTCTTTTTATGTAAGTCTGCCATTTAATAGGAGAGTATCTCCCCCCACTTCTCCTTAGGGAACGTTTTCAAGATTTTTTTCTCTTAATGTATCTGTGTCAGTTGGTGCAGATGGAGAATAAGGTTATGAAATTTTACTTTGAAAATGGTCCAAGGTGACATTAGTTGTTTAAAATGTTAGTCTGTGTAACATTTGCTTAAGATTTTGCTTTTTATCTTCACAAATGGTTAAACGAAGGGGGTTAATTGAAAAGCATCTTAGCAATGCTTCAAATTGTAGCATCCCAGCTTGTGATGCTCATGTGGAGTCATTTTGTGAAGTCAGAAGAACATAGTCATGAGCTGCATTTTGTGTGAGAACTCGAGTTGTAAATGTACAGCCTGTTGGTCTCTTGGGTATTGGTTCAGGTTGGAGGGCAGGCTCATCCCAGGTGTGAGGAGTCCTGGATGGATGTGAGGGACACAAATCTGTGTGGTAGTACCTTCAGTGGAATAGCTAGGCTTATATTTCAAAATGTACACTTTATTGTGAAACTGTTACAAGAGGTCTTGGAAGCATTTTTATGTTGCACTTTATGCATTACCAAACAATGCATCTCTCCTCAGAGTGTAGGTTGGAATTCCCAATCTACCAGACAATTCTACTGTGCTTGTCTTTTTCCAACCCTCCCCTTTTTGTTGGAGTTTGCAGAAAGGAATTGATTTTTAGGATGAAAAATGGTAGGGTGAGGCAGGATAAATGGTTCTTGCCTCCATCTTGTTTTCCTCAAATACTCAGGCTTTGGATGTGTGTGTCTTCACCTGGTCACAGACTGGTGGAGCATCTGCAGAGTGCCCTCCCCTCATAAATCATGCCATGGCCATAGCTGCATTTTCTTTATCTGGGAGCAAAAGCTCCAGTTCTAGGGACTGCCTGGAATGTTGGCCAGGCTTGTGAAGCCCTCAAAAGCAGCCAGCTTACTCCAAAAACATCTTGCTGAGTGAGAAGAAAAAGGCACAGCAGCCTTTACATTTTTTTTTCTTTTTTTGTGTTTCTTTGGGAAATAATTGGTTTTGTTTATTTATCTTTTCTAAGGACATAAATATTATGGGTACATGATATAAGAGATTGTTAACTGGTGTCCTTCCATAATTCCATAAGGCAAACAATTTCATGTTTCCTCACTGATACGAAACACAAGTCCTGTTGACCCAGAACTCCCTGATTTTGCCACCCTCACTGCTATGTCAGATTCAGTCTATAGCTCTTCTAAAATTGCATGCATAAGGACAGGAAGCCAAGGAGAGGTTTTAGAGGTGGCTTGAGCTGATTCATTATCATGATGTTATTGCAGGGAACAGTCTGAGCTTGATCCTGTCCTCCTCCTTCTGCTGGGGCTGATGCTGAGCCTGCTTTGGCTCACTAAATCAGAAGAAATTCAATCCCTCATGGTGGCTGAGATACCCATGGCAGCAAACTGCTGCCTTTCAGGAAATAAACCTGCAACCATTTGCTGGAAAATTTATAAAAAGACAGAAAGGTGGAACTGTTCTCTTTTTTTCCCCCCCTTTTTATTCTCTGCTGGGTAACATTGACCTTGATAAGCAGTTTCTGTATCTGGAGATGTTCTTCTGCATGGGGATCATGTAACAAAGCCATTTTGGGGTGCTCACCTTGTGTTTAAGTAGGGATTTTGGTGCTGGCAAATTGAGCACATTCTGCCTGGTGGCAGAAGCAGCAGACATGAATACCCCAATTGCATTCTTGCCCATAATAAAGAAACTGCTGGAGCTTACTGCAGTGATCGTGAGGTTTAACTGGTCCCTTACTGCATTTAACTCACATGGCTGGGTTGTAATGAACATATTAGAGTGTAAAAAACCCAGCCCTTTCCTTCAAATAAAACACAGGCACAGAAAACATCCCTTGTTTTTTAAAATGAGCCATTGCACTTGGGACTCTTTAACATTCAAAATTCAACAGGTGGGACTCCTTCTCTCTTCCTTATGTATTTTTCAATTTATGAGGAACAAGTCTTTTAACTCTTTTCGTGTGTTTATTAATCATTTGGGGTCTCTCTGTTGCAGGGCACACTTTGCTCATTTCTGGTTTCCTACAGCTGCTGCTGACAGCCCTTGGAGAGCAGCTGAGGGCTCAGGGTGCTGCTCTCGTGTTGAGGGTGATGCCTTGTTTGCTCAGAGCTGACATGTGCTCAGTCCGTGGTGTTTCTGTGTGCGAGTGATTCAGCCCTGGTTGTGTACAAGTGATGGAGTTAGTTCTTGTCAAGGGATGGGGAAGATGAATGTGTTTTTCAAGGGCTGGCCCACGACTTGAAAAATCTGGATGTGCTTCAGGGCTTTGCTGCCAACCTACTGCATGACCTTTGGTGAGTTGTTAAGGGCAAGACCTGAACAGTTGGTGCTGGACAACACTCATGGACAGTCTGCAAGGAAGACCCTCCAGTTTGAGGGGGAAGCAGCAGTGGAGTGATCTGCAGTGATGTTCTTTCCAGCTGGAAGTGTGCTCAGTCTTAAAAATCTGGCACATTTTAAAGGTGTTCAGAGAACTGAAAAGTTGTCTTTTCAGGAACATGCTGGGCACAAGGGTTTGAATTTCATCTGCCTCTCAAACAGGGTAGCAATAAGACTTTGTCTTCCCCTTACGTCAGGGGGTGGAAGGTACTGAGGTTACTCCATACCATGAAGGAAGATGCTTAAAATGAACATTAATCATCTGCCATTGGTTTATCTGTTACAATCTGACTACAACAGCCCACATGTTCGTGTAAAAACATACACTTGTGCAAGATGCTGGTCACTGAGCTTTTCCATAGCCTGTGAGTCCTGCTGCCATCCAGCTGGCTTTGAAGACAGATGATGGGACTGCTGTGAGTGGTGAGGTATATGCAGGATGGGAGGAGATATGAAAGACAGAAAACAAAAAAAAAATATGTTTTCACTTGTTGGACAGTGAGGACTGCTGGGCTCGTCTCCCAGGAGAACTGAGCAAAGTACATATTGACACATCCATGTTGGAGTCTGGAGAAAAAGCCCTGCTGGTGTATCAGGCACAGCACAGCGAGGGGCTGGGTTGGTGGGACAAGCCTCATTTCTCTGGAAACAGAGATTCATCTCTGTTTGTGTGCTCGTATTTTACAGGTAATTGGTTTATGGAGAAAACTGATAGCTTGAGGATTTTGGGCAGGTGTTCTTGCCATAGAGAAATAGGTTTTTCAGGCATTTTCCATGTCATATAGTTATCAGAGTGACTGAGATTGGCTGTGTAATTAGTGGGATGGGAGTTATTTTGGGGAGATTCAAGTCCTTTTCCAAAATGTTTTCATCAGCTCAGGGACTTGGGTCAGGCCTTCTTCAGCTTCAGTTCATTTAACCGGGGGGAAGTTAGGGAATATTTAATTTCCCAACCCTCCCCATCACTGGGAAAACATTAGATGCAAGGACAAGGCAATTCAGATTTCTTTTTCCACGAATTAGCAGACTTCAAGTGCAACTTTATCTGCAAGCCTGTCTGTAGTTTTCCAGTTGCCTTGTACCAATTTTCAGGCTGGGTTTTTTAACAACAAAAACATGTTGCAAGGATACCAGATTTTTGTGGGTTATGGTGTTGTCCCCATGAACCAACTTAGCCTGTGTTGTGCTAAGGTAATGGTGCATCTTTCCTGCAGAGGAGGAGATTTTGATTGTTTTCCCAAGGGAAGAAGAAGTTTTGGTTCAAAATAGATTTTGTATGTGAGGTGACTTAAACATGATCAAAGTCAGTGGAATTTTATTTCAAATAAACATATGATTCTCCTAATCAACCCTTTAAAGAGAACATCTGGGGAAAAAATGTCAGGGTTTTGTACATTTAATTATTCACTTGATTTTTCCCTTTTAAATATCTGATGACGTTTCCGCTGTTTGAGGGTAGATAGGACTTTATTGACACAATTAGCAAAACAAATGATTATCACACCTTTTCCTTAATCCTGTCCTATTTGATCTATTTGCTTGCACTTTCATTACTCCTTTGCTTGGTTACATTACACACAATGTTATCACCTTCCTGTGCTTCTGCAGCTAAAACAGTGAAAAAACCTCTTTTGGCTCTCAGCTGCTCTCTGCTGTTTTCTTTTTACAGATGAACTAGAAAGCAGGGTCGGGCAAAGAGTTATTTGAGTTTCCTTTCAGCACTTGCTGGGCATTATATCCGGGCCTGGCACTAAAACTGCCTATGTTTACGCGACAGCTTTCATATTTTAAAATAACAAACAAAAATCCCAGCAACTCTATTCCCAGCACAATTAGTAAGATCAGATTAAAAGAATTGGAAAAACAAACAACCCAAACCCCCCAGATCATGATGGGTTTATATAAGTCAAATACTAGAACCTTTATGACTAATTCCTCAGGTATTTTGAGCCACTTTGCTGGGATGTGTTTATTTTCTCTGAATGTAGAGGTGGGAAGTGTGGCTCTGCCTGGTCAGAGGTCACACTGGGTTGTACTGAAGAGCTGAGTGTTTCTGCTAAGTCACTGATGGGTTGTGCCAGACCTTGCTGTGGGATGCTGAAGCTGTAATTCCCCTCCTGATGGTGGATAGACATCTACTGAAGTCAGGAAGGCAAATGGTGCTGCTGACCTGCTGCCTTACAATCCTTTCCATCCTTCTCTTCCCTGGTAGTGAAAATACCTCATTAGATTTGGAAGGTGTAGAAAAAAGGAGAGGAGAGGAAAACTGTTCTTTTCACCTGACAAAAATAAAAAGAAGCAAATTTTGAAAAGATCTGTTGGTTAGATGAGAACTTCTTTCAGTTGCTGGCTTCTCCTCCTCCTCCTTTCACATCACGTATAACTTATGAGGTATCTGGAGGTGTTGTTCCATGCTGTGCCTATACTCATTGTTACATTAATTTAAATAAATCATGCAAATTAAAAAGAAAAAGAAGAAAAGAAACATAAACCCTTCCTTCTGTGCAAAAATAAATCAAAAGATAGGGGTTTCCATGGGAATAAACCTTGTCCAACGTGGTAAGAGCTGCTGTGTAACAGCCTGTCCCTTTCTTCTCTCTGAAGGTCCCAACCCCATGCGTCCCACTGGTCTGGAATAACATTTGGAGTCTGGCAGTCTGATCCCTTTTGTAGCTCCAGAGGATTTTTGGAGCATGGGGAGCATGGGATGCATGGACATACGGACCCACAAAACCCTCTGGAGAATG
Organism: Poecile atricapillus; assembly: GCF_030490865.1. Taxonomy (NCBI): domain Eukaryota; kingdom Metazoa; phylum Chordata; class Aves; order Passeriformes; family Paridae; genus Poecile; species Poecile atricapillus. Next base: position 143,789,055 of record NC_081250.1, read on the forward strand.
CTGGCTGTGGAAAAAAGCATCTGGAAGTTTCTACCATCTTTTTACCCTGTTTTTTCCTGGGTCACCCTGTGTCATTTGTGGCCCTGTCCTGAGGATTATAGCATACAGTCACTTACTGGAATACCTCCCCATGCATCTTCTTGAAATGGAGCCATTGCTTTACCCAGCTGGAAGATATTTTCTCTTCTCCCAGTGCTTTTCCAGTGCAGCAGCACTCCTGTCCAGCAGGTATGTAAAAGGTTTTCTCATTGACTGCTCAATTTGCTTTCTAGATCTTCAGTTCAGTCTTTTTTTCTTTTTTCTTTTCCTTTTTTTTTTTTTCCTTACTAAAAAGTAAGGAAAGAAGGTTATTTACCTTCTGCTAAAGGTAAGACCTTCCAAAGTCCCTGGTGCCATACTCTGAAGGTGGCTTTTCTTTGTTGGGACAGACCCAGTTTGAGATGTAGGTTCTCATGGAGCAGGGGCATCAGCTTTGGGAGGTTTTGATGGCCAACCAAGCCTCATACATGAGGGAAAGGATGGATCTGATGCTCTTTATTCCTCCACCTGCATCCTCTGGGACTCTTGGGCAGCTAACTGTGTTTGTAACCCACAGCTGCCATCAGCCAGGTGTGGATCAGCTTACTGGGCTTCATCGTCTCATATCAAAAAAGAGGACACAAGTGTTAAATCCATTCTTTCTCTTCTTAGTTCAACAGAATTTCTGCTGAATAATGTATTTTTGAGGATGACTAATCCCATATAAAAGGAGTTTCCTTTAGCTCTAAAATGAAACTATTCCTATTCCATAGAGATGTGTATAACTCCATAGCACTAGTGATAACAACCAAATTTGCATTTTTAGAGTCATTTACAATGAATTAGATATTTTTGTGAAGGTGACAATTTTTTTTTCCATTTTTTTCTAGCAGAGAATTGAATCATTGTTTTGGTGTCTGTGGGTATCAGTTTTCTGTGAAAATCATTCTTTTTGGCACTTGTGCTGGTTTGGTCAAATGCTCAGTTGTGCTGGTGTGTGTGAACAGATCTTTCCTAAAGGGTAGACAAAAAATTATCTCATTGTCTCTTATTTTTACTATACAAAGAGGAGGTGCAGAAGGAAAAGAGCTGAAAATGCTTTGCTGTACATTTAGTCTATTTAGCATTTCCTTCAGCATTTGTGAGGCATTAAAAGTTTCATCTTGCTTTGTAAGCACAATTTTGCATCAAAGGAAGGAAGTGAGAGGGGTAGGGTGGATAGAGCATGTTCAGTGGGAAACATAATCACTTGCCTTGCTCTTCAGTTTGGCTGTGACTCGTAGGCCAGATGGAGATGATAGACAAAGATTGAGGGTAAAGATGTTCTTTAAACCAAGTGCTTGCTGTGCTTGTAAGAGAGGCTGGAGCTAAGAGCAGGGACTTTGGAGGTGGACAGCAGCCTCCTGCCAGGCTGGGGATGGTCCATGGACAAGCCCTGGGCAGTGCAGTCATGTGCCAAGGCAGAGCCTTCTCCTGCAACACTGCCTGCAGCCTCAGCCCATGTGCCAGGGCAGAGCCTTCTCCTGCAGCACTGCCTGCAGCCTCAGCCCATGTGCCAGAGCCCTTAGAGAACTCCCAGGGACTTTGTGCTCTGCTGTAGAGACATCCCCTGGAAACAGCTCTTCATTTGCAGATAGTTTTCCTTCCTTAACCTGAATTAACAGTTTCCCCATCTTCGAAATCCCTAGTGTTTTATTAACTAGCTCCTAACAAGTTCTAAAGCAGATGACTTGCAGTTGTTCTTTTTATCTACAATTAAAGCAAACAGCATTGATATTTAAAATTTGCTCCCCCCCCCTTTTTTTTTTTGGGTCAGCTGTTTGATAAAGACATTGCAAACCAGATCTCCCTTTGTTGCTGTAGGATGTGAAAAGGTCCTTTGTCAGCAACACATTGCAGTGGAATGAGCTTTATCTTTTAAAAGTAACTGGGAGTGAATGGGGCATGAGTTGCTATGTTCTGGTGCTGCCAGGCCCTTTGGTGCTTCTGGAGGTGCCTTCTGGACACTGAAGAAAACCTGGCTGTGACCTGGACAACCCAGAGCAGTCCCAGGGGGACCTCTGCATTGTAGGGTCTGCACTCACAGGGAGCAAGGAGAAAAGCCATGGCAGATGTACCCTGAATTTTGCGTTCTGCATTGTCCCTTGCAGTGTGACTCCCTAGTCCCACAGTGTGGCACACCTTGGGGGTGGCCCAAGAATTACAGCTTGGCCCAGAATGATGTTTCAGTTGTAAGTGTGCAGCTGTCCTTTACAGGGGGGAAAAACCATCTCAAGTTTTCTTCAGAGCAGGTCTCACCCTGCACAGATGCCTCTCTTCAGAGAGTAAGTAGTTTAAGGGCTTTGCTGTTGGTCAGTGTGAGCATCCAGGCAGGGGGGCTGCAGCTGCATCCCTGGGTGCCAATGAAAAGGTGAGCATTCAAGATATTTGCTGGTAAAGTAGCAAAGGTTTGCTTTAAGTTTGGTTGTAGATCCTTGGATCAAAATGTCCTTTAGGGGGTTGGTCTGTACACAGATGTGTGTTATTAATAATAATTAAAAAAACACAGAAAGCTTTTATTTGGCTGCCTGTGAGGGTTATGTATGTGGGTGTGTGTTTCAAAAGCACATAACTGATTATAAAAATCATTGATGGTCTAAGTCGGTATTAAGGATGGTTGGATGACAGTGAAAAGCAGCCCTGGCACATTGCAGGGATGTTCTTGTCATGACTAACCTCTCTCACTCTCACCCCAGTGGAATTTTTCAGTGCCCAGCACAGACCAGCACTGAAATGGCAGGTTTGCAGAAGTTTTTAAATCTCTCCCCAGCTGGCAGCAAATTAAGGAATTGCAAGTATTTATTGGTTTAAGGATAAAATATAACCTCAAAGCTATAAAAAATTTTGACAATGAGGCTTTTTTAAGGGAGTCTTAGTTTCTTTATGGTTTTGTGAGTCAAATGTGTCAAAGCCTGACAGAGGAAGAGGTTTTAATCTACAGGTGCTGTCTCTTGCTTGATGGTTTCCTGCTTCTAAAATTACTTCCAGGTTTTTTGGAATTGGGGCTGAAGCTAGCTTCAGCTTTCAGTTTGTGGGCAACCTCACTTACCACTTCAGCAGGCTGGATTTGTGAGGGTTGGGGGCAGCAAATGCTAGTGCTTTTAAAGATTCTTATTTTGGCTGCCAAAAGCCCATTTTCCACTTTTAAAATATTTACTCTGAATCTTTGGATTCACATCTTCCTTTGCTTGAGGAAAATGCTGAAACTGGTGATGCTGAAATTTTACTTTGATCTTTCCCCCCGTCCTGCATGGGGAGTTTGAGGAGAGCATGCCCAGGGTGAAGGATTGATCCACCTGTGCTCATCCTGCACAGGCTGACTTTTGCTAGCCATGCAGCAAAGCGAATTAATGGTGGATTTCAGTCTTTATGCTAAAAACATCAACCCCTTTTGCAGTGTGTATTTGCTCTCCTTAAGGGTTGTCCCTCCTTTGGGGCACTTATTAATGAATGCCATTTGTGCCCAAACTCTGTGCCCTTACTGAAGGGCAAGTAATTGGGGATGCATTAGGCCATATTTCTATTTATTTATATAAGTAAATAAATATTTATATATTTTTAAATATCTGGAATAATCCTCCTAGTATGTCTTTAATGATCCTCTATTGATTACTTTAAGACCTTGCTTGGAATTTTTTATTAATCAAAGCATCCCAGTCATTACTTTCAGAATAAAAATCTTCCTTTCTGTGTGATCTTTGCTTTTCCATGAGCTCCTGCATCTGCAGGTGCTGACTTAGTATGCACAATAAATACTGAACTATTTGCTGACTTACTGTGCTCTTCAGGTTGCAAAGAAGCAGTAACCTATCACGAGACATACTGTTAATGTCAGCAAGAAAGCGAGAGGTATCTGCTGGGCTCCTGAATCCTTTGTGTTGTTTTGAGAGGTTCTGTGCAGAGCTGAAGCTGTCAACAGGCTGTGTTTCTGTGCTCCCAGCTGCTGAGCAGCGTTATGTGGATTAGCATTGAGGAACTCTTACCGAAATTTGTCTCATGCCACGAAAATGTAAAGCCTCCAGAGCTGGCTGGCATCCCAGGGCTGTGAGAGGCCCTTGGAGGGGCTCTTGGTAAAGGTGGCAGGATTTGCACTGTCCCAAGGCTGTGAACAGGGCATGATCTGAAGAGTTTCTGATTATGCTTTAATCATCTCCAAGCTGGTTTGGTTGCCTACATAAGGCAGCAGACAAAAACTGCCGAGCAGGAGCGGCTGCTATGGGGCCAAGCTGCCACCATGGGAGGGCATCTGCCCAATCTTCTCATCCTGCAGTGTGGAGCCCAGTTCAGGAACACAAAATGCCATTATGGGCAATATTTTATTCCCAGTGTTTCCTGAGCTGGAATCAAACCCAGCCTCCTAGTTTTTCCCTGGCACTGTTTTGGGATCCTGCAATTTTGCCGTCTCTACTTTTGCAGGGCACCATCATTGTGCTGTCTCCTCTTTGTCCTTTGCAGTGTCAAAGCCAGGAGGTCAGATTAGAGACCTGAGGCTCCAGCAGCAGAAGCCAGGCCTGAGTGTGTGCAACAGAAAAAAGTACCTGTATTTATAACAGTTATTGTAGACAAGTTGGGGGATGAGGCACAGCTGCCTGGTGCCTCTGGAAGGTGGATCTCTCCCTATCCCGATTAGAAGTGCATGTTCAGCCTGGGCTCAGCAGCCCAGCTTGCCTGGCTGGGGGCATTCCCTGGGGAGCTGAGTGGTGCTGGGGAGCCCACACTGCCTTGGCTTGGCCCCCTCCACAGCTTGGATGTGCCCTCCTGCCACTGGCAGCACTCTTGTGGCACATGGATGCGGAATTGCCAACATCCTCCCCACTGGCACCATCTCTTGGCTTTCATTAAACTTTTTGCAAAGAGCAACTCTTTGTGGTGGCCCCTGTGCAGTTTTATCCAGGGCTCCATTTGCATCACCATCAGGTGGTTTTCGTTTGACCTTTGCCCTGCTTAAAAATTAAGTACCAAGGTACTAGGAAGGGAAGTAATTTCCCAGATAAGCACTTTTTCCCTGCTCTTCTGTAGTTCATGGGGGAGCTGGCTTACCCTGCCTGTGGATGACTAAGGAGGAAATTCTTTTTTGGTTAGGATAATGCTGACAGTTCACTGGAATTTTTTTTATCATGGGTTTATCACTTCCTCCCTGCAAATTCTTAACTCTTATGTGCAGGGCAGGAAAAAAAAAAAAATAGTGGTGACCACAAGTTATGGAATTTGCCTTCTGTGGAAAGATGCTGAGCCGGTAAATGATGCTGTCAGGTTTGCCATGGTTTACACGGAGGATTTGCTTCATATCCAGTTATATAAACAGGCTGGGTAAGAGTCATGAATATTCTAGCAGCTATCATCTTTCAAATGTGTTTTTTTAATGTTGGAGTTAATTAATGCTCATATCTCTCGAATGTAGGTGAGTGTAAGCCTGCTCATCTTTCAGGTGGGGAGGAGGTTTAGATTTATCACTCGTTTTTCAGAGATGGCAGGGTCAAAGTCGAGTTTATGTGTAAGGGGTTTCTGGGTCCCCTTGTTAATCTCCCAACCTCCCTCTTTTTTTAGCAGGGGTCTGGATGTGTGTCTGTGGAGAAGGCAGATGGAGTTTGGCCAGAGAGACTCTGCCTTTTGGTTAAACATGTGTGTGTTCTTGCAGTGTTTGCTTCCCGGTGGTGCTTGTTGATTGCACTGTTGATCCTTCTGCAAAGGCTTGACACTGCTGCTGAAAAGCTTTGACACTGCAAAGCATTGTTTACTTATGAAAGTGTTATTATATTTTGAATATCTATTATTCATCTCTTGTGCTAAAAGTGACATTATGTCATAAACTTGCTCTTAGATTTCAGAGCTTTGAGGAAAAGCTGGTTTTTTGTCCCAGACTCTGTGACAGTACTGGAAAGTGTCTTACCCTTTGTATCTCTACAGACCCCTTTTATGAATTGTGAGTGACAGCAGGAAAATATAAAAGAGTGCAGAGGAGCTGTTTTTGATGTTTATAAAGGGCTTTGATAAAAGATGCAGCACACAGACTTGATATTATTTCCTATTTTTAACTTCTTAGGAGCATAAAGTGTTCAGATCCAATATTTATGTAAAAAGGGAAAGAGGGGGGCTGTATTTCTTCTTTATTTTTCCCCTTTATTTTTCTTTTTTAGGGCCAGGTGAATTAAAATAGAAAAGTGTCTCTCTTCTATGCCCTAGTAAAATTTTCTTCCATGAAACATCAGTAGAGCCAACTCCATGGTGTTGAATGTGTGGGGATGCAGTTTTGAAGGCTCCTTGTTTGCAGGTTTGTGCCTTCAACCTCCAGCCATGGCTGGCTCCAGTGGGCCCAGCAGCCGTGGTGATGTGTGTGGTGATGCCTGTGCTTCCAGTAACAGGGAATGAGAGTCAGAGAAATAAAACGTGGAAAAGCTGGGCCAGTTCCTCCCCTTTCTCTGAGTCACATCACAGTAGAGGCATCCCTCTAATAAGTAGATTTGCTTGCTCCACAGAGATGCAAGGCTGTGTGCTGGCTGGGTAATTGCAGTTTTACTGATGAAAGTGCATGCCATTATTTCCATCTTTCTTGTTGCAGTCTCCTCTTTAGTCTCGTCTGCCAGCATGGCTGGCTTGTGGTGGGCCTCTGTTCTCTTGCATATTCCCATGCATGTAACACATGAGGAGGCTTCATGGCACTTTCCTGTGTGTGTACAGGCACATCTGGATAGAAAATATGTGTGAGGGTGGGTGTGGGCTGTGAGTGCATGCGTGGCATTGGCACGATTGGTCCTTCATCCATGCACAGGCCTTCACACTAGATATCAAGACTCCTAATGAGAGTGCAAACCTGTTCTTGAGATCCACCTGATGACAGAAGTCATCCTCTTGCTTGAAACACCACATTTTCTATTTTATTGGAGCTAAATGCCTTGAAACACCTTGTGCAAGGGAGGAGCCTGTGCTATCCCTTGAAGAACCCCAGGATGGAGCAACAGTGCTGAGTCCCATCTTGCTGCAGTGGAAGAATTTATCTTGATGGGATAGGCACGGCAACAGCTGTCAGTGGGAGTTTTGAGTTCTTCAGCAACATCTGTTTGTACAAGGGGCTGTTCAAAGCAAGTGCTGGTTTGAGGTGGCTGGACTTCAGCAAAGACTTCCCAGCCTCTTACCTGAGGGGAGTAGGCACTTTCGCTCTATTCTTCATGCAGGAGCTTGCATGTGAAACAATTTAAAAAAAAGGAATTATTAACCTTGGGTGGTCATTGGGAGTGTGTTTGCTTGGGTGTTATCTCCTGGCCTCTGCTGTTCCTCTAGAGGATTGTCAAGCTGGACTACAAGGTCCACAGGGTGTGATGTTAATTTGGGATGTGTTGGCGTAGAACTGTGCCTGTGCCTGCTTGGTAGCCTTGAATCTTTTGTGCTCCTTTGTGGCGATGAGTCCCCAGTTACATTCCAAAAGGAGGACTCTGGTCACACACAATTAAAGGGGATGAAGCACAGTTTTATTTTTTCTCTTTCCTCACCCATGAAACTGTGTAACACCATACATGAGCAGCTGACTGGTTGAACTTGGCTAGCTTTTAGCAGTAGTGTGTTGGCTCATACAGGTGTCTTTTCAACTTCTGACAGGCTCTTCAGTTAGGCAAAAAGTTTGGAGATCCTTAGTTCTTTTGTAAGGTATGGGAGGACTTTTTTGTTCCACTGGAGTGGACAGTATGATAAATTGGAAAAGCTGTTGCTGAGTCCAGAAGAGATGGGTCAGGGCAGAATTTGTTAAGCTGAAGTGACAGACATGGCCTGTGCCCCACCTGGCACAGTGTGGCAGTGGTGTTGGAGTGTTCTTGCTGTGCCTTGGTGCCTGCTGTTCAGCAGCTTGGGTGTTTCAGTTGCATTTCCAGCAGCAATCCATGTGCCTGGCTCTGGAGCACAGTGGGGGCCCCCAGAACCTGGGGCTCTGTGTCATTGAGCAGAGCTGTGCCAAAGTGCCTGATGAAACATGGACCTTGGCTGGCGAGAGCTGCGGTTCTGCTTCTTTTGAAAGAGGCTGGGAAAGGCTCCCTGAAAGAACCAGTGGAGAAAGTATCCAGATGAAAGATCTGGTAAGTCTCAGTGTCCCCTCTGTGGTGTTTTCAGGCTTTTCTGTAATCAGCTGTCATTTGAGGATCTGGGCATATTGGACCTCAGGGAGTATGGATTGAAACTTAAACAAAGAGTGATTCTTCTATAAATATTTAGTTCACACTGTTTAGGAGCTGCTGGGAGTTGGAGACAAAAAATAGTTTAAAGTTCATGACTGTCTGGAAAAGCTATCAGAGGAAAGGACTTGGTCACCAGATTGCCTGGCATATAGGTTTTGAATAGCTAATCCTCTTTTTCATTCCCCTGAAGAAGAGGATGTGTTTATGCATCCTTTGGAGAGGCATAAGGTTGCATTTTTCCAGTGCTTACATAGTTGTACTGGGGACTCAAATCAAAGAGGTTTTCTTCAAGACACCGCCTGGTATGGAGTAAATGGATGGTGCATCCTGGCCGTACACATCTTTGCAAATTTGGACTGGTCATCTGAAGTTCACACATCTGCATGGGAGAGGGGGATGTGTCTCCAAGTGTGTGCTTTTATCTGGCCACCTTCATACCAGGACAGAAAGGCGTTTCAAGATACCTTGAAACCACCACAGAGGTTTGTGCCTGGGCCAGCTGCTGCTGAGGGAGCTGGGGTCCCTGGTGGGGTTTGTATAGACAGCACCGATCTTGGGCTGCCACATTGTTCCTGCTCTTGCAAAATCCTTGATAGTGGGGTAGACCTATCTCTGCCAGCCTTTTTTGTCTCTTAAATATGGAGATAATAACACTTTTTTAACTTTGCCAAGATTTTTAAAGAATAGGAAGGAATGAAATGTGCTAATAAGGAAGGCATTGGTAGCTGAGACAGGCAGAGACATACAGCCTTAGAATAAGAAGGGAGCTTCACCATGCACAAGTGTCTGGGATTATTGATTGAAAAGAAGAGAAAATAATTGATTATTTTCTCTCTCCCTCTGTCGTGCTCTTCTAAGACAAAGTACTTGTAGTTGAACTAGATGATGGTTGTAGGTCCCTTCCAACTATCCCATCCCATCCCATCCCATCCCATCCCATCCCATCCCATCCCATCCCATCCCATCCCATCCCATCCCATCCCATCCCATCCCATCCCACTAATGTAACAGTAAACACTAAATGTTTGCCATGCCCTGTGAAACATTTTACAACTGTTTGCACCACCCCTGCCCCTGATCACAGCATCCTGGGTCTTTCTGTACCGGGATGATTGGTGTGCCCTGTCCTTGTGGTCAGCTGCTTTGCCTGAAAGATTAATAGCAGAGGAGAAAATGAGAGGGAAGGACAGGTAAAAAAAATTTAAATTTCTCATTTGTCAGGTTGAAACTACTTTTGAGGTTTGAGAGAAAATGTTAGTATTTGAGTTGGAGGTGGTGGCAAGCTTGATGGTTTTTCTCTTTCAATAGTTTCTTTTAGTGCCCTTCGTAATTTAAAAGAAGGTGTTTAAATTATTAATGCTTTAGCACTGAAGCAGAAAGATTCCAAAGCCTTTGGCAAATCTCTGCTAAAGCATCTGTCTTAAAAAAGAGCTTCATGGTTTTTTTCTGACTCCATCTTTGACAGAAGGTCTTCTTCTGTGAGAAGCACTGAATCTACAGAGGTGGACAAAGAATGACTTATGTAGAAGGTAATTTTCTCCAGTGGTGTTTGGCCAAAAAACATAAAAATGATAATGATTTTTATTTTTTGGCATAGTCTTTGCAGATCTCTGCTCCTGCCTGTGGCTGAAGCAACACTGCCATGGGTGAGTGCCAGCACATTGTCCACGATGCTCAGGTGCTGCCTGTGAGACGTGGGCACCCTTATCTGGTCCTTCTGGTTGCAAAATCCTGGAGGTGAGAGGCAGCTGAGGCTTCAGACACTCTCACCAAAGCTGTAGGTAGAGCTCAGGCCTCCCATTAGATTTACCACACATTTTCCTCCCTATTCCTTTTAGGTATTTGCCCTGTTTTTGTACCAAATCTCCTTCTTGCTACTTGAACTGAAGAATAAAGTATTATAACTCTGGCTTGGGGCAGCTGTCCAAGGGATATATTGGGATACACTTGGCCTTTGAAAACAAGGACTTCAGTCTCCAGCCCTGTCAGTCCTTCTGGCTCCTGGAAGTTTTTCTTCCAAATGGTTATTTCAAACCTCAGAGAAGAAGTTTGTGTTTTTTCAGAGCTATGATTAATACCATTTTTACGCTTCGTTGCAAAATGCCACACAATGAATGAGACCAGCAGGGTGGTGGTTTATGGGTGGGAGGAAAAAAAAAAATCAAACAAACACTTTCAAATGCTGTTTTGGAAGAGTGATGTGTGTGTGCATGTTTTATAATCTGCTGTGAACTGTGGGGTTACGTTCCTGTTAAAAAGAAAAGGGGAAAAAACAGCTTAAACCTCATCTGTGGAAAGAATGTCAGAAATAGCTGAGAAACTGAATAATTGCAGTCTTTTTGTGGGTCAGTGAAAGCGAAGGATTGTGATGCAATTGAAAAGTCACAGGATGGTTGAAGGTAGAAGGGACCTGTGCAGGTGGTGGGTAGCTACAGCCACTTGCCCAGGACCGTGTCCAGATGACTTTTGCATATTGCCACAGATGGGGACTCCACAATCTTCCTGAACAAGCTTGGTCACCCTCGCGGTAAAATCAGGCGTAGTGCGTGGTATTTCAGCACATTGGCCTTGGGTTCCTGCTCGCTACTGTTGCAGTCTGGAAGGTTTGTGGGGGTGTGTGGTGTTGGGACAGAATGTGTTGGGTGCATGGGGAAGGTGGGCTGCAGCTGAACCCCTTGGCTCAGGCTTGGCAGTGCTTGGCTGGGGCTTGGGAGAGCTGGGCTCAGCACAAGATGCCAGAAATGGTCCCGTCAGTGGTGGGCAGGGAGTCTTGCTGCCTGATGGCCAGGTCTGGGAGCTTGTGGTTCCTCTGATTTGGTTTTGAGGCTGTGCTTATAGCTGAGCCTTCAGCCATCTCTGCTGTCTTTTGCTTCTCTTCCCTTGACACTGTGTGCCTGTTCCCAGCTGGTGAGTCACTTTGCCACAGGAATCTGGGACTCATTTATCAGTATAAAATGAGGCTAATTACACCTTTGAAATGTTCAGCATCAGTGGTGCTGCAGCATCAGGTGCTTCCCCAGAAAACTCTGTGTTGGTGGCAAACCCTGGAGAAGAGAGGCCCAGAGGTTTCTTGTGGCTGTGTGCCTAATGTGTCCCCATCCTGGGGACAAAGAGGATGCTAGTGCATGTGGGAAGTCGTCTAACCCCCTATAAAGACATTGGGGTCATTGCAGATTTGCTTTCTGGTGGCTTCATGTGCATCCCTCATGCATGGAAAACAAGCAAGGCCTAAGACTACACTCAGCCTCGACGGTCTCTAGTGTTACCTCCTGTCTTCCATCCATGGAGAACAGTAGCCCTTGTTTGTTGCCTTGGATGCTTTTTTTTTTTTTTCCTCTAAGCCATGTTCTTTTCATCCTGTTTTTGTAGCTGATAAGTGATGGGAATAGCAGCAGTGAGATGATGGATCCCAGTGAACACTCGCACTGTCCACAGACGTGTCCCATAGAGCCCTTGTGCCAGTGACGGGTATTTTCTCATTAAAAATAGACCACAGACAATGCCACTTCCTGAGGACTGTGATTTATCATTTAATAACAAGTGGTTACTCATTTCCTTTGGAAAACTCTGGAAGTGTTATTTTTCTTTTTCCCCTTGATTCCTTTTTTTTTAATTTCCTTCAAAACCCTTCATTACCCATCAGAGCCACTGTGTCTGTTAAATGAAGTGTTCCCTTTTCAAGTGGAAATCATATTTATGATTCAAAGTTAATGAAAATAACAACTCTTAACCCGTTGGGCATGAGCTTTTCTTTCTAAGTGCCTGCAGCCCTGAAGTATAGCTCAGCCACAGGAAACAGCAGCAGCGAGCTGGGTAGGTAAGACTTGAGAAACTGTGATGCTGATCCTAAATGGGGAATGGATGATTTGCTTGACCTGACTTTAAAGAAAATTTCAAGTAACTTTAGAACTCATATTGTCTTGAGTTTCCAGCCCTTAGCTGTGATACCTCCTGGTGTGCCAAGTTCTCCTGAAGGATGGAGAGCCTGCAGAACTGCTAGGCAGTCTCATACCAAGTCTGGTATTTTAGTGGCTTTATCAAAGAAGTGCGGAAAGCTATAAAGTAGTTCTTGAGGAAATCCCAACAGTTCAGTAAACAAGCTTGGGAAATGTGCTGAAGATGAAATCATTGTAAGTTGGTACTTCAGAAGCTAAAAGAAATAGTTCTCTGTTGGATCAGGAAGTCATTTTCAGGGTCAGTAGCAGATCAGATGGTAAACTGCAGATGATACAGAAGATGAAATGCAACCAGGGACATCGCAGGTACTTCAGGTCATAACATCTCTTACAATTGCCATAATGAGCTGCAAGGGTAGTTTTAAGATAAAAAAAATAAATTCAATAAAGACAAGTACAAAGCAGCACTCTAGGAAAACGGATGCACATACCCAAAATGAGCAGTGACTCTCAAAATGAGCAGATTAACTACAGAAAGGGATCTGTGAGCTGCAGTGAATCACAAGCTGGTTGTGAATTGTACTCAGATGCTGTTACAAGACAGGTAGATCTTGAATAGCCCAGACAAAAATGGCAAAGGTAATAATTCCAGCTCTTCAATCTTTGTTGTCCTATAAAACCCTGTTTGAAACACAGCATCCAGTCTCAGCCCCTCTGTTTTAAATATGAAAGCAGGCAGGTTGGGAAGATGAAGCTTCTGTTTGGGAAAATTTACTTATGAAGAATAGCTGGAAGATTTGCATATGTTAAACCTGGGGGGAAAAAAAACCAAAAAAGCAGCAGCCCACAGGTGTCAGGCCGTGGTTTGATGGTATGCTGTCTTCAGCAGTAGTTTTGGGGCTAAGTATCTCTGCTCTCCTGGTATTGACTGTGATGCAGCTCATTGTGTGGTCAGTTGTGTAGTCACAACTTGTGTCCACACTGTGAGCTGGCACAAGGAACTTCTCTTAGTACAGGAAAAGCTGAAGTGTCTCCAAATTTATTTCAAAGTATGGCCACACAGACAACAGTTGGCATGCAGGAGGAAGAGGGGCAAGGAGAGGAACTGGAGATTGTGAGCACCTGGTAGAGTTGAGACTTAAAGGGAACACAGCAGATTTGAGACATTCAGGAAGGTGGTGTGAAGAGTGCAGGACACAATGTCTCTCCAGGACTAAACAAAAATTGCATACAGGGAATTCCTTCTCTGGGCACAGTCTTCCAGTGCATCATCTCCATCATGCCTGGTAGCAGTGGGGTACGCTGGCATTTCTCAAAGTGTGGGTTCCAGCTCCTGGTGGTGGTGGTGGTGGTGACGGAGAATGAGTGATGCTGGAGCTGACCCAAAAAGCATTAGAAACCTCTTTGTTAGCAGCACAGCAGCCCTTCCTGGCTGGTGGGGCAAGTGGTGCTCGTTGCTGGGAACTGCAGCCGGGTCCTGCTTGCTCTTGGCAGGGCTGTGCCGGTGTTGCCTTGGAGAGCAGCACAAAGACAAGCCAAGAGAGAGTTCAGGGCTTGGTGGCTGTTAGACTTCTCTCCCGGCCCAGCATTTTTGCAGTCCTTGCATCCAGATTTTGGCATGGCTTCTACCCGTCAGTCCTGCTGAGGTTGAGTATCTCAACGCCTCCTGATGTTCTGAGTCCAAATTTCTGTCATTACTGCAATGCACTTGGCTTTTTGGCACTTGGGAATAGTTTGGTTGACCACAAATTGGTCACTCTTGCTGTGATGTAAGCTGATGATTTCCTCCGCTGTGGATGCTAAACCAAATACCCCTGCAACTGCTGCCTGACGGGGATGTTGCCAGGCTGGTGTTTGCAGCTGATGGGAATGTGCTGGAGCTGTGCAAGCCTTAGTGATTCAAGCAGATACTTAGGTTTATGATGAAATGCTAAATGCCTGGTCTGTTTTGTCCAACCAGCTCTATCCCTAGGGGAAAAAAAGGGGTTTACTGCAAGAAGAAAGGAAATTCTGGTATTGGTTGGTTGATAATGAGAACACAGAGCATCAAAGCTAAAACAGTATGTGCTGGGTTTTGAAATCACTGGAGGATATAGAAGTGCCTTGAAGAGGGAGATCATAGATAGGCAGACCTACAGGATACGCCTGGTTGATTTTTTTGTAGGCTGCAGAGCTTTCCCCCATGGTTTGCAGGATTCCTTTGCCTTGCTGCATCTCTGCACAGCTCAAAGCACAGTGTCTGACTGTCTGTGTCCACGATCTTGGAGGATATAGATGTGAGCCTTGTTAGGAAGATCTAGGCTTCCATTCCAGTCTTGTTAATGCTAAAATTCCCCTAGGAGAAAAAAGAAAAAAGCTTACTATGTTTGCTTGTGACATGTTTGACATGTTGGTGCTGAATCTGACTTGTGCTAATCTTGGTTGCTTAAAAAATAAAAGAAGCATGGTAATTTGTCTTAAAAATGGTATGGAGAAAGTGAAGAAGAGACCAAATAGTTTACTAATCATTGCCTCTTCCAGGCTGATAGGCTGAGGCTTACTCTGGGAAGAAGTCAAATCCCCAGACAGTTCTATATAATATCACCAGATGAAGGAGTGACCACCACATCCACCTTGCTGGTGGCAGGGCTGGTGTGGTAGGACTGCTGATAGTGGAGCTGCAGAGCTTTTCAGTAGGGTCAGCAAAGTTGTAGTGGCATCCCAGGGATGTGTCTTTGGACACACAGAAAACCCATCTTTTGCAAAACGCAGTAGATGGTTTGAGTGATCCTGAAGGCTCCAAACTGCATTCCTGAAATCCCAGGGTGCTGTACAGGTGACTCAACAGCATCAACTCTAAATGAGGAAATACAGAGTCTAGCAACTGCTGGACTTCAGAGGACAGAGTAAAAGGTAGGACTGCAAAGATATTGGCAAAAAGGATTTTTAAAGTGTTTTTAAGGAAGACAAACTAATAACAACTAACTTCCTCTTTAGAAGTCCCTTTTCAAGGAACAGGTCTGTTATGTTAATAACAGTGGTGAATATAATTATGTGTAAGGATGAAATCTTGGCTTTGGTGACTTCACAGGACTAGTATTTCATGCAAAGAGATGTTCTTGGAAGCCAATCTGGAAGTATAATCATGGCAGGAGTAGAATGCAGGTCCGAGTGTGACTTGTCTGATAGCCACAGGAGATGTTTAGTGTTGCTTTTCCCTTGATGCATTTGTTCCAGGGCTGTTGGTGCTGCAGGGCATTCTGAGCAGGTGGATACTAAACAGCATTTGTGAGCAGGTGGGTCATCCATCCTCTGGTCAGTTTTCCTGTAAGAGCATCTCTCAGGCAGGATGAGCACCTCTCCTGGATGGTACCCGCAGAGAGCTGTGTGGCATCTTCCTGGGGTGGGTGCTGGTGTGTGCAGGACTGCCACAGCTTTGCTTTCACCTGCTCATCTACCCACAGGCTTGCACAGGGTGCTGAAAGCAGGGAACCTCAACAGCCACCAAATGGTGACAGAACAATATAGCTCTCCACCCCAGCTCTTTTTCCCCATCCCTGTCCCCAGTTTTCTATTCACCTCCCTCCAGCTCTGTGGCTGGGGAATGCTGTGATTACAGTGAAGATGCCGTGGCATCTTCCTCCTCCTGTCTTCTGTCCCGCCTTTCCCTCCCTCCCTGGCTGCTGGGTTGCTCTAAGCAGCTTTGGCTCCTGTCCCAGGAACAATCTCTCAACACACACAAACCAGAAAGGCTAAAATAACACTTTAAAATTGTTAAATAAATAGCGATGGAGCTCTGCTTAAATGGGAAACACAGCTTAATTTGTAAAGGCTTTTTGTCCTCCCTTGGACAGGGATTCGGCTGGGCGTGCGTGTGCGTGTGTGTTTGTGTGTGAGAAGCATTTCTTGTAGCTTGTGAGCTGCATCTCGTGGCCCCAAGTGGGCAGAGAGGGTTATGTGAGTCTGAGTTACTAAACACTTACAGTAAAAGTGCAGTCATCCTGAACCTCAGCCAAAAAGCTGAAGGTTTTGTAAGGCTTTTCTTTTTTTCTCTTTTTTTTTTTTTTTACGTTTTCCCTTCTCTCCCTGCAGGATGCTGCTGCTGCGTCACTTGCATTCTTCACCCCGACCCAGCAGTAACTCTTTCCAGACTACCAGGAGCAGTCCAGGCACTTACTTCCTGCTCCATTCCCTCTCCAAGAGCTTTGTGCATAGGGCGAGTGCATCCCCTCTCCCTCAGCAGAAGAGCTGCTGCCAGCTCAAACAGAGGTGCCCATCTTTCTGAAACATGAAAAACACTCATTTCTTTCTTGCACCTTTTCAAAACTGGAGAAAAAATAGAATAGCAGTTACTGCCATATAAGAGAGTGAGAATGGGAGTCTCTGGATAAGTATTTGTAAAATATCCAGGGGATATTTTACAGAGCAGAGGCTCTGCTGTGTGGGAGTGGGTGTACCAAAATGTATGTCAGGATGAGAAATGCATTTCTTGGGAAGGACATGGAGAACTGGCTGCTTCCCAGCACACAGCTCCCTCCTGGGGCTCATCCTGTGGGAGCTCTCTGCATTATTTTTTTTTAACACATGGACTGTCCCCAGTCCACTCTTCTGAGTAGAAGCTAATCTGTGTTTTGGGAGAGAGTTGTTTCTTATTAACTCTCTGGATGGGGAAAAAAATAACCTCCACTCCCTGTAGTGGGAATTGCACAAGTCAAAATTTTACATTCCTTTCTCCAAAGTCTCCAAAGACTCCAAAGTTGTTCCTGGAAGGATGAGCTGTGGGTCAGAGAGGGGCTGTGCCCTCCTGCCACACCTGCTGTGAGAGCTGCCAGGTCTGGCTGTCTGAGTGCATGATGAGAGCAGAGTAAAACTGCACTCATGGCCTGAGCAGGGATACCCAAAATTAACATCAAAAGGAAAGTAGGGAGTGGTCCAAATACAGCCTGAAAACCTTTAATGCTGTGTGACAGTGATACCCCGAGCCAGGTAATCTCCAGAATCAGTGTTGCTGCAGTGATGGAAGCAGCTGATTCTGTGGGAAGACGAAGGTTTGATGGAAGGTATAATAATCTATCTTAGATGTTTTAATTTTCCCTTTTCATCCCAAACATAAGGAGCAGAGTTTCCTCTACTTTGAACAGGTCTTTTTATGTTCTCTTTTTATAATTGGGTAGAACAAAATCGTGTTTCTTCAGTATATAAAATTAATATGGCAGCCTGGTTTTGTACTTGAGCCTCCCAAAGAAACAAGCAAGCATAAAGCAAGAAGATACACTGCCTGCTATAATGTCCCACTTATTAAAAACCCCACAATAAAATCCTCTGAACATTCTGTTTCAACTCTGCAATAAAACTCACTGGTCAATTAACGGTGGATCTCCTGTTCCCATGGAGAAAGGCAGTTGCAGACTTAAAAGGTTGCTGTGGGAAAGGGGGGAAAAAATAAAATTAAAAAGATCCAGTCTTGGTGTTGCAAACAAAGGTTGCCTTGGATTGCAGTCACATGTTGCAGTTCAGCTGATCTCGCTCATGCCAAAAGGGGAAAGATTTCTGGTACTTGCCTGAGCCCCACTGAACTGGTTTAGGGAATTAATTAGAAGACAATTACTCACCTTTTGTGTTTTTTCCTATCTAGTTTCCTCTTAGATTCAAGTGCCTTGCCTTGGCTCACTAGGTTGGGGAAGCCAGGGGCAGCTGGGACAGGATATGTGGCCATTGTGTGAATTTAACTGTGATTTAAAATTACACCACTGGCAAATGTCTTCTGGCTTTTCCCAACTGGGGAAGAAGTTTCCAGGTACCCAAATCTGGGATACCTCTGAGCTTTGTAAATCATATCTGGGAGCTGAGTTCCATTAGCAATATTGGGGCAGAATCACCTCAGAGAACATTCTGGGGTTAATTGCAATCCCCAGGCACATCAGATGAATTGATAAGCTGGTGTTGGTGGAAACCTGCCTGTGCATATGTCTGCATTCAGTAAATAGTTTCGGCCAGGTCAAGCTCCTTTCCTAGCGTGCACCACTCTGTGCCATGGGGGGAACGTTCAGAAGACCCTCGTACGTCTGGACATCCTGTGAAATTACATAAAATCCACTGTTTTGGCTTCACAGAGTTGATAGTTAGGTGTGCATTACATGGCTTTTTGGGGCAAAGCCAGCATAACAAGTTTATCTCTCCTCCTGGGTGGTTTACTCAGGCTTTAGGGCTCACTTCTGATCTTTAAAAGGTGTATCAGGTCCCTGGGTTTCAGAGGGTCAGAGGGTACTTTGACTGAGGGGTATGATCTCATCAGAGCCAGGTATTGAAAAACTTCCTGGGATTTTGTCACCTTGCCCATGTATGTGCTGTGTCTGGCTGTGTCTGGAGAGCTGCTGGGCTGGCACTTGTCAGGAGCACTGCTGCCCAGCTCAGTCCAGGCTCTTGCTTCCTTGGTACTCTGCCATGTACCTTCATGTATTGCAGGGAAAAAAAAAATCTAGTACTTGTTAGATCCCCAGGCCTGTTCATTTTTAATAGGTTGGTGATTATTTCTTTCTGTTTTTTTTTTTTTCTTTTTTTTTTTTTTTCCCCTCTAAACCTGAAACATTATGGATTAAGGCTGCTGAATAAAAATTAGGAGTGAAAAATCAAGTATGTTTATAAATTTTAATTTTACAGTGAAAAGGCATATCTCTGCTTCTTGGATGAGGTGGTGTGAAACGCTTGCCCCATCCCAAGTTTCCTGTGCTCCCTGGTGGCATCGAGGTCATTGTTTGCAGCACTCCTGGCAGAGATAAAAAGCTTTGGTGTTATGTTCCCTCCGGGGCAATGTGGATTTCTCCTCAAAAACCTCAGTTCTGGCGACCGGTTTCATAAATGCCTAAAAAATGAGGCTTGTACCTTATCTCTTGAGAGATCGTTGATGGATCCATTTCTCAGAAAGATATTTTATTCAGTCCTTTAATGCCACGCCACTCCCTTCATTCAGATGCCTGGAGTCTTTTATCACGTCTCCTCTTACTCATTGCTTAGCCAGGTTGGGCATATTTAGTTCTTTTAATCTTTCCTGCACATCAGCTGTCTTTAATCATCCTTCTTGATGTCAGAACGTTTGATGCCCACTTCTGCAGAAAACAAGCCTAGGTGGTTTTTTTTTGTTTGTTTGTTTTTGTTTGTTTTTTGTTCTTTTTCTGTGTGCGTGTGAATTGCTTGGGAAATGTCTCCGGCCGCTTGCCCAGGCTCTCGCCTGGATTCCTCAAAAGCTCCCTCGAATGTCTCAGTGTGGATGCTGAGGAGAATTTCTGGCTCACCATGTAGACCAGCGGACCTGGCACCCTCTGGGATTGATTAAAATATTTGTTTGTTGGATGTGGGCAGCAACACATTTGCCCCTTTAGATGTTCCATGGATTGTGTTTCCAGGGGCAGATTTCCCTGGGCATCTGCAGAAGGGTGCAGGTGCTGATGGTGGTAATGGAGAACAGGCCCAGAAAGGTTACTGTAACCTGTGTTTCCTTCCTCTACCTGCCAGCAGCAAGGAGAGGGAGAGGTTTAATTTGCTGCTATGATCTCAAAAGCAAAGCCTGGTAGTAACTGTTTATAGGTGCCTGTGCTGCAGGTCAGGGTGATGCTTCTAGACGCTGGCAGTGGTGGTGACCTCTTCCTGCTGCAGCTATTGATGCTGTCTTTCCTGAGTAGTTCATCTCTTTTGCACCCAAAAATAGTCATTCACAGCTTCTTAAATCAGTTTGAAGGTGAGAATTGCTGCTTGCTGGTACCAGGCTGAGCACTGCATCCCTTCAGGGCAAGATCTTCAAACTCACTGTGTGAAGCTGATGTGTGGAGGTGTCTAGAATTCCTTCCACATACCTCCTGCATACCTGATATTCAGTGGGAACGTTTCCTAAAGGCTGATTCAATCATTTTCTTAAAATAGGCATGCTCAGATGCTGACTGGAAGGGGTTAAGGCACTGATCTCCGGGTTTGCTGGGTCTAGGCCATTGCTGTGCAGCCAGGGGTGGCTTCCCTGACATGGGCTTTGAATTACTGAGCACTTGGCAGGAGTTAAAGAAGGCCAGAAGCTGGCTTGTCCCTCCTCCACTCCCATTATGAGGGAATGCTTCTCATACTCTCCCAAATTTAGCAGTGCAAATGTGCCTGGGTTTAAGTAGGCTGAGTGATGAGGAGATTTTGATGGTGATAAAGGTCCCCTTCCCTCCTCTGCCCCACACTCATACTGCCAGCAGCTTGTGGGATACAAAGCTGTTTGATATATGGCTGTGTGATTTATGGCTGTGCCAACAAGGGCTCTGTGGGCTGAGAAGTAGAGGATGGGGACCTGGATGGTGGAGAGACAGTCTACAAGGACCACTACCCAGCAGAGCACTGAGAAGCTGAACTGATGTCCACCTGGCTGTCCTGTGTGACCCTTGGGCTGTAATGAGAAGGGTCAGCAGTGCCTGGAGGTCACCATGAGGAAAAGCCCACATTCTCTCCATGATGACATTGGGATGCTCACTGGGTCATGGAACAGGAGTCTGCTGCCTCTGTTCCTTTTCCTCACAGCTCTGGGCCACCCGGGCTCCCTGGCACTCCTGTCTGTGTTTCCTCCCACGACTCCTTAGGAGTGTCTGAGGGATTGCTCTAGAGCTGACAGTGGACATCTCAGGAGGACCTTGGCATGCATTTTTGTGCCACGTTGCTGGGTCACTGTGGGAGTCCAGCATGGGACAGGCTCTAGGGCTCCATCACTGATGCATGAACTTTGGTGGCTGCAGGGGAATGTGCTGCTGCTTCAGACACCTGCATGGGGCCCCATCCCCTCACCAATTTATATATTTGTATATATGTATGTATATATTGAAATAGGTAATATATAAAAAATAGGTACATACGTATTTAAATGTATACATAAGCTGCAATTTATATAAGCTTTAATTTATATATAACTGGTTTCCATTGCAGCCTTATGTTGAAAAATTAAGGAAATTGAATGTTTTTGGTTGGAGGGATGGAACAAGATTGAGCTTGCTGACATTTCTTTTGTTGTAATGTCATGTAGGTCTCGGTTGACTGCAGAAAGGAGAAGGGAGGAGCATGTCAAAGGGAGGTCAGATCCTGCCAGGGTTTCCTGGGAAATGAGGTGAGTGGTGATGTCTTTCAGCGCGCCTAAGCCTGGAGATAGAATCCCTCCTGGTCTTCCCTACACCCTTTGTGTGAGACCTCTTCTGTTGATCCTCCAGATTTCCTTTTGGTACAGGTTTCACTGTATTTTGCCTCTTCAGGGCTGATGGGAGGATTGTAGGCTGCTGTTGTGCTTGGGAGTCTCAGAAAGAAGGGCTGGAGACTATCTGGATTTATGTTGAGATTTGTGCATCACACTGGCCTTGTTTCTGGCTGTATTTGGGCTTCACAGCAGGGGACTTTATTCCTCTGGGTTTAGAGAACTCTGCTGCAGTTGCCTGCTACTGATCTGGGCCCCCCAGCCTCCTTTTACAGTCACTGGAGGGAAATAGATGTTTTTAGGAAGTGCCTGACCGTGACCTGCTGTAGGCATCTGAATGGATTGAATCATGCCCTACAATACCTGTTTCTCTGCACTGTCAGCACAGCTGGGACAGCTTGTTTGGTTGTAGGGTCTGCAAGGCATGTGTAATGTCTGTACCTTGTGTAGGATGACTGGAGTTCAGGGTGCTTACTTGTGGCTTCGGGTGTCCAAAGCCACTGCATGAAAGCTTGGCCTCTCCTAAGCTGCCCTTAAATTCTCTTCAAGGTTTGGACACAGCTTAAATCTGTGAGCCACTTGTCTCAGCCTGCTCTCAGCATTTATACACCCTGACTGGCAGCAGACGTGCATTCCTGAAGGATAGGGTATGATTGCTGAGGAGGTTTCAATCCAACTGGGTCATCTCACACTGGCTGTTGCAGCCCCAGTGAGAATCAGCAAGATTGTTCCAGCCTCAGGAGTTCATTCCAGCCCCAGGAGCCGCTGCAGTAAGACCCAGTGAGGCTGCTTGGGCTGCACAGTAACCTCCTGGGAACCAGCCCTGGAGCTGCTCTGCTCTTTGGCTTTTTGAGTGATGTGGCTTGTGGCTTTTCAGCCACAGGAAGGTTTGGAACAATGCTTGCCATCTCCCCATGGGAACCTGACACCTGTAGAGGGAGCATCCACATCCTGGTACCTTGGCTAAGGTGCAGAATCCCCCAGGTGTGGTTGTGAAGAACTGGGGCCTGCATGTCAGCTCTCTGTTGATTAGAATCTCCATCCAGAGCTTTTGTGCACATCACTTCATCTCTCATCCAGGGGAAATCCCACCACAGACACCTGCCTGACTTTGCTAGGTCACCTCCTCTGCTTCTTCTCCTAGTGCTTTGAGAGATGGAAGCTTTTTCTGCGTGTGTTTGCAGTGCTCAGCCTGTGCTGGATCATTCCTACTGCAGCGAGGATAAATATTGACACTGGTTGAAATTTAGATGTACAAGGTGTTGTGCCTAAGCAGAGGTAACTCTGGAAGAGTTTTGGTATGCTTATGTTTCTGCTGGTGTCCTCAATATGTTTGTTCTCTGAGGGCAGTCTGTTCAGAAATAGGGATTGATGATAATGGTCCATCGTCAAGATTGTCACCTTTAAGTCAAAGAACAAATATAACTTGCTGTAGTACATCACTCTTGTTTAGTTGTAAGTGGGCAAAGGAAATGTGTGTGTGTTATTCTTCATTTATTTAATGTTCTCTCTGCAATTTACTGCTAGCTTTTCTGTATTACTAATAATTGGAGTATTCTTATTGCCACCCTGAAGAGAGGAATCTCTCTTTTTATAGCAAGGGAAGCTGTCACAGTGAACTGCTGTGGTCACTGCCCTTTGCCTGAGCCTGACACATGCGTCTCCTGCCTTCTGTCTGTCTGCCTTGGGGACCAGAAGATGTTGCAGGGACCCACAGTGCCCTTGTATTTGGTGCTTGCTTCTGCCACCAGTGCCTTTGCTCTGAATCTGTGCCTCGATTCTCCATCCAGAGAGCAGGAATAAACTGATTCTTTGGAGTTGCTGTGAGAATCAATGTTTAGGATGAGCGATTTAACGGGAGATGCAAGGCTGTGTCTAAGAAGGGGGGATGATTTTTGCAGTATCAGTGATTCCCAGGGAACAGCCTCATTTTTACTTGGCTGCTGGACATCTCTGTTTTTTTCACACTGAAGTTCACTCTATCTGGCTTGCTTTCTCTATCACTCCGTTTTTTTGAAGCATTTTTGTGCTGTGCTGACACCGTGGATATCAGCAAGGATATTCAGGGCTCATGGACGCAAAGCCACGAAGCTGATGGATGGCCGGTGTGAGGCTCTCTGCTTTCTTTGAGTTTGGGATTTCCTTGATGCTTTGGGATTCTGGGACATGGTAAGCAGGAGAATGTTGTCATCTCCATCTTGACCAATATGAATGAGCAGCATGCCTGAAGTCAGGAGGGTTTTGCAAGCCTCAGTGACACCAGTTAAATACTTGGAAGGGGTGTGAATTGGGGGTGGGTGGAGAAGGAGGTTTGTTCTGTGCTTCCCGGCAGCTAAAAGCAGGTGTTCAGTCAACTGAGAGTTGCCCTAAAGGCAGAGAATAAGGATGCAAATGATCTGTGAAACATAAAAGGAGCCATCTGAATGCCCCTTTTCTTGGTTTACCTCCACCCTGAGTAATTTGCATGACACAAGTTGATCAACCCTGAGAAAAAGCAGTTTGGTCCAACAGGAGAAGATAACTTTGTCAAACCCAGCGACCTTCCAAAGAGGCAGAAAAAAGCAAAGCGCAGAGGCCAGGAGATGGAGAGAAAAGTGTGGGCTGTGGTGGGGAGGTGGGTCCCCTGGCTGGTGAGGTCTCTGCTTCTCCAGCTTCCTCAGCAGCCCAGCTAAGTCAGCGCCGATCCCAGCACGAATTGCGGCTTAAACCCCGCTGGTGAAGGCGGTGTGGGGAGCACTGGGTGAGCAGAGCCCCCCGAGCTTCTGCTCCAGCAGGTACCACGGGAGACTGCTTGGTTTAAACCCACCTGGGACGGCCTTTGGGCCGTGCTTTGCCTCACGTTTGATGCAATGCATGAATCCAAGCGCTTGCTGCTGCTCGAGCGGGGACAGTGCTCACAATCACAAGCGCCCTAACTCGAAACTGGTGTGGATTTAGGACCCTCCATGGCCATCCTGGTGATGCTGAGTGCAGGGTGGAGCAGTGCTGAGCTGTTGCTCTGCCCATCCCGCCCCAGTTCTGCCTCAGTTTTACATCCAGCCTGGATTTACACTCTACTGGAGCTTTTAACAAAGTTAATTATTTTGCTGTGATTTGGACCTGCACGTGTGTCTGTTGGGTGTTGTCAGCTCAGCTGTAGCCGCAGATGGCTGGTCTCTCCTCACCTCTCACCTGTGTTCTCCTGTCCTGCAGGAGACTTGCTTCATTTCATAGATAGTTCCACTGATTTTCCCAGTGTTAATAAGTTTTTCCACAACTGCCATTCCTCCCCTTCCCCAAAGCCAAGACGTTGACTCCTTTGCTGTGAGGGTTAATTGCTTATTTATTTTGTGGACTGTGCCTCCCTCTTTCTGATTTCACTTGATATGTGCAGGATGTGGTGATGAAAATCTGTTTGAGCTGTCTCCTGTTTCAGACAGCTTCTTTAAAGTAGCTTCATGGGACAGTGAGTGTGTACACGGGTGCTTGGATAGGAAGGTGGGGAGGGAGCAGCAGGCTGGGCAGCCCTGTGTTCTCTGCGTGCTCCATCCTTGTAGCCAGGCCTTTCAACAAAGGCTTTGAGGTGTTATATCCTCACAGAGCCATTGTTATAAACCTGGAGGGGTGGAAATTGTGACATTGTTCAGTCTGGTCTCCCCTCAGCTCCTTGCAGACTTCTCTTCAAGATCCAGCTGCTTTTCATCAGCAGCTCCAGGGGTTGTCTGGGCCAGCCGGCAGCTTGCCACATTCAGTGGTGACACGTCTGTGTCTAGAGAGAGCACAGCATCACTATAGATCTGTACAGATCTGTACAGTCCCCTTTGTAAACTGCATGATGTGTATGGCCATGTGCTCCCTTCCAGCCTTATCCATTCTGTCATTCTGTGCAATTCTCTGTGCTCACAGAGGGCATCCAGTTGCAGACTGTATAAAATTAGTTGAACCAGGTGTTTTCTGGTATTTTTTTTTGAGGTTTTGCATCAATGTTTTGTTTGGTTCTGCTGTTTCCTCCTAAAGTTAACGGTGTCTATGGGTGGTTTACTCACATGCATGAAAAAGCTGCTCTCAGAGGTGGTTTGTATTGTCTGTATTTTTATCCTGAATGTCTGATCTGCAGCACGTCCTGCAGAGATGGCTCCTTTGGGGAGACGTTGTTCTTGTGTGGATGCTTTTCCTTAATAAATTTGACCCCTTTGAAGAAAACTGTGTTAATTTTCTGAGTTGTGAAGTTGTGTATTGAAAACCAATATGGAGCAAAGAGGTCAAGAAGGTTTAGTTATGAAACCTGGGGTGTATTTTGCTAACATCCCAGTGCCCCAGGGGCAATGCTTCTGAGCTTTAACCCTGAATCATAACTGCCCATGACTTCCAACCAAAACAGTGTCCCATTAGAGAAGCTGGCATTGGAGCTGGAGCCTACAGGCTTGAGGGCTCCACACTGATGGGGCTGCTGGGTACATGATGCCAATATCCCCCCATGGAAAGGGGAGTTAAAAACTGGGCAGGAAAACACAGGGTACACACTGCCAAATGGCTGCATGTGTTGGGTTTGCTTTTTTTTCTTTCTCTTTTGTTTGGTTCTGTTTGCCTGAATTTGTCAACTGTCCTCCACAAAGGAGGACCTGAGAGGTCTTTAACAGGAGCTCAGCTGTGGAGGAGAGGGGTTGCTCTTATGTGCCAAGCAGACAGACTGGGAGCTGCTGACTTGGGATAAGTGGTGGTTTTCCATCTTGTCTTTCCTTGTGGTCATGACAGGGAGAGCTGATGCTCATTCTAATTGAGAATGTGTAGTGACATGCCACGAATACATCCTTGCTGGATTGCATTATTTTGTGGGAAGGTATCAGCTATACATCGTGATGGGGATTAACTCATTAGACCTTACTGTATAGATAGTGCTTTACAAATGATCTTTTTCTGGGAAGATTTCCTTACTGGGCATAGATCCAAAGAGCATGAACTGGATGGTTCTGACTCTTTTATGTTATTCCCAATGCCTTGGTGTTTTGAATGAACATCTGAGGCTGCAGCCCTTTCCACATGCTCTGCTGTGATGGTGCCACTGGTGTGGGTAGGGCTGGTGGGCAGTTGAGCAGAATCAGGTGGGAAGTGGCAGAAATGGCATTCCTTGTGGTTGATTGCTGGCAAATCCCAGGTGTTTCTTATTTCTTTCTCCAAATATCAAACTACCACAATCCCATACCATGTAAGTTGTCCATAAAGAGAAGTCTTGATGATGTAGAAAAATGGATCGTCTTGTTGAATTGAATTTTCATATTTCTTTAACAGTTGTGCTAAAAAAAAAAAAAAAAAAGACAACTCCAAAAAGCTTGATGCTTCTTGGGACTAATTTTTATGTTTTCTGAGAGCACAAATAAAGGCTATAAAAAACAGTTTCATTTTCCAAAAGGGGGATGAGCTTAAGCCTGAGTGTGAAGCACCCTGGTGTTGCAGCATACGTCCCAAGTCACTTTGGGCAGGTCAGACAGCTGGACTAGAAATATCCAAAGGTGTGACTGGTATCCAAAATGCTGACCCACTTGGACATGTTGTACCAGCATTACTGTGCAGTCTGAACTGCTGTTTGGTGAACTTCATGGCTCCTGAATGGCTGTGGTTCGGAGTCAGGTGAGGTTGGGTGTGAAATAAGAAAAAAATAGTTTTCCAGTGTCAACATCACTTAGAATCTGTGGGAAGAGTGGGAACAAAATGCTTTGGACCAGGATCCTCTATGGGTCATGGAAATTTTCTGAACATTTGGCTTATATTAGATCCCAAATTTCCAGACAGCTAAAATTATGAAGAGAGCAGTGCCACCTTCCCACCTTGTAGTTTCTTCATGTTTCTGTCGTTTGTGTGTAAAACAAGTTTAGTATTAAGTCCTTGTTTCCCTGAAACAGAGAATAAATACAAAGCTCGGAGCTGTTTCCTGGCTACACCAGCAAACGAATGCTTGTGTTAGGGATAACAGGCTGATCTTGGCCATGGGTAGCATCTTTGAAACTGCCAGCATGCTGGGAGTTAATGAATGTGCTTGTATTTCTCTTGATGAGCTGGCGTGTTAAGGCTTTAAAATCAATTTTACTGCTTCACACCACCGCAAACCTTTTTATTTAAGATGTTCATTTCATGAAGTTCAAATAGCACCCATGTTGGACTGAATTCCAAATCTCCAGGAGAGTTTAGGACAATTTTGCTTGAGGTCTCTGTTGTGGTTGCTTGCAGGAGAAAAAAATCAGGGTAAAGTAACCAAGGTCAGCACCTCACTTCAAGCTGCCAGTAGAACTCCTCCAGGGAGAGAGGGATTGAGTTACCCTCCGCCTGCAATTCATCCTTCATGCCTATAACCAAATTATCCAGTAAAACGGCGTCGAAGAGGATGGGAAAGTTAGGAAAACTTTTTGCTGTAAGTTGAGCTGGGAAAATGATGCTCAGAGCTGCTTTGGTGTCTCAGGCATGAATTTCTCCTCAGAAAATGCTGGGGGGATTATTTTACCCAAGGTTTTGCACTGAAGTCCTGATGTCCATAAAGTGTGGAGTGGAACATGTGTCTTCAAACGCACTGTGCTTGCCCCCATTTCAGTAGTAGGTCTTAATTTTTGAGTGCTGTGATTCTGATTACATTTTGCACTTATTATTGATCAATATATGTAGTGCCTTTATTTGAATTTAATTAGTTCTTGTTTAATATTATAGTAGGCTTTATTACAGATTAGTACTACCTTGCATTTATTAGTTTTTCCATTGCAGAGGATCTGTTAAGTCTTTCCAGGGCTGATTCCATCTTTAGGATGCTCGTCTGCCCCCTTTAATGCCCTTGGACAGATTATCCAATTGTGGTAAAAACTGTCTAGCCCATTTTCATTTATTTCCCATCTCCTTTTTCCTCCTTAACTTGATTGTTACGAAGTTATTGAGCTAACAACAGCATTATTTGGTTCAAATTTGTATGCATTTGACATTATTGACATTTCAGCTTTCTCTGGCATAAGTTTCAAGGATGACATCCTGGTATTCCCTGCCAACATTGCTTTTTGTCTCGTTAATGTTGGACTAACTTTCAAGGAATAGATTTTTGAAAAATTATTTCTGAGGTTATGCTAATTTTTGCCATGTAAGGGCTGTGTGACTCAGAAAATTGCATTTCAGCAGCAGGCTGGAGTAGACAGAACACTGGTGCACTCTGTGATGCTAAGGAAATAATTTGCTGCAGCGCCCTACCACATGCAACCTGTGTTTTTCTTGGGATATCTCCAGTGGACCTTCTGGCTGATTTCTCTCATTCTTCAATCTGATGTGATTGTCATATGTTGTGGTATGTAGGGCTCCAAGCCAAGAATATCCAATATTTTTGAAATGTGTTCATTACTGTTCAAAATAGGCCTTTTTTCCATTCTCTTATAGGATTTTACCACTTCTCTAATATGCTAATTTTACCCCTTCTTTGGCATCCATACTCCTCGGTGTTATTTTGGTGTGTACTGGATATATATCTTACATATAGCTCTGTGTGAGTATGCTTTACTGTGATTTATATATAGCTTGTCTTGTCTGTGCTGTCACAAGGAAATAACTCTCACTTTTGTGGTGGGATCTTGGCTTGGACATGTTGTGTCCAACCAGTCCATTGCCAGGTCTCTCTCTCTTGCTTCCCTTCGTCCCCAAACAAAGCCATTGCTCCACCCAGGCAAGGGGAGACACAAAGTGTCGAGCACCATTTCAGGTGACTGCAGGTGAGGGATGTGGGGGCCTTGAAGCTGCTGGCTGGAAGTCTGCAGGTCCCTGAGTTACACACGCTTGTGGCAGGTGAGCACAGACCTGCAAATGTGGGCAAAGTGTATATAGAGAAAATGGCTTT
This sequence comes from Poecile atricapillus, assembly GCF_030490865.1. Lineage (NCBI taxonomy): Eukaryota > Metazoa > Chordata > Aves > Passeriformes > Paridae > Poecile > Poecile atricapillus. The sequence goes on from NC_081250.1 coordinate 143,818,191, forward strand.
AAAAATGGGGATAAAACTGCCCTGAAATAGAGGGGGAGACATGTTAGACCGTGAATAGGGTGTCACAGGTGTGGATGAAGGCTGGAGACAGCAGCCAAGGCAGAGGTGGAGTGTGTGGGTGGGTGATTGGTGTGAGAAACTGCGCTGGATGGCAAACTTGAAAGGAAAATTCTGATTCAGGTATGAGGATCATTAATTGGGCAAATAGTTTACCCCACAGTTTCTTGAACACTTACTTCGCTATTTTGCTTTCCTAGTGTGCCTGCTTGGGTCACATGCATGGCCCCAAAAAGTGGGTAGAAGGACTGTGACAGTGACAATATGTTTGGGGACAGGAAAGGAGACAGAGTTAACTGTGGGATCACATGGAGTCATGGAGGAGGACTGAAACTTTGTGGTCAACTCTGACGTGAAGGAACCAGTGGAGCAAAATGACCACATAATGTTCCTGTATTTTGGTCTTTCTTAGAAGAGGATGATCTCTATTGCTTGGACAGTCATGGTCTTTGTGATGCCATTTATGATGGCATCTCTTTAACGCCTCCACATTGTCATGATGGTATCTGCCAAGGGCATGGAGACCTGCCTCACTGTGGCTTTGTCAGTTCTATGCATTTGCCCAGCTGAATTGTGATGAACTTTGTTGTAGGCTGGTAAGGGTTTCCCAGAAGCTCTGGAGTTCCTGAACTGATGTCCTGAAAACAGGGGCATAAAATATGTGAGGTGAAAAGTGGGGAGGATGGGTTGTTCCTTTGGGACAGTTGGGTGTTTAGTAGGAGGAGGATGTGAGGCAGGTTAAGTGTTTGGTGTACCTTGGCTGCCAGTTCCAAGGTTGTCAGCTGAGGCAGGTGTTATGCCCAAGCAGGATATTGCCACCTCCAGCAATCAAGGGTCTTGATGGGTCTGGCATGACAGGGAAAGCTGTAAACTGGATTTCTACTCAGTATTACACTGGGTTTCTGGGCTGAAGAGGCAGGTCTTGGTCTAAGGAGCACTGTGGCTTGTCACCAAAAGGGTTGTGCCTGATGAATGCTGGTCACTACTAGTGGTGGGATCAGAAATACTGATCCTTTCCTGCATAGGAGGACATCGTACAGTGTGATGGAGGCCACAAAGGTGTTAAACTGTTGAGCCTGTTTTGTCTCTAAATGTCACCATCAGTCAGTGAGAGCTCTGAAGATGGAAAGCTTTCATAGTGTGAAGTAACTGAAGGAGGGGAGACACTCAACACGATTAGCTCATTCACTCGAGCCATGGGAAGTTGAGGATGGGTTGGTGAGAGTATGGACATGAGCAAGCCTCCTAAACTGGTTTTGTTTATGTCAGCCAAAGGGGAACTTTCCAAGATTGGTCCTTATGTTCTCCAAGCGAAGCAGGCTGAATGTTGTATCTGACTCTACAGAAAGCTGACACAGTGGCAGTAGCACTCAAAATTGTGTATTATTCCCTTCACAGCCAAAACTAGAACAAGAAAAATATCTTGTGTCAACCTGGCCTTTGAAATACAAATGAGTGAGCTCAAGCTCACTTGTAAATGTCACGGTCTTCTTTGTGCTGTCGCTCCCTAATGTGGCTGCTTTGCTTTCCCAGGTAACACATTTTCAGGCTTTTGCTTCAAGTGATGCTTTGACAACAGGGAGAGAAGAGTCACTGTGCTTTGTGTTGAGTCCTCAGGGCTGCTTTCCCACTGAGAAGCTGCACTGACCCTGAGCCAACTTGAAACCATCAGCACAGGCACTGTGCTCCAGTGAAAGCCCAGCTGCAGCCTCACGTTCTTCTGTAGTCAGACTTGGGGGAATGGTGTATGAAAGGGCACCGTGCAACTCTTTGGCTTGACAGCCATGTCTTTTTATTTGTGCTGTAAGTCTTTCTTAGGGTGTTTTTGTGTCCCTCTGTCAGGGAGTCTGCGCTTGCTTGCTGAAACTCATTCATCTTGTTTTAAGGGATGAGTTGTCCTGTACTGGACCACCAGCAAACAGCTGTGCCTGGCCAGCTGGCCAAGCCTGCTGCAAGTCTGAGGAAGCAGAGGGGCAGGCACTGAACTCTCTGGTAAGCAGTGATAGGACTTTAGAGAATGGCATGAAGCTGAGTCGGGGCAGTAGTGGGGATGGGGGATTAATAGGAAAAAGTTCTTCACGCAGAGGGTGTTCTGGAATTAGGCTTCCCTGGGATGTGGGCACAGCACCAAACCCACCAGAGTTCAGGAAGTGTTTGGACAACGCTCTCAGGCACAACTCCTGGAGTTGTTCTGTGCAAGGTCAGGAGTTGGACTCGATGCCTGTGGGTCCCTTCGAGCTCAGGACAGTTCATGATTCTGCAAAGCATTGACTTGTGCAATCACCTTTAGAGTCATCTCTGCTGCCTTTTGCAGGATGCACTTCTGGGGTTTGCACTAACTCATGCAGCTTCTTTGTGAACTTCTTCCCCTCCAAACTGAATCACAAGGCATGTAGAGAGCCAAGACTGCAACAGGCTATGTTGCTTCTGTTGAGAATCCCATTGTGGAAACTAATTGTGCTATTTTGGGTTATACCATGATGGGCTGGCTGGGTTTGATGACGTTTCTGTCCTGTCTGGGATTAACCTGATAGGGACAGCAAGACAAAAAATAACATTAGAAGCAAATAAACCCCTCAGAATTGCATTTTGTATGCCAGAGGATGCTGATCCTCAAAATCTAATTGTTTTAAACCAATTTGCTGATTAGTTCAAGCCAACTTTCAGAGTCCTGTGTGAGTAATAGGAGTTTCTGCAGAGTTAACCAGAAAGAACTGCAGGGTTTTTTTTACCATGAGCAAAAATAAATGTGGGACTGAGAACAATGTGTAACAGCAATGACTGGATTTGTTGGCTTAGCCAGAAATACTCAGCCAGTAAAAAATAAAATCATGTGGAAATACCTCACAGACCTCTGAATCAGTGCTGGCAATCCTTCTGGAGCTTTACTTGCAGTTGGTGAATAAAGTATTTGAGAGTAGCAGCAGGAGTGTAGCAGAGCAGGAGATTCTCTCTGGGCTCAGGTGGGCCAGGGAAATGCTTCTCCTCCTCATCCCTCACTCTGCCCATCTGCAGGGGCTCAGCATCCCAGGCTGGACTTAACCCCTGCCTCTGTGGTCCTGCTTGAGAGAGAAAGAAGCCTGTGGTAAAAAGTAGAGTTTTGGTTGATTGATTGGATTGATTGCTAGATCAGAGTTGTTTTCTGAGCATGATAGAGCTGAGAGAGGGTTCATTCATTCCAGCTTAGATGCTGCAGAGTTGCATTTCAGATGCCCACAGCCAGTGCTTCACGGTGGGTAGATGAAGTGACATGGCTGGTGAGGAGCATCTCAGGATCTCCCATCCAACCTTCGTTATTGTGGTGAGTTGACACTGTCTGGATGCCAAAAGCCACTCTGTCACTCCCCTTTGCAACAAGAGAGGGGAGGGAAAATAGTAACAAGGGTAATGATTTGAGGTAAAGGCAAGGAGAGAACAACTGATTACTGTCATGGGCCAAACAGACTTGGGGAAATTAACTGAATTTATTACCAGTGAAAATATACCAATGAAATCAGAACAGGGTAATGAGAAGTAAAATGAATCTTATAAAGATCTTCTACCCACCTATTCTCCTTCTCAGGCTCTACCTCCTTCCCCTTGGGCAGCACGGGGAGTTTACAGTCACTTCATCACAGGTTGTGTTTGCTGCTGCTCAGGAAGAGGAGTTCTTTTCCTGCTCCATCATAGGGTCACTCCCACAGGAGTCAGTCTTCCATGAACATCTCCAGTGTGAGTCCTTGCCATGGGCTGCAGCTCTTCACAAACTGCTGCAATGTGGGTCACACTTCTGAGGGGTGCAGTCCTTCAGGGACAGGCTGCTCCAGCGTGGGTCCCCACAGGGTCACACATCCCACCAGGAAATCTGCTCTGAGTGTGGGCTCCTCTCTGAGTCCTCAGGTCCCTGTCAGGAGCCAGCTCCAGCACAGCTTCACAGCCCTGTTTCAGTCATCCACCAGCACTGGTGTGGGTCTTCTCCCCAGGCTCCAGGTGGATCTCTGCTCCCCTGTGGTTCTCCACAGGCTGCAGGGATGCAGGTGCGTCATCATGGGCTGCAGGTGCCTGAAGCACCTCCTCCTGCTCCTTCACTGGCCTGCATACAGTTCATCACTAATCCAACCCTGTGAGTTTGGTGTGATATTGGGGTACTATATGGTGTGGAGGAGGCAGCTACAGTGTACCTTCCTTCTGGCTGGTTAATACCCTAGTTTGCAGTGAATCCACCCACACCCCCACCTCTGTTTTTACCATTTTAGTTAGAAACATGACCTGGTGGTGTGTAACAGGCGGCTGGGGCTGTTCATTCCCCACAATGCTCAGCCACAGAGCACACACACAGGAGCTGGTGCTCCAGCCCTTGGCCTGGGTTTCTCCTCAGGCATAACTGTGATTTAAAAATATATAGTGGGAGACTTTCCAGACTGAAGAGGGCTTCATCTTCCCTGGATGAGCACAGCTTTTTTTACAACACTCCACTTACACCAGTTGATGTCTTTCCAAGAGTCTGAAGTCAGAATAGTGACCCACAGCTGGAGCATCTGCCAGAGCTCCCTGGACAAAGTGCTGAGTCTGCTGCTCTCTGGGCAGAAGCCTGCCAGGAGGTTTGCCCATAAACTCCTGGTATTTAGTGTGGTAAAACAGGGGTTTATAAAAAGTTTTAGTGGTAACAGGACTGTGCCAGTGTGCTTGGATGCATTCATGAAGTAATGTTGTTGTTTGAAGGAAGTTACTGAAATGGTATCCATGGCCACATACAAAAAGCTGGTACAATCAGGGAAGATTTACCTTTTCTCCATTTCTCCTTGTTTCCTGCCCATCTCTTTTGATAATTTTGAGTCTTTCTACTTCTTTAACTTTTTGTTTGCTTACAAACCTCCAAGGTGTGCTGTTAACTTCATTGAGTTTCAGTGCTTTTGCCTCTGCTGTGTTGAGCAGTGCATGCCGGTTGGATCACTGCTGTTATTCTGGGTTTTCCCAAGTCTTCCCACAGGCTGCTTTTGATTTCAAAGATACTTGTAGAAAAAAGGAAGATTTCCACAAAAAAGCTTAGCACACTTCTGATGCATCCAAGCACGACTCCTGTTGAGTAGCTGTACTGTCTTCTCTTGGCAATTAAAATCTGATTAAAGGGGTAGGAATAGTGATTTCAGCTATTTTTATGGCACATATGTCACTTTGGTACTTTTGTGGTGGGATGCTCAGCAGACTACTTGGTGATGAGTGCAGGGACTTTGGGGCATGCATGTGAGCCCCAAGGTATTGCTGCCTGTCAGGACACAGCTGAGCTTCGAAGTGACAGCTCCTTGGGGCGATCAGAAGCAGAGGCTGGGAGTTTGGTGAAGCTCTGCAGAGGAAACATGTACTTCATGTGGCTGAACCCTCTCCTTTGGAAGCTGGGAATAGGTCCAAATTTCCCATTTGCTGTACCATTCCTCTGTGTAAGCTTTCCCCTCTCCTCCTTCTAGATTGCTTTCCATTTCCCAGCACTGCAGCTGACACATCTGGATAGGAGCATCATGGGTTTCTGTGCAGCACATCAGCCTTGTTCTACCCTGCTGACTTCCCTGAGTGATATCCCAAGGGATAGGGATAGCAGTGGTGATAAATACCTGCTCTCACCCAGCAATACCCTTCTCAGTGCAATCCTTCTTTATGGGCTGTGTTTCCCTCCCTGCATGGAGACAGTCAGAAGAGTCCTCTGAAGGGTAAGCATCACCTGTACAGGTGGAACCTCTTGGCTGTGGATCAGGAGGCAGTGTCCCTAATTTGGATTGATAGAGCAGTGTTGGAGCCACAGCTCAAATCTGTCAGCCTTTTCTGACAAATCACTTAAAAGAGGCTGCTTCAGTGTTATTTAATGAACAGAAGAGAAAGCCCAGCATCAAGCACAGATAGGTTGCCAGGCAGGAGTTACCAGCTGCAGGTACCTCCAGGAGCAACCAGAGCTTCATGGTACCATAGCCAGTACCAGGGCCAAGAGCAATTCCCTGTCTGTTCACTTACTTTTCTATCCCACCTGAGTGTTCTGTGCAATTTTCAGAGCATTGTGTGCATATCCTGATTCTTTTCTCCTGGACTAAGCAGGTGTCCTCCTTTCCCTTAATTGGTTTCTTCACACAGAGGTAGGGAGATGCAAAACATTTGTTCAGAGATAAAATAAATGTTTATCTGATCAGGAAACCTGGGTATGGGCAATACTTGAGTAAAGTTGTTTCTTTTTTTTTTTGTTTGAAGCAGATTGGAATTTTTAGGAAGATCAGTGGAATTTCCCTTAGTATTAACTACTTAACAAGTGTCCTGCCAACCAGGCTGATAAATGCCAGGCAAATCCAAAACAGAACTCAGCACTGTTCTCTCCATCTGCCAATTTTGTGTTTACTTTGTGGTTTTAATTATAGGCAGTTTCCCCAAAACAAGTGTTTTATTTGTTACCATCTTCCCTTCTTCCTCCTCCTCCTTGTCCTCTTCTGTGTTCTGCTGCTGACTCTGTGGGCTGGGTGCTTGGCTGTGCTGGGCTTTGCTGGGCTGTCACCATTCCTGCCACCTTGGGAATGGCTCTGCTCTTTTCTCCAGCTCTCCTCAGCCCTTGCACTTGCTCCAGCACTGCTCCACCCACAGCTCACTGCGCTGATAGAAAGTCAGCTGTGTCTGTCCTGGGTGAGCTTCCTGCTGGTCAGTGAACTGCATCAGAGGTTTGGTGAGCACCAGGACCAGCAGTAGCTTTAGGAAGTGAGGAAAGGTTACTTGTTCTTTTTCAGTGATGAAGTATTAGGCTTGCACACATTGTGGAGCTTTCAACCCAGTCCACCTCACCCATCAAGGTTGCATCCACATCACTTAGAGAGGTGAAAAAGTTTTGTATATTTTTTTTTTCCTCTCTCCAAAAAGGTCAACTGCTTTGAGAGTCCTGAAAGTGCTGAGGCATAGATAGATGGTCATTGATTTTTTCCTCTCTAAACTATTTTGGAAGTAGCCCAAGTCCTCTGCAGATAATCATAGGTTAAAATTCTATTTCAGTAGAAAGGAAGAGCCTGGTAGACCAACAGCTCCTTTAATTTCAGTGTAGGGTTGTCTTGTCACTCATGCACATGCAGAAATATGCTTTGTTCTCATGTTCACTGATGCATTCAAGCTAAATGTGATTGAGCCTGGTGGCTGCTTGGATGGTGGGCACTTCCAGGTGCCATTTGTACATGAGGACCCTGGTGATACAGGGAAAGATTGTTCCCCCACCTGTACAAGGCACTTGTTATTGGAGGTGCCTTCTAATGATCATTCAGGATATTAAAGCCTCTCTTTGTGCATTCACATTTATCTTTCTATTGGCTAAATTTCAATTCACTTTCTTCCTTCTGAACAGTTTCCTTTTTGTTGAATAAACTTCCTCACAAACCATACCAGTGAGGTCCCTGATGTTGTGAGGGGTTTGAGTGATTGGGTTTTTAACAGCTCTTTCCACCCAAGGGTGGATTTCCTTTCATTATGCACCCTCTAACTGGATTTCCAAACTTTTGTCACCTTATGAGTTTCTAAATATGTTGTTGGTTTTTTTGGTTCTTTTTTAATGAAGATGTAGGTGTAGGATCTTTTCTAAGAAATTGAAGCCTTCTGACAATAGAGCTTCATTTTTTTTATTATTTTCCACAGACCCTTACAATATGGAACATTGTTCCCCAAGGACCAGATGGCTTGAAATCCATCATTCAACCAGGGTAGAGTAGCACACTTGTTCACTTAAATCTGTTCTTTTTAATAGTTACCAGTTACGGTTATTAGGAATTTTCTGTGCTGTTGGTGATTTATAACCCTAACATTCTCATATAACTGTTGTGGACAGCAAAATCAAAGGTCTTGTTGGTGATTGCCCAGGGCACCTACTTTGGTCATATGAGCTTGGGTAGAGTGCTGTACTAAAGTGCCTCTGTGGCTTTTGTCTTAAGCTGGATTGAGTCCCAATCAGCTTTAGGCACAAGCAGAGCAGGCCCAGGTCTGTCTGCACATGTCTGGGTGGACACAGCCCATTTGGGTCATGTGAAATCCCTACTCATCAGAGCCTTGGAGGAACCTTCTCGCCTTTGGCTGTGCCTGTGAACTGTATAGCACTGGATATACAAAATAATCACAGGGAGCCTGAAAATGCCTGTGATGTGAAATTGTAACATTAATAAAAACAAAGGAATTGGTAGTGTTCAACCAAGCAGAGCCATGCCTGTTTCTCAGAGGACAGTGTTTTTAGCCTTAAAGTCCTTGGAGAAACCCTGATCAAAAGTGCTATTGCTGACCTGCAGAGCAAGTGATTGCAGGGTGGGAGGCAGAAGCTCTTGCCCAAGAAATGTTTGCATGTACACGATGTCTGATGTGAGCATGGGAAGTGTTTCCCAGCAGAGAAGGCAGGGCCTGTGTTGTGCAGTGCAGATGCTGTGGTGTCCCTCTGGATGGGGTGAATCAATCCCACATCTGCAGAGATGCAGCTCAGCCCCAGCGAGAAGCACTGAAGGAGGCAGGAGAGCCCTCCCTGTGTGTCTGAAGTCTGTAAGGTCTGTGGTTTATGCCTGGCTTTTGTCACTGCAGCATTAGTTCAGGTCAGGTTCATCTAATGGATGAGTGTGAAGGGAGAGCAAACCCATGCCTGCTGTGTGTGCATCTCTGTTCTGTGCTGCACAGGTCCCACGTGGCTGTTGGATTCTCTTCAGTCAGCGGGTCCTGCTTGGGGCTGCTGGCACTGGTGGCCAGGCCGGGCAGGCTCAGCCCTGCCCACAGCATGGACAGCCCTGGAGCCTGGTGGAAGAGCTTGCCTTGCAAGTCTCTCCTGGGTAGTGGAGGGAAAGTCACTTCCATGTGGGCTTGCTTTTTCCCCCCCTGTGTCTTTCAATTTGGTAGAAGCTCTGTGTCACAGCTGTCGGGGTGTGAGATGTGATATGCACAGGTTGTCTTCCTGGCCAATTGGGCATCTCCTTGACTGGATAGCAGAGATGCCAGTGCACATGTGGAGTTACTGGCAGAATTTGGACCAGAACACTCTGAGGTCTTGCTGAAGGCTGCTCCTGCTCCTGGGGCCAAACAGTAGCAAAGGATGCTTGGTGTTGGTCACCTTGAGATGGCAAAAGTGGAGGGATGGCAAAGATTCAGGGATCCAGACCAGACCAGCTCATCTGGTCTCACAGTGACCCTGACGAGGACAGGCTGAGAGAGCTGGGATTATTCAGTGCAGAGAAGAGAAGGCTCCCGGGACACCTTATTGTGGCCTTTCTTAAGTACCACTTAAAGGGAGCTTATAAAAAAGATGGGGACAGACTTTTTAGCAGGGCCTGTAATGATGAAGGGTAGTGGCTTTAAACTAGAGGGTAAATTCAGATTAAATAAAAGGGAAACATTTTTTTATGATGTGTGCAGTGAAATGGTGGAACAGGTTGCCCAGAGTAGAGTAGATGGAGTAGATGCCCTATCCCTGGAAACAGTCAAGGTCAAGTTGGGAAATATTCAAGGTCAAGTTGGGTGGGGCTCTGAGCAACATGATCCAGTTGATGTCCCTGCTCATTGCTGGGGGGTTGGACTGGGTGACCTTTAAAGGTCCCTTCCAATCCAGCTTATTCCACAATTTCCAGTGTGATAGAACATCACTGCAGTGCAGTCATAGTTGAGTAGTCAGCATGGAGTTTGTGCTTACAAACAAGGGTAATGCTGTGGTCTTTGATGTCCAAGAAATCACTGTGGGATGCCTTCCATGCTGTCAAGAGTGTTATATCAAGAGGTGCTGGTAGTAACTGGTAGAAGCATCTTGTACTGTGATTTGTTGGGAATAAATAGGATGTTGTTATAAGCAGATGCAGCAACAGGACACCTGGGTCTTGGTGCCCTGTGAAGTTTCCTCAGGTGACTTGTGCCTTCCTGACAACATTATGCAAGTGGACTTCTTGGTCATGTTGTCTGCTCTAAGCCTGGGGATCATACCTAGTGCAAACAGATATCTCTTGACCTTGATGGGTGTTTAAAAGTGTTATTTTCCCCACAGTGACAGTAGGAGCACTAACTGTGCCCCAGAGCCTATTGTCCTTTGTACAAATGTTGAATCAAAGGCTGTCCACCCTCCAGGGAGATCATGGTGTGGATCAATGACAGGAGGTTGTGATTGGTGCATGCATTTGGGAGAGTAAAATAAAAATGCCAGGACACTATTGATCATCTTGACAGACATGTCTCAGAACACCAGCAGCCTCACAATTATTGAGTATTCTTGTAAATGTCACACAAAGTAGAGTTTTGAGATGAAATTGCAGAGGTGTTTTGGCAGACATTTGAGATGAATTTCTCCCAGACAAGGGGCAGGAAGGGAAAAATGACATTCAATATGAAAGGCATTTTCCATTGACTGGCCCAGGAGACCAAGTTCCTAAGTACCAGTGAGCATTGTAAGAGTCAACAGCAGATAGTGGGTGCCTGTAGGGTGTGAGATAAGCATTGAGAGTTACAGAGCTTTTGTGTGATGAGACAGGGAAAAGGGGCTATCTTTGAGAAGCTGAAGTGGGATAGAAGCCATGATCCCTGTGGTAGTACTCTTGCTGGTCAGGAGAAGTTAGGTGTCTCAGGGAAGGGTGAGTGTTGGCTGTGATGTGGGAAAGCAAGAGCTTCAATGACAATGGCAGATTTAGATGCTGGATGAAAGAGCATTCAAAAGATGTCCTAAGACTTAATTTCAAACATAAGGAGACCAGTCTGGAGTAGAGAAGAGACTCTGCGTGAAGGAGGGCACAGACCATCATAACGGTAGAAGTTTCTGGTGGAAGTGAAAGGGAGATAGAGAAGGATGGGAGCGTGGGTTGAACCACAGGGCTTGTGGGGAGGGAAATCTGAAGTTGAACTAGAGGATGATGAAGAGGCAGGAAGGGAGAGATGAGAGATTGCCCTGACAAAGGCAGGTTGGAGAAGCCAAGGCCAAGCAGAGGGACATATGGATTCTGACCTTCGGCTAAGGAGCCACTACTTTTTTAAGTAGAATCAGGAATAAATAGTATTATTGCTTCCAGACCTAGATAAGATCCTCTGCAGATAAACCACTGCAGACAGGGAAAAGCTTTGTGTCTGACATCATCCTGGGATGCATCAAACACAGCAGAAGCAATGGGCAATAGAGGTGATTAACCCACTGGCCAGCGTTGGTGTGGCCTCACCTGGAGCTCTGTGTGTAGTGCTGGGCCCCCACCAGTTAAGAAGGTTGTGAAGGTCCTTGAATGCACCCCAAGGAGGGCAACAAAGTTGGTGGAATTGCTGGAAGTCATGTCCTGTGAAGAGTGTCTGAGGGCTCTGGACTTGTCTAGTTTGGAGAAGAGGAGGTTGAGGGGTGACTTCATGAGGAGGGGAGGGGAGAAGGCAGTGCTGAGCTCCTCTCCCTGGGATCCAGTACAGGATATGTGAGAACGGTCCAAAGCTGCATCAAGGAAGGCTCAGACCGGACATTATGAATAATTTCTTTGCCAGTAGGATGGTCAAACACTGGAACAGGCTTCCTAAAGAGGTAGTCAATGCTCTGAGTCTGCCAGTATTTAAGAGGCATTTGGACAGTACCTTTGATTATATTTTTTAACTATTGATCACTCCTGAGGCCATCAGACGTTTGGACTACATGGTTGTTGCAGGTCCCTTCCAACTGAAATGGTCTATTCTATTTTATTCTATTCCATTCTAATCCTGTCCTGTCCAGTGCTATGCTATCCAATCCTGTTCTGTCATCAGAAGTGGCTCTGTGTGAGTGCTTTGGTCAGGGACCACTGCTGTGCTCCTGCCTGGGAAGGGATCTGCCTGGCTCCAGTGCTTTCTATCCCATCTCCCCACTTGCGATGGGGATGCTGTTCCCATAAAAGAGGCATGTGCTGATGTCTCTGCCTGGCTACACAAGCCAGCTCTGGAAAACCTCAACTCCTAGATTACCAGCATAGCAGGGCTCTCTGTCTGCAAAGGTGTAAGATTACAAAACACACACTCGCAAAGCTTAACCAAAACCACCTCATTTTTAGCAGTTTGTGAGGGTTTATTCATTACGCTTCAGCAGAGGAATGCAGGAATGTGAGCAGCATTAAATCTATTCATTTGGCAGGGAGGCATCTCCTCTCCCCTGCTCCAGCCTGCTTGGCTTTAATGATAATTGCACCTCTTGAGTTGTTGAGTTGGCTCTCTGCCACACGGCCCTCCCCACACAGATGTGTGTGGCACAGTGCTGGGAAGGAAGGCTGGAGCCAGGAAAGCTCAGATTAATGCTTTGGAACGGGGTTGTCCTTCCCGCTGGGATGCGCTCCACCACTGCTTTGCATCCTGCCCTGCATCTCATCCTGCATCCTGCCCTGCATCCCATCCTACTCACACCTCTTCCCAGACTGTGGGCAGCTGCCTGATTCAAAAAAAGGCTTTGCTTTCTCCCTGACAAGCCCTCACCCCTGCAAATGATCTAGACTGAGCTTTGAATGGTCCTGCCTTTCCAAAGAGCCTCTTCTGCATGTCCTGGGCCGCCCTGCCTTTGTGGGACTGCCCCAGTGTCAGCACAGGCATATAGACTCATAGAAGTTCTTTTGCTTTTGACTCTGGCCAGGGAAGAGGGCGACAGTCACTCCCTCACTCTTACATATCCTGCTGAGGATATGTTGTTGTTATAATTATTATTATTATTATTATTATTATTTATTTAGTGACTGATTAACCATACCCAAATGCATCTAACAGTATCCTAGCATCTAAACTTTAACTATTGATTAAAGCCTTGTCACTTTAAAAATCTGACATAATAATACAAAAAAATAAAAAAGCAGTAATTTTTGTTGGCTTGTTAAGAATTTGAAAGATGCAATAAAATCGGATTTTGGGTTTATTTGTGCTGCCTGTTCCCAGAGGAGGAATGTGGTGCTCTGCATAACCTGGCTGCTTGCAGCAGCTGCTGCCGTCACCGCTTTGGGCTCTGCTGCTGGAGTTTCACATGAAGGGCCTGGGAAGCTGAGGGAACTGGGAGCGCTGGATCCCTAATGGGGAGACAAGTACTGTGTGTGAGCTGTGGGTGCACAGGCTGGGCAGCTGGAGAGTTTGTCAGCAGAAGTGAGCACCATGGGTACAATAGCACTGTTGACCTAACAGAAGGTGGTACAGTTGAATTTCAGGCACAGAGACATGGAGGAGGTTTTATTCAAAGCAGCTTCAAGGTCTCTGTTTAAAGGACACTATTTTGAAGGGTAATGAGAATGGAAGCAGCCTAATTCAGTTCATTAGCTGGGCCCCAGCCACCAGCTGGGCACCCCAAGGTTTCACCTGCTGCACAGTGCTGAAGTGGAGACAGCCTCTTCCTAGAAGCTGAGATGAAAATGATTGTGTTTCAGCAGCTAGAATGCATTTGGACAGAGTCTATTAATTGTACTTGTACTTGAAGCATTAATTAAACCCTCTCTCTTGGCAGGACTGGGCGATGGAAAGTTAAGTGGTAAAGAGGTTTTCTTAAGCCCCCCATTCCCATCTTCAGGATTCTCAGGTGCAGTGCAAAATCCAACTTCTGGATTTTGGTCAAATCACTAAACTGCTTCATGCCCGTGGTCCACAATTGTACAAGAGCTAGGGCAAAGGTGGTCTTCCATGCTATATATCAGCCTCAGTTTTGAGCCTCAGTTTTGGGTATCATCAGTAGATAATTCCTGTCCAATTTTCTCTTGGTTAAGTTGGAGCTCTCTGAAGGTGTGACTTTTGGACGTATTATCCTCAATTGCTGCAGTGATAATCCCTTAATTGTTCATTTGTACAGTAATTTTAGAGTTTACAAAAAGGCCAAATGCATTAATCTGAGGAAGATGAGAGGATGGGATAGGCAAGATGTGTCCACTAGAGCAAGTGAAGGAATTAAAGCAGGGCAAATAAGTCTGTAGAAAGGTGAGAAACTCTTCTGTCTGCTTTCTCTACCTAAAACATTCACTGCCCTGTGCTGAGAAGAAACAGCTGCTTGACACCACACTGGAGAATATATATAGCAAACAGAAATACTTTGCATCATCTTCTGTCTTGGTGATCCTCCAGTCAGGGTGGACTGACCATGGGGTGTCCTCCATGGTCACCTGTACAAGTGATTCAAGAAGTCAAGCACCATCACAGCCATAGTCCCTGGCACTGTGTCTGCTGCTGCTGCTGGAGGGATTAAACTTTGCAACCTCTGGGTAACTCTGGGGTCCTGTTTGCTTTGATAGGGATTCTGTATCCTATCAAGATCCACACACTGGTAGCTCCTGGTTCCCAGTCACCCTAATGTGTAGTTGTATAACTGTAGTTATATAACTCAGACCTTGGACACAGAGGGTTTGGGACAGTAAGAACAGAACAAAAATCCTTTTTGGTGGTATTTTTTTTTTGCTTGTAAACACCTGCAGGAATCAATCTTACTCATTAGTGGAGAAACTCAGCCACATGTGCTACCTGCCCTGACAGCCCTTGCTCTCTGCAGAAAGTCTGCACTCCTGAGCTTTAAACACAGAAAATTTCTAATGAGGAAAGCAAGAAAAAAACCACAAAACAAAAGAAAAAAGTGAGGAATTTTTGACTACCCCCTTTTCAGGGACAGTGCCCAGTGCTTTCCAGCACCTGTAAAGGTGGGGCACACCCTATCCTGGGAAATGGCTGTGCCATGTAACCGCCCTGCCCTCCTGCCGGTAACTCATACCCTGCAGCAAGACAGCATGGAGGGATGGATAGACTTGTGCTCAACCAGTCCTGCTTTCTCCTCGCCCAGCGGGTTGTTGGGCAACTTAAGGATTGCTCAACCCCATGGAAGTTTCTCCATCGGGATGGCGGGTGCTAACAGCACTTAAGTAGTTGTAAGTGCTTTGAGATCTGTAGTAGCGAATTAAACGATAAGAAGAGGAGGTGGGGGAAGGGATACAAGTGTCAGGAATTTAATTGGGGAACCTTTTTCATTGTATCACGTTTGTATTTTTTCTGATCCCACTGCTACTGTTGGCTTTCTAGAGCTAGATCAAGACTGCGGTGAATCCAAGACCCTGAACCTTGCTCTTGCCGCTGGGTTATGCTTGACATCATTACTGTGCTAACAGCGGCAGCAAGGCTGATAAAAAATATTTGTGTCTCCTGGAACATAACCTCTTTGGGATGAGAAGAGGTCCTGGCACTGCACTCTGCCCAGATTTAGCTACAGATAATGGAGTTTTTCCTACCGACATCTTGGGACGATGGATGGTTGTACGACACGGTCCTTTTGTAGCGTCCTTGCAGTGCCAGCTCTTCTCCATGGGCTTTCTTGTCCGATGGCGGGTGGTTGGCTGCCACTGTGGGGCTCAGGCTGTGCCAGCCATGTGTTGCCCAGTCAGGCAGGGCACAGCTGGTGACTTGCTCTGCGGTTGCTGCAACCCTCTCGCAGGATCTCCGGCTGAGCTCAGCTGTGCATGTATGCACATGCAGGGGAGCATCGCGAGAGCCGGCAGTCCTTCCTCCTCCTCCCTGGTGCCGGAGCTCGCTGGCGAGCCGGCATCAAAGCAAAATTTCCCACTGGTGTCTCTTTTCTCGGAGGCTGCCTGTCTCCGTCGCTGGCTTTCAGTGGCGTTGAAGCCTGCCTGGGAATGGGCGCCACTCCCGCATAGCTCCTGGGTCGACTCTCATTAGGAAGGGCGTATTCCTTGGAGAGGGTGAGCTGTGCCTCTCATTTTGTTTCTCCACGTAGGAGCTGGGCTGCAAAGCGAGGACACAGAGCTGTGTTTCGTCTGCAGGGCTTGTTCTCACTGGCGCTGGCTGTGGCTGGCAGCCCTATCAGTCGTGGCGTGGCGATTAACGCTGGCACAGCAGCAGTGCCAGGGTGGCTGAGCCCTTCCTGCCTGTGCTGGGCTGTTCTGCTGGACCTTGGGCGGGTGCCCCAAAAGAGCCATGCCCTGGTTTGCGGTGGGGTCTCATCCCTTTCCCTGAGTTTGCCCATGTACTCTGTAGTGGTGAGAGGCATCTTGAGGGAAAATGTCACAGTCCCTGGTTCTGATGTTGCTGTTCTCCAGGGTTCTTTCAGAGCTGGTAGCCCTGGTGTAGCTCAGAAACCCAAAGTGGGTACTTTGCTGGTGACAGAGGGGTAGCAATGTATACCAGAGACAAGGAGTGAGTTGTTGTGCCCTCTCCAAGCCAAGTGAAGAGATCTGGACTTCAGAATCTCCCAAGGTGGTTCCCATCTTGGCACTACCCAGTATTACTGGGGTTACTGGGTAACACAACATGATCTTGTCCCCACATCTTCCCACTGACTGTGTCATCATCATTTTTACTTTGGCTTTATCAGGGTGCAGTGACTGATGCAGCTTGGGTGCTCACTCATGTCTTTGGAGGAAGAGGAGGGCAGGAGGGAGCAGGTTGCCCACAGAGGTGGTAGATGCACCATCCCTGGAAACATTAAAGGTCAGGTGGGACTGGGCTTTGAACAACGTCATTGAGTTGATGCCCCTGCTCACTTGAGGGGTTTGGAGTTGATGGTCTGAAAGGTCTCGTGCAACCCAGATGATTCGATGAGGGCAGTCCCCAGCCTGGCTAACGCAGAGGGGCAGATGGGGTCCAGGGCATCCCCCGACCTTGTTGCAGAGCTGCAGGAGTGGAGGACAGAGCCTGACCCACCAACAAAGGGATAGTTGCATGCATTGAGGGGAGATCTAAGCACTTACATTGCTCAGTTACAAATTCCTCCCTAAATGGGTGTCTCAGGACCTTTTCAAAGGCTATTGCTAATTAATGCAGACCCTACCTGTGCTTGCTCTTCAACAGCGGGATATGTCAGTCTGAAAGCAAGCTGGAGAGGCAAAACGAATTTTAGGTTTTTTTAATCTTCCCACAAGACATGCCTTTCTGAGCACTGAAGGACATATTTGCATTTTTTGAGACATACTGTGAATACTTTCAGCAAATACTAAAATAAATACACATATCCATCCCACATGAGTATATACAAGGCAGTAGAAGATAACTGTGCTTGAAGGGCTCAGCATCTTGTCACTCCTGCATAGCTTGTTGGTCAGGGAGCCTGGTGAAGTTGTCATGTTGTTTGACAGTGGTTCAGCTCATACCTGTGTTGTCCCTGGTGTATACCAAGCTTCGGCCGTAGGCTTCTCTCTTCAGTACCTAGTTAGAGACAGCTTGCCTTGGGTTTGCAGTCAGTGTTTCTGCCTGGTTCCTCTGGTGCTGCAGGATCACACAGTAAGCCAATCAGCTGAGAAATGGGATCACTTCACCAAATTCAGTCCAGTTCTTTCGATAGCACACGGAAATACAGTTAGTCACTAAAAAACTAAAAGCCCAAGGCGACATTTGGTGGTTCATTCCTTCGGCAGCTGAGCAGTGTTACTGTAATATCTGGCCGTCCTTCTGCTCTGCTACACCCAAAACCAATCTCAGGCTGCCGACAACAAAGGATGTTGCTGAACACACAACAGGGAACCCATCCAGCTGACTTTTTTCTCTCCCCTGGGTTGTTATTCTGTAGATTCGGTTCCCCAGCCCAGCTCACAGTCTCGCATGGCAAACTGGCATGCACTGGCATGGCTGAGAGGGAGGAACTAATGGAAACAATATCATGGGTTGGTCCCAGTGCCAGAAAGCTTGTGGGGGAGAGTCACCAGCCTAATCACATCGAAACCTTGGGAGTTGCAGCTGAACTGGGAACCTCCTCAGGCTTTGTGCCTGCCCTACTTCCTGGGGCAGTTTGGTTGATGATAATAAATGGGAAAGTCTCAGCGCTCAGTTCCCTGCACACAGAGGTTGTTCCTTTGTGCTCTTGGTTTTACAGTTAACAGCACAAAGTGGTCGAGGTTGGGAGAGTGTTTGATAATTCTTTTCACACTCTCATAATTTTCTATATTTGCTTCCCATCCACATACTCTCCATTAGCATCGGTTCATAGCAAGGCCACCCCTGGTAGATGTGAGGTTGGGAGGAGCTGGGCTGAGTGCCAGCTTGGGGCTGGTTGCCACACTTATGTTTTTAGTCCTTCTTGCCCCAGATGAGCCAAGATCCCCCTCCCAGGAGCCGTGTTTCTGTTTGGCTTATGTGGAGCTGGGTTTTGAACCTTCTGCTGACTAGTCTCAGCAGTGGGTTGCTTGCCAGCATCCTTGCTGCAGCGTGGAGATGAAAACACTGATGTCCATGCTCATTGCAGGGGCCTTGAACTACATGACTTTTAAAGGTCCCTTTCGACCCAAACCATTCTGTGATTCTATGTTCCCTAGTTCTGTGGTCCAGCAGGTGAATATTTCTAGCTGGCCTGAGGGAACCCCTTTTGGAGAAGGGGTGAACCAGCACATCCTTCCTCTCAGCAGCCTTCTTCCAGCATGTAGCATTCCTGAGATGCTCTATTTCCCTGGCTCAGTGTGTGGTAACACCAAACCCTCTCTTTCCTTTGATCCAGGGCTTTTAACAGCAGCATGATGCTCCTGTGTTAGCCAAACAGCTTTGATTCTGCCATGCAATGTGGTATGCATGTGTCCAGGTTGATAGGGGCTGTAAATACCCATTTCCTTGCAGAAGTTGAGAGTAAATGAAACCAAAGCTCACAATTGCAGTTTGGTTTATTTACTTATTTATTTTTCCTAGTGGTCTGTGGTATTACTGGATGCTGCATCGATGTGTACCTGCATTGTTCCTTGTTAGCTCACAGCTCTCATCTCATGTGCAAGAGAGGATGCTAACAACAGCTGGGTCCCCAAAAGGTGTTTTCCTGTAAATCCTGGAGACAAATAGCACTAATGGGAGGTGACTGGCTGCAAACTTGTGGCCAGAGGAAGATGGATGGTTTTGAGCAAGGGTGTTGTGACCTGAAACTTAAGCCCGTGGCTGGGTCACTGCCCTTCTTTCAAGTTGTTTTCACTGGGCTGGAAGCTTTCTTGTTATGCATGGAGTTGCATCCAGGGAGGATCTGAAAGGTCGCTTAACCCTTTGCCTCACAGTGAAAGCAGAAAGAAATGATAATACAATAAATCCAAAGCAATCCAACCATCCTCCAAAAAAAAAAAGGTTCCGAAAGCTGAAAAGGCCCACAAAGGAGGATGCTGGGTTTATATTGCTTGTTCAGCAAACAGCCTGCATCTAGGGTTGAGGTTGCAACGAAGGTTTATACAGAAATTCAATGCCATTTGGGATGTAACACAGGTAATAGCATTTTTTTCCCTCTTCTCTCTCCTCCCTTCATCTTTGCTCTAATGCATTTGACTGAATTACAGTGCAAATCCATGGCTGTATAAATACCAAGTGGGGGAGAAAAAAAATGCAGCAGAAACCACAGGCATTGTTTAGGTGGTTCTTTGATGTATTTCACCCATGAATATAAACTGTTAGCATTGTGGGATGGTTTTGGGCTAAAAGGGGCTTGAGACTGGTTTGTTGGGTGCCTTATAAAAACACTTCACAGAGATTTCACTTCCCATCCTTTTTCTCTTGATGTGTGTGCCTTGCAGAAAAGGTGCTTGTACTCTCGGCTCCCAAGATTAAACCCCTTTTACTGCACAAATACTGCTTGGGATCCACAGTTTGTTCATACACTGAATGCCTTGAAGGATGTAAGTCCAGGTTCTGGCACTGCCAGATCCATGTTCTACACTAGCATCTTAGCTTTAACCAGGCTTGTCAGGAAACACTTGTTCCTCAGGGCAGATCCTACAGCTTAGGTGGGAGCCAGGAGTGGGACTGTGCTGGCAGTGGTGGGTCTGCAGTGATGAAGGGAAGGACAGGGGGATTTGGCAGCTGGGCTTGTTTGTTTGTTTGGGAGTGCAGGGGGAGGACTAGTCTGTGATGCTTGGCAATAAATTTGGCCTGATACTTAAGTACCAGTTCCCAGGAAATTGCCATCAGAGTAATTAGCATGTGCTGACTTATTTGTACAGTGATAACAGCAGGAAAGTATTGAAGCAGGAAAAACAAACACATTATTCATTTGAAATTTCAATCCACAGCCTTTACCTGACAGTTCACTCTTTGCAATACACAGGTCTATTTTTAGGCTTCCAAGTCAGGCGAGCTCTTTTTTCATTTTTGTTTTGCATTTTGGTCTTTATTTTGCTGACATAAATTGGAAATGAATCTGTGCTTAGAGATAAACAAACCCAATTTTAAAATAAACCTTTGAATACCAAAGAATCAGTGGAAATGCTGAAGCTTCAGCACAAGGCTGTTGAAACTTGTGCCCTTGCAAATGGGATGATGAAGGTGCTACAGACAGCAGCTAGGGTGGGCAAGAGGAGGGTGTGCACATGCAGCTCTGGGGAGTGGAGTGTGACCCCTGTTTCTATCGGATGTATTTGCTGTGAGCATCTTCTTTAGCCCAGGTTTCCCTGTTTGGTGGTGAGTGCTGCTTGGCCAGCCAAGTTAGAATTGTCCTTTGAGAGGTGAGCACTGAGGAGCAGGTTCAGTAACTTGGGTAATAATTATTGTTAACGAGACTGTGGGAGAGTGGCACAGGGTCACAGGAGTTTGTGGTTGTTGTGAGGCATCTGGGGAGGATGTTTGGGGAAGGGCAGCCTTATATGTGTGAGAACATGGAAAAGCTGGTAAGAGAGCAGGAGATGTTTGAGGGGGTGGGGGGAAATGTGTGTGCAGAAATGTGTGGATTCACCTTGGAATGGAAACAATGGGGATGAAAGTGTTTGCTCTGCCTTTCCTGTCCTCCCCTTTTCTGCTTACCAGCCACCCACAGAAGCAATTCCCTGCCAGGCACTTGTGCTAAATCCTTTGAAAGCTCCTCTTCTCCTTTAGCGATTATAAATACAGAAAAAAGGGTGGAGGCAGAAGACAGGCTGTCTGCAGGGGAAGAGAGCAGAGGCTCCAGGGTTTCTCCTGGAATGGATTTTGTGAACAGCTGAGGAAATCAGGCAGAGCACCTCCCGCAGCCGTCAGCCATATCACAGCAACCTGGCCACAAATGCAGTGCAGATAAATCTGAGTTAAAGTGCCTTTTTTAAATACCAAAGACTTAAGCATTTGAGCTGGCCATCAAAAAGGTGACTTAACCATCTCCATATCTTGAGCTCTTTGCATGGAGCCTGCATGCCTCCCTGGAAGGTAGGGCTTAGGCAAACACTAGCAGTACTGCTCAAGTCAAAGGCGGGAGTGCAACTTGTGACCTCCCTTACGCAAGATCCAGACTGGGTGACCCAGTGGTCCCAAAAGTCTTTGGGAGTGATTGCTGTGCTTTGAAGCCCCAAAAGTTCATCCCCATCCCTACTTCCCCCTGTATTTTCCAGCTACCAAGTGCAGGTTTAGGGTTGGTGGAGGCTGGATTTTGACTGCAAGTCTCCAGGTTTCCTAGGGAGCAATAGCAGCTTCTTGATTTTTGTGACACAGGTTAGTTACCCTTTTAATCTTATGGCTGTCACAGTTAGTCCCACACATTTTAAGCCCTAAAGGAAGAAGAGGCAGGAGTGAGCAAAGGTGTTGCAAATGCACAACCATTTACCAGTACCATGATGATGAAAACTTTAAACAAACCAGAGCTGAAATTTGCTTTCTGTTTGCAGGGAGGGCTTTCCAGCTCTTTGAGAGAGAATGCAGTCAGAGACTATGTCCTAGAATTTGCTTCTGAGGCTTAGAGGAGCCCAGCAGATATGAAGATCCTGGAATCAAGAAGCACAAAGGGAACTTGCAAGCATAATTATGATAAACATCAATGGGTGGTTTCAGAGTGTCAGAGCTGAGAGCTTCATTCCTTTGGCTCAAGTGCTTGTAGTTGGGAACATTTTGTGTGCCTTTTGTAGAGCCACAGATTGGTCCAGACTGGAAGGGATTGTCTGGTTCAGTCTTCCGTGGGAAAGGGAGCCAAGGTGATTGTAGGAATCTTGTCCAGTTGCATCTTGAAAATCCCCAGTGATAGAGACTGTACCATCTCCCTGGGGAGGTTGTTCCTGTGAGTGATTGTTCTCACTTGAAAATAAAATGCTTCTTTCTTACATTATGCTTTGTTTCTGCCCTTGAGTGTAAATTTTTTTACTTGCTTTTGTCTCGATATGTTTCTTTCTGTCGTTTTAGCTGTGAAAAAAGCATCAGAGTGGATTTTTTGGTTTAACAGCATTTTATTTTGCTGCTTGTGGTATGGATCTGGCACTTTTGCTGCTCTTCAAAATCCACATCTGGGTAGTGATGGGATGCAGAGGACCTTTGGATGGGACAGGGATGTCTGAGGCTGGACAAGCCTGACCACTGGTAATGGGGCATCTTGTTCTTTGTACCACCAGTAATTGACCCTCTTGTTCTTTGTACCTTATTGGTTTCTAGGCTTTTGGGTCATAATGCTTTAGTCTGACCTGCTGTATAACAGAGATTCCTTGAATTAATTTCCACTCTGCAGTCAGCAGTTGTGAATGGAACCAAACATACATTTTTGGGGAAACGAGAAGCAAGGTGGAAGTATCCCATCTTATTTTAAAAATTGCTTGTGCTGGATCCTTGGCCATGCCAATTGGAGGACTTTTTTCTCTGTTAATTACCTGCAGTGTTGAAAAATGGTGTAGTTGTTTCTGGTTTGTTTTCTGTTGAGCTTCAACTTTCAACCTTTGGTCTCATTATGCCTTTGTCTGGCTGGCTGAGAGCACCCTTCTGACAGGTACCTACAGGCTGCAAAGTGCCTTTTAACTTTTTCTTTGTTTGACTTCCTTGAGCTCCTTGCTACAAGCCTGAGTTTGTTCTTGTGGTTGTCCTCTGAACTCTCTCCAGTTTTTCCAGCAGTATTCTTGAAGTGTGGGTACAGGTATGAAACCTCACACTCCCATCAGCCGTGCCAGCCCAAGGCCCGAAGATAACAGGGCCTCTGCTGGTACGTGACATCCCTCGTCTGTGGAGCCAAGCACCATGGACCTGCCCTGCGAGCTCATGCTGGGCTAATTATCCTTTTACCTCAGCCAGTCCTGTAACTCTTGTATGTTTAAAAAGTTTCCACGCACTCATTTCTTTAATAAGCCAAGCGTCTCTTTAATCTTTGATGTGTTGGTTTTTTTTTTTTTTTTGTTTTCTTGGTTTGTGTTCTGAAAGCAGTTTTAGTCCAACCTTTCTCCCTGTACCAGCCACACATCAAAACTCCTAACAAAGCTGAGAGCTGCTAGGAATGTGTTTTACAGAGCTGGGGGAATGAAGGTAGTTCACAAGAGGAAAATAACACTGAGATGTATCTCCAGTGCATGGTGGGACAGGACAAATGCATACCACTGGCTCCAAAGTCCTGTGGGCTTTTTTGACCTCTTCAGATCTTGGTGGATTGTTTTTTCCCATGAAGACTAACCGTGGAGATGGTTAACCTGCAAGCCCTGTGCCAGTCAAACCTGCTGTTGCTGGCTATGGAGGGTAGCACCAAGCTGCTTGCCTGGGGGTCATGGACTGGCTGCTGCCATTGGGGGTTTGGGTCAGTGCTGGTGAATTTCTAGATACTAGACACAGTTAACTGTATTTCCAACTGAGGTGTTTCTATTATTGGTTCGATGTTTCTTATATACAATGATTCAGAGGAAGCAGAGGTGTTGATCTGATAGGGAACCTAGAAAGCTTTTCAGTAATAACATCCAGATGTTTCTTTAGCACATCTGCTTAAGCCACTGTTGAAGTCAATGCCTTCAGCAGTGCTGCTGGTGTGTTTTACTGCCTGCTGCTGTGTGTGATGCTAATTTATGAGTAATGCAGAAATGGAGGAGGGGGAAGTCTAGCAGCAGAAGCAAGGACAACCAGCTGCCAAGGAAGCGTGGGAAAGGAAGGCAATCCAGACTGTAACTCAAATTATTCTTGCTTTTACCATTTGTGTAGGGTGTTTGGAAGTAGTCTTGCATGTAATTGTAAGTACTGTGCCCCAGGTTTGCCTAGTTACAGGTCACTGTGTACCTGTGCTGTTGCAACTCAGCCATGTGGGCAAGACATTTGTCTGTCTGAGCATTGACTTCAGCTGAGAGCAGGGCAAGCTCTCCTTGTGCCGTGACTGATGTGTGAAAAGATACTCCTGCCTGTGCCCTCATTAGTGGGAAGTTGTTTCTCTCCCTGGCTGTATCTGTTTAGCACTTCAACACGGCCTTGCTAATCCCTGCACCAGGATTGTCAGCATGCAGTGTTCCTCCAGGGAGGGTCAGCTTTGGGACAGCTCAGCTGCCTCATGCCAGGGCTTTGGGCAGCCAGGATGCGACTGGGAGCTGTGCTTTTAATGTCACTGTGTCAGAGTTGTGCCCTGCCCAAGGGAATGCTGCCAGCATCCTGAGGATAACGTTCCATAATTCCCAGTGCCCTGAGCCGTGCAGTGTTTTTCTAGGCTGCACACTCCAAGCTCTGGGTCACAGCTCTTCCGATACAGACTCAGATCTGGTGAGCACTGCACCACTCTGCTCTTCCTCCCTCTTCCTCAATGACTTCTGCTGGTGGCTGATTTTCAGTGTCACAGGGGGCGTGTCTTCAGAGCAGACCAGTTTGTGGTGCTTACTGCAAAGTACTGACGTGGATGCCTGGTCTTGAAAGGTGATGGCAGCCACAAGGTCTTTGAAGAAGAAAAGATTCTTATCTCCCCATACGAAGGCTAGTGTGTCACCTCCCTCCAGGGATGGTGGGGTGACATTGGAAGTTATGCAGGTTAAAATGGGGGGAGAAGGTGGAAATGTGTGGTTGGGGTGTGGCAAAGCCCTTCCGTGTGGAGGAGATGTTGGTGTGGTAGGTGCCTGCGAGATGAATGGCTCAAAGGCGTAGATCTCATCCTGTTCCTGTCTGTTCCTCTCTAATGAGTGACACAGCACCGTGAGTTGGCCAAGGATGGGCCATCAAGCGCTCCTGGATACGTGTCAGAGAGTGGCCCAGCTGGGTGATTCACAGGATGGAGGTGGACACTGTACAGCTCCAGAGGAGGCTGCAGCACCTTGGTTTATGTGTGTGGTCCTTCAGAAAATGAAGACCCTGAAACAGCACTGCAGGCCTTGAAGCAGGAGAGACAGCTTGGCTTGTAAATGTTTGCCATGTGAACACAGAAAGCAGCAAGAGATGGTCACGGAGACACGTTTCTGGAGCTGTGAATGGCATTACCACCCTTGTGGCTTGGGGCCCATCTTGTTTCCAGTTTCCATCTTCTTACTGTACCTCCCATGCTCCCAGGGTGTGCCAGAGCCATTTGCTTCCACCACACCAGCTAGGATCTTGTTTCTTCTGGCAATGAACCATGCTGCTTGGCTTCCCTAGCAAAGGTGTGTTTGAGCATTAGTAACTTTGTACCTCCTATGCCACATCCTGCACCCAAGGAAGAGGTTTCTTCAGCAGCACAGACCAGCTTTCCTGCTTCTTATAGAATGATACCACAGAAATGCCTGGGCTAGAAGAGGCTGTAGAGATCATCTATTCCAACCCCTCTGCCATGGGCAGGAGGCCCACTTCACTGTTTGTCTGTAACTAGGAACATTAAATCTGAGTAGCACCCAACTTCCATTGATATAAGAGAGCTCTTCTTTTATGAGGCTAAATTGCAAGTTATTCCCAGCTGCCTCCTAAACCTGAGTTAGTTTATATGTCACTTGCCAACCCTGGCAATCCTCAGTTTGCTGGGTTGGAGTTAGTTTGCAGGTCCTTCCAAATGGGATAGGGCTACTGGCCTCTTCTTCTGCAGCTCTTCCCACCCAAAGGAACCTTGTAGACATCTCTGTTGTGTTTATTTTCCATCTCTTTCAAATGTCCTCTGAACCTAGATGAAGGCTGCCTCTTTCTTTCTTTCTCAGGACCATTACGTTGGGCTGCTTCTGTCTGGCCAGTGTCCAGTGGAGGAGCTCCTGGACATCATGGAAGTCTTTACTTTCTATAAAGTACCTAAATGCTGTGTTTCCGTTTCTCTCTGCACACAAAAAAATGTCTATTTTTGATAAAACTTCGAATTTAATCTAGATATGATTTCTGGAGTTGTTCCTGCCTCCTCAGTGGAGCAGTGTGTTATACCCAGCAGGGCAATGTCTGAATTAGTATTAATCAACACACAGTGAAGTCATTTTGCTAATCTGTGAGAGTCTGTAGTTGAACACTTATATTGTCTTAGGGTAGAATTTACATGTGAAGCTAACTATATTGTATTGTGAATTAAAATCCACTTAATTTGATTAAAGTAGCTCAATGTTTTCTTTGTCTGCATTTGAGCAGACTGTTCCGTTGTCACTAATCCGGTGCTGTGTTGCAGTTGAATGCACCCTCAGGAGACAGTCAGCTTCAGTAAATCCTCCTTTTCGGGAAAAGTACAGTAAAACTTTGGAGAGCGTTGGCTAATGACAGCACATCTACACTTTCTGACTCTGTCTGCATTTTGGCTCATATTTGAAAGGAGTCTTTGTTTTTAATGGAAGTTAAAATACAAAATGTGAAATTTTGTGACTCCAAAGGGAAATTTTCCAACTGTTGAAACAAAGTGTTTCAAGTCAAAATAAGTCTCAATTCAGCAACCTTCAAAATTTCAAGTTTTTTATATTTCTTTCCACTTACTCAGAATGGTAGAAAAAAACCTCAAGATCTTTAAATCCCACAAGGATGATAGAACTGGATTTTTCAGCTTTCTTTGACATCTCTTATTCATCGCTGTTCAAGTAGTACCTTTCATTGGCTGAATCTTGAGGCAACAAGATGTTCTTTTGTCAGTACTGCAAAGTCAGGGTGTCCTTTGAAGGGTGAACCAGACATCACTCTCTTGATACTAATAGAAATCATGTATAAAACCCGAAGGTTTGTCAGTCTATCCTGATCTAGATATTAAAACTGTGCTTTCTTTATAGGTGTTTGGATGATGAAACTTGATGAGCTCCAGTTTGGCTTGGATTACAGTATTTCAGAAGACTTTCTAAACTTGCCAGGCAACCCTCCCCCTAGACTTTGGGGACAGAGGAGCTTAAATTTATATTTCCAGTGTCACACAAGGAGAAAGAATGGAGTTGGCTGCTTTGTCCAAGTAATGAAAATCAATGCTCTGTTGTTCTTGGAAGGAGTGCTCAAAAGGAAAGCCTGGCATATAGATCTTGGTTTAGAGACAGATTTTGCCTGGCAAGACTGTGTCCAGGGGAAGATACAGGAAGAAGGAGAAGAAGTGATGATACAAGCCAGCTTCCTGACCTCCAGAGTGGGACTGAAGCTTTGTAACAAGGTAAAAAACAAAACAAACATGAAACATTTTCTTTCCTTCATACCTCACTGAAATATCCATCAGACAGGAAGTGAGATGTGTAATGAGTCCATGCATTGAGTAGTTTCTCCTACTTCTCCCAGTCTCTGTCCTGTACCCCTGGCCACTTCTTGTGTCCTGCATCACCCATGCCTTGAGCAGGCTTCGTGTAAAAATCATTGGTAAATCTCGACTACCTTAATTGTCCACATGTCTAAGACTTAATTTTTCAAGCATCTCTGCACACACATGCACACATGCACAAAACATGTTTCTGGAGGACTCTTGTGCCTTTACTTTATGCCTGAGGAGCTTGCTGCTGTGTTGTTGGCAGTGAGGATGAGGAGTCCCTCACACTGTTTGCACTGCACTCTTTGCAGCTCCAGAGCAGGACAATGATGTGTTTTCCAAGCTGATGAGATACAGAGAGGACTGAAGTATATGGGCTTATCACATTGCTTTGTCCAAAACCACAAGAGGAGAAAGGCAGAAAATAGAGCGAAATTACCCATTTTCAATTTACTACCTTCGGAGAACTGAAAAGCATTGGTTGTGGAAAAGAAAGTTGAAGCTTCATTTAGTTTTTAGCTTCTTTCCTGCTGCCAATGTTTTTCCTCATAAACATGCATGGCTCTTCCCATGTTGGACCCTGAGCTCTGGAGTGCTGGAAGCATTCCTTGGAGGAGAAGGCTAGCCAGGGGTGTCAGGCTTGGTCTGTTCTAGCAATACAACTCCATGGGCACGGGGGACGTACGGCTTTTTTCTGCTGCACTTTGTGCACCCGTGCACTCTGAAGGCTGTGTGGTGTGAGGGTGGAAAGGGTTCATCAGACACTTCCTCTGAGTATGTGTGGTATGTGTGATGTTGCCATGAAGGCCATGCCTCTGCATGCATGGAGACCTATACTGGTCACGGCAATATTCCCTAATAAATTTGGCAATGATGAAAAATGCTGAACTGAACTCCACTGAGGTCAAAATCCCCTCTCTTTTCTTCAGATCAGAGATTTCCTGGCTGTCCATCACCCTCATGTCTCAGCACTGAGCTGGAAGGACCATCACTTTATATTAGAAATTTTTAACCTCTGTGACTCATTCAGTTGTTGGTTTAACTGCTGATTTTTCCAATGAGACTGCCAGTGACATGGGTAGATGTGGTGATGGGAAGATACCACTGTCTAGGAAGCAACAATGGTTTCACATCTATGAAGAGACTATCTATGACTAAGTGTGTAGCTGTTACATTTCTAAAGCAGATTTGAATCAGAGAGAGGAAGGACTCTTTCAAAGTCTGGGTCTTGCCCAGTTCTTTGGAAGCACCAAACTGAAATATTTGTTCATTAAGCCTGAGTTTCTGTTTCAGAGTGGATGTTTAGATGCTAATCTTGTGTTTGAAATTCCCCCATTTAAAGGTGAGGTGAGAAAATGTTTGATACACGTTGAACAGCAGCCACACTGTTAAAGATGAAAGGGAGTAGAAGTGGCTGTACAGAGTGAGACCATCTAGTTTGATATCTCCTGTGGTGATAGCTAAGAGAGGAAAGAGTGTAAGAAAGAGTGCTTTAGGAATGAGCTTTCCTCAGCAGATCCTTGCAGAACCCAGTGGTTAAATGTGCTAAGCGTTTCTTGGGAGTGTCCTTTATGGCCATTTGTCCCCATGGATCAGATGCTCCTGTTGTGCTCAGGTTACAGAGCTCATTACTCTGAGCAACCCAAGCCATGCAGTCTCTGGCCCTGTATTGTGTTTATATGGATTAGCCAAGGTCACCTAAATCAGAGGTGCTAAATTGGATTTGGCCAGGGGACCTCACAGCACCTGGTGAACTGATGGTCCTGTTCTAATGACCAGGGGATTGGAATTCACCCTCAGTCCTGTGTAATTTGGTCATTTAACCCCTCCACTTCTTCCCCTGGGAAGCCTCTGCTGGCATGTCATAGAAAGCACCAATCATATCTGTGGCTGTGAATTCCTGTGTAACAAGTAGGATTTAATGTCATGAACAGACCTTAGAAAATTCTGTGCAGCTTAGTCTTCAATTAGTTGTGTAGGACTGTTGTCTCCTTGGTGGCTTGATGCTTAAAGGAGAGAGATACAACCCCTTGTATCTCATAGGAGCCTCTTCCAGGTCTCCAAAGAAGAATAGAGTGTAATTTGGCACTTACTATTTCATTGCATCAGCTTTTCTGGGTCTGGGAGTGCTCTTAGCACAAGCAAATAAATTACCCGTCTCATTTTGCTGCGTGCACTGCAGCCAGCCATATGTTTGAGGCTGATAGAGATTCTTATCTCATGGGCTAAAATTACTGAATGGAGGATGACATTTCTTATCAAGGGCTTTGCTGAATCAGAGAGTGGCCCTGGCACCCAGCTCTGAAACACCACTCCTCTTTGTCCAGCCTCCCAGCCCAGCAATAAATGGATTTCTGCCTGTAGGTCAGAGGTGCTTGTGTCAAGGTTTTGTTGCAGATTGAAGCTCTGAGCATTGTCCATGTGTCTGAGAGGATGTGGGGTTGAAGAGAGGAAGCGAGACTGTTCATATGACTAAAACAGGGCATCTTAAAGCTGTGTGAATGCATCTTCACTTAGAAGTCCTTGTATGCACAGCTGATACTTCAGGGTTCACATCCAGGGACTCTTTTCTCCCACTGGACAAAGGCTTTGCCTCCAGTTCTGTGCTGTGAAAAGCCGTGCCCTCCTACTGACAGCAACAGCTTTTCTCCACACTTAGAGCTTGCATCTCCATCCTCCCACCTCTTTAAGAACAGGTTATTTTCCTTCCTCTCTTTCCATTTCTGTCTTTGGAGGTAACCTGGTAGCTGCTGATGAGTCAAGTGGGTGTCTGGATCTTTATCAGGTAGGAGAGAGACAGAGAAGCTTCTCCCACCAAGTCCAAGAACTCTTTTTTTCGCCTTGTCTTTGCCTCTTAGAGCAGAACTGACAGCATGGGGTGTTCAGCTTCTTCAATGCATCTGGGCAAAGCTCTTGATGGAGAATGGAGCGACTCTCCAGTGGACTTGGTGAACTCCCCTAACTGAGCACTGTCCACAAAGGCAAGTTTGTTCCATGGAGTCTTCCTGGGCAGGAAGCAAGACTACCTACCCACCTAGCCACCCAAGCAAGGTCTAACTTCCCATAAGAGGTTCCTAGGAAAGGCCTCTCTGAATTAGCATGTTTTTTCCTCACAGGAGGGTGTGTTCCACAGGACAGTACTCCTGTAGTGTTGTACTAGGGGCCAGGGTTATCTTCTCAGATCAAAATAAATCTGGTAAAAC
Source organism: Poecile atricapillus (assembly GCF_030490865.1). Lineage (NCBI taxonomy): Eukaryota > Metazoa > Chordata > Aves > Passeriformes > Paridae > Poecile > Poecile atricapillus. Next base: position 143,848,620 of record NC_081250.1, read on the forward strand.
ACCATCTTTGACGGAGAGAGACTTAATGTGCAACATCAATTTCTTCTGCTTAGTGGTCTCAAATGAGTTTTTTAGTTTATCTGTGATTGTGGCAAGGTACTTCACTTCCCCTTTAATTGCACGTATCTTCAAGCTGGCCTGTGGCAGCTGTGTAATGCACAGTAGGAGGTCAAGTCTTGGGTGTCCAGCAGAAGCCATTCTTTAAGCAGTGTAAGAGTGGTAAGTATGCCCAGCACGGTGAGGGCATCGTGGCTGAAGGTTCCACTATTTGCATCCTTCCTGGCTCAATGCTGTCATGTTCTTGGAAGCATGGGACACATCTTTGAGCTATTCTGCCCAGGGAAGACCACTTTATTTCAGAGCCAAACCACCAGCACTCCTTTCTGCAGAGCTCCACAAGATGCCCAGAGATAGCAGCCCTCTGTGGTGTGGCAGTGGGCCAAGGCTGTGCTCTGACTCCTTGCGGAGGCTTCTCTGCCATCTGCAGCAGCCATCAAGAAATGCTGAGGCTGATGAGTGCAGCATCCCCAGGGTGACCCATCTTCAGGGTAGGGTGGCTGGCATCAGAGAGCAGGACAGTGCCACCTTTCTCGTGGTTGTCACCTCTGGGGATGTGCAGCCATCTTCTTCCTCTTGAAACGGCATCCACAGCTTGATTTTCAAGTTTTCCTATGTCCTTCCTCCTGCATTCTGATGGTGCAGCCCAGCATCCATCACAGCTTGCAGCATGGGGGTCTCAGGCACCTGCAGGTGCTGTCGCATGTGGGCTGGGTTCTCTTTCCTTCAGACCTTTTCACCATTTCCCTCTGAATCATGCTGAGTCACCCTGAGCTCAGTGGAGCAGCCTCAGGCCTGCCCATCAGCCTCTGGCTCTGCACCAGCAGTTGAGCAACCACTTTCCCGAGGTCATGCTGGTCTGGAGGTCTCCAGGGCAGTGGATGACCAGCTAGCCCTTGGGCTTTGCTCCCCAGCAGCGCCTGCGTGCCATCGCACCACAGTCATGCCTTTCCCCATTACCTGGCTCCTGCTGAGGTGGCTGTTTATTGCCTGTTTGCCTTGGATGCAGTGCTCTCCTGTCCTGTGGGAATAGATGGTTGCTTCAGTGGGGGATTGGGGGGGCTATGGGGAAGTGCTGAGTTTAGGGCTAGTGACCATCTGAGGTGGCCAGCTGTTAACTCCTAGCTGGCCTGTCCAGCTGGGTGCCTGCTTTTAGTTCAATTGCAGGATCACATTTGATTTGTTATAAGAAAGAGCAGAGGGGTTTCCCTCCAGCTGCCGAGTGCATGCACTGTCTGATCATTGTCTCAGGCACCGTGTCTGGCTGTGACTTCTGAATGGTTGCAGATGACCTCGGTGAGCTGGACTCTGGCCACGTACCCACAGTGTGCACCTTGCATACCCACGGAGTTCACCCCAGGAGCCCGTGGGGTGCACACTGTATGTGCACAGCATGTGCCCTACACTCACACTGAGCATCCTGCACACCCACGACATGCAGCCCATGCCCCCATGGCACGTGCCCCACACAGCCAGCACTCCCAGTTGCATGCACACTGCAACCTTGTCCAGATTATGTGCTGGGTGGCAATGCTTGAGGTGGTGAGAGCTCACATCTTTGCTTTCAGTTCCCAGACTGAGTTTGCAGTTGGAAAAACAAAAAAGAAAAACGTGTCATTTTATTTGTCAGCTGAGGTAATTTTTTTTCTAGAAGCTGCTGAGGCACAGTCAACTTGGAACCCGCAGCGCTCTTACTAGAAACCATTATCTGGGTTAGACTGACACACATAATGAGAAGGTTGAAGTGGCTCTAACACATGGCTGGAACATTGCTAGTGCCCAGTGTTGGTCCTGCTCTGGTGCAGCCATGGGTGATGTAGTGTCAGAGGCCTGTGGAGCAGCTACAGCCCTCTTGTTGGGGCTGCAGTTGATGGTGACTGTCATGTGTCCCACGTGTAGCTTTGGGAGTATGGGAATGGGGACTGAACAGGCCGAACTTCCAAATATTCCCAAATCTGTTCATAATAGATGCTGCCGGCCAGGGATGAGTTGTGGAGTATAGAAGAGCCTCCAAAACTTCTGCTTCATGCTCAGGGCTTCCCAGTACCAGCATAGGCTTGTGCAAGCAGAGCAGGACGAGCCAGGAGAAATGCATTAGACATGGGGGAAAAGCAGACTGGCTTGGTCTCTACCATATTGAACAAGCCAGAATGCATCTTTTACAAGGGGAGTCTTCAGTAAAAGTACCTGGGAGTCTCTCCTTTCTGACTTTGGTGTCTTGAAATCAAAGCCTGTTTTCAGAGGTGCTGTGGGCAAAGCTCTGTGTCCTGCACCTTGTGCTTGCTCAAGCAAACCCTCAGTGCCAGCTTTTCCCCATTCAGTTTGTGTCCTCATGTCTTGTACTTGATTATCTTCCCATCTGATTTGTTACAGTAACAAAGCATCTCATTTAGGTAGTTTCCATCTCACTTTAATTAAGATTCTACATGCCTTTTTATTCCAATGATAAAAAGGGGATCCTCTTGATTGCTTTCGAGTATGGGAGCGTGCAGCCGGGTGCCCTTGACTTCAGCAGTATTTAAGAGCATGTATAAGTGCTTTCCTGATCTGAACCAAAACTGCAGTAAATCTTGATGACTCTCAGCAGGAGTCTTTCATCTGCATGAAGCTCTGTAAGTGAAGGAAGTGTTGGCAACTCTTGGAGCCAACAGAAAGAACGTGTAAGTCCTGGCAAGGAGGTGAATTACCGTGGAGTTCAAAGCATGACACGCTCCTTTATGTACTCTATCTCAGTTGTCAGGAGGGAGTTAGTGCTTAAAATGTAGTGCTGGGGATGGGGGCTGAGTTATTTTGTGCTTGCTTTTGTGTTTTGGACTTTGCCAAGCATTCATGAGGATGCATACAGCCCCATCCCACAAACTGCAACTGGCTGAGCATTGTGGGAGGAAGGATGAAGCTTCTCTGGAGTCCCTTTTCTACTTTGGTGCTGCAGAAGTAACTTTACAAAGCATTCGGTCCATAGCTCAGGAAATATTTTCCTGCTGATCACATCCCTAGCTAGCAAATGCTCTCCCACTCTGGGAGTGAAGGCAGGAAGAGCAAAGTTCCAGCAGGAAGTCCTCCTTTTTCAAAATTAGTCTGATTTTTATTTTTACTTTTTTAAGTACTTGATTGCTGGGTTATTCTTTGAGGTATCTTTAACTGGGCTTTGCAGGATATTTAATGTCTTTGGCAAACTTTCAAGAAGGAAGTGTCTTAGTGATGCTGTAAAACTCCAGAGGGCTGCAGAGGATGCAGGCAGGTGGTAATGCCAGAAGGAAGGGATTAGAGGTCAAAATAAATGCAATTTATGCAAAGGCTTCATGAAGAAATTCAGTCTGATGAGGGCATGGAGCAGCAAAACACCTTCTTAAGGAGAGACAGAGCATCACTGCTTTGCTCGTGTGACACAGGGAAGGATCCAGCACTCTTCCCCAGGGGATGGGCTGGTGCATCTTTTCCATCTCTAATGTCTCTGCTTCCTCATATCTGATGTAAATAATTTATAAGGCTCGAAACGTGATCATGGGGCCGTCTGTGCAGGAGGATGATTAAAGCCTGGGGCCAGCAGTGTGCAGGAGACCTGGTACCTAGTGCAGTGCCTGTTCTCCATGGGCAGTATGCCAGGTGAACAAGTCCTGGATTAGTGCCTGAACCCTATTAAAGTCATCCCACACAGTCCTTTTGTTCTTTCCATCCCTTTTTGCATGTCTCCTTCCCTCCCCCCTGACCCCCACCTTTATTTTCCTTTTTCTGGTCCTTTTTTTTTTCATTCCTCCTTTCTTTTTATTTACTGTTTTTTCCCCCTCTTCTCTGCTGTTTGCCACTATTCTATATATGAAAAGTCACCATCTCTTTTTTCCAGGTAGTAGATTTTGACTATAATTGAGCTGTAGGTGTTCTGACCACATAAGAACTAAACAAAGGGGATGTCACTTCTGTACTGGTCTGACTTCAACCTGGGGATGAAAAATCACCTGTGGACAGAGAGTGGAAGTCTGTGAAAAGCTGTACTGGTAGTGGGCTGAGAGATGACTTAAGTGCCAAGTTCAAGACCCTTGACTTCAGCCTAAATAGCCAAATGTCAAAGCCGTGAGGCAGGGTCTGGTGTGAATAGCTGCAGAGTAACTGCGGCACAGTTTCACCAGGACAGTTGCACAGGGGTTTCAAACTTTCTGGAATGCAGCACAATGTAGAGACAAATCTTGCAGGTTGTGTTGCTCCCTCACTTGGCAGACTCGCTCCTCACCTAGAGCTCCAAAGATTGAGAGAAGACAAATCAGAGTCCTTTAGCCATTTTGAAGCAGCAACCAGAGGTGTTAATCAAAGAGATAAATAAATAGAGCCCAAACTCCAGAGATGGGCTCACTTCCAGGAGAGCTGCTTTTATCTGCTCTTGTGTCCTGATGGAGCAACTCTCTTTTGAGTAAAACAGACAGTTTGGGTTGTTCAGCATGGAGAAGAGAAGGTTCTAGGAAGACCTTAGAGCACCTGCCAGTACCTAAAGGGGGCTGCAAGAAAGCTGGAAAGGGACTTGTTACAAGGGTGTGTGATAGGACAAGGAGGAATGGCTTCAGACTGAAAGATGGAAGGTTTAGGTTGGACATTAGGACGCAACTTTTTACTGTGAGGGTGGTGAGGCACTGGCAACAGGTTGCCCAGAGAAGTTTTTGATGCCCCGTGGCTGCGAGTGTTCAAGGCCAGGCTGGATGGGGCTTTCAGCAACCTGGTCTAGTGGAAGGTGTGGATGGCAGGCGGGGATTATTGAAACTAAATGATCTTTGAAGCTCTCTTCCTACCCAAACCACTTTGTGATTCTTGAAATCCTGGAAGTTGTGATCTCCTATTTCAATTGATCCATTAGCATTAATTTAGAGGGAAGAAACATGACATTTTCAGTCCTTTCAGCAGCTGAGACATGCTTGTGCCAAGACACTGCTGGCAACTGCTGCAATACAGAGGTTCAGTAGAAAGGTGGAAGAATGGCTGAGCCCAGAGCCTCAGTATAGCATTCCCTTCACCTACACAGGATCAAAGCACCATAAAATACCCTGGATAAATGTTAGTGAACCTACAGAAATATTCTCTCGGAATATCACTCTTCTCTGATTCTCCAGGGAAACAGGTCAGCCTACCAAATGTGACAGGAGTCAACAATAATTACATTCATAAGGGGCATTTGCTGACTTAATCTCTTCATGGCTTTGTCTTGGCATCTCGTCCTCTGCTTGTGGAGAGCTCATTTAAATGGGTAGTTGTTTGTCCCTGTGCCTGGGTGGCTGGTCTTGTCACTCTTCCTTGTATCTCTCATGGAAGTAAATTGTAAATATATATATATTTTTAAACTCAGGGCTTTCATCACATCATATTCAGCAGCATGGTCTCCTTTTTGTACTATCTCAAATTTATCCTTCAAATAACACATGTAATTTTTTAACATCATTTCAAAACGCTGCAATAATATTATTGCAGACACAAGTATTGTAGCTATTTATAAGAACAGGATGCTCTCAGTTTCCTGGGACTGTACAGTATTTTCAATTTCTGGCTTCTCTTTGAGAATTGTGTAAACCACTCTTTATTTTCAGCAAAGCATCTGTTTTAGCTTCGCGATTACTTTGTCCTTTAGACTGAAAGGGGCCTCAGAGCGTTTTAACCTCCTGCTTCCCCTGCCTTGTAATCCCCCCAGGGTTTGCCAGGCTCCTTCCCAACATGAATGGGGGCCGGAGGGGGAGCAGGGAAAGGGGGGAGTCACTTCCGATGAAGTCAGCGGGGCTCGGTCCCGGCGGGGGAGCTGGGAAGGTCCCTTCTCCCCTCTCCCCTCTCCCCTCTCCCTTCTCCCTTCTCCCCTCTCCCCTCTCCCCTCTCCCCTCTCCCCTCTCCCCTCTCCCCTCTCCCCTCTCCCCTCTCTCCTCTCCCCTCTTCTCCCCTCTCCCCTCCTCTCCCCTCTCCCCTCCTCTGCCCTCTCCCCTCTCCCCTCTCCCCTCTCCCCTCTCCCCTCTCCCCAGGCTCAGGACGCTGCCAGCTCCGGATTAGGCAGCGCAGCCCGGAGCTGGGAAGCCGGCGCTGACTTCACTCCCCCGCCGCTGACCTCCTCATGGGAAGTTTTTCCCAACAGGAAGATGTATAAGGTTGTTAAATACTTCCCAATGTCTGGTTGAAGTTTCCCCTTTCCTAATTTAATTTCACCTTGCTTATGATTTAGGTGATTATTTAAGAAAGAAAAAAATCACTTTTTTTGACAGTTTACGTATTTTTTTCAGTTTGAAACATCTTACTCTACTTCTAAGTAGATAAAAATCCTTTGGTCTGTCACAGCTGCAGTGGATATTGGCTTTAGAGAACATCTCCATCTCCACTAATTGCTTTATCCCAATGTAAAGAGATATTTAAAAAAAAAATTAAGTAATGGGTTAGAACAAAAAGAAGTGTGCTTGAAAAAGAAGGATGCAGCAGGCGTGTCTGTTCTTTTTTCCCACGTCATTCCTAAGTCATAACTTGGTGCCGCTTTGTTTTCATGTTTCCATTGGTGGTTTGTGGAGCTTCACCTTTGGTGGGTTCCCTGTGCACCCATCAGCAGCACAGATCCTTGGTGCTGGGCAGTTCTTGTGTGTCTCCCAAGGCCCTGGGCTGCAGCAGGCCTGCAGCTGAGTTCCTGTGAGGAGCAAAATGCAGAAGAGTGGGTCATCCCTCCTGCTGTGGAGTTCTGGGGGAGATAAAACACCTCACCCAAACCCAAGGAGGGTTATGGCATGGTAAAGCTGGAGCTTGACGCCCTGCTGAAGTTCCAGCACCTCAGCCTTGGGCTAGGTCTTCTCCCGGGGCTGCTGGAGCTCAGTGGGGAACTCAGGCTGTGTGGGGCCGTGCTTGGCTCTTGAAGCATCTTTGACTTTCATTGAGCTTCTGCTCTGGAGGGTGGAAAAGGAATTTATGTCCTCTGGAAAACGTAACAGGTAGCAGAAGCCTTGAGAAGTTTGGTACCATAAGAGCAAGGAGGAAGGAGACTGCTCCTCCTTCCTGTGTCTCTTCCTTCCCCTCTCCATCCTTCCTCTTCCTGCTTGGAACTCTGCCTCTGGGACTCAACCTCCACTTAAGGGGGTGCCACCACCCCTCCTGGTCAGGAAGTGAGTTGTGCAGCTGAGAGATGCTGATTTTTGGAAGCCCTGTTAGATGTTTTTGTTTGCTCATCCTGGAGATTAAGCGTGGGAACAGTTGCAACCTGAGATGCCAGTAGCTGACAGTTGCATCTGACATGTATTTCAATTTTTGTTATCTTCCTGCAGCTGTTTTCACAACACTCATATGAAGGGTCCACTTATCTCACTACTTCCATGGTAGAAAAGGCTAAAGAAAACATTCCTGTTTGTTTGTATTGAAACTGGTATGGTTTGTGGCTTTTATGTTTTCTTGCAGGTTTTTTTTTTTTTTTTATCATCTTGAACTCTTGAGCAGAAGGTAACAAAACACTCAAGGGCAGAGTCTTATCTCTTCTACATCAGTGCAAAGGTAGAACTGTCACTGACCGTGGGATTGCATTGTCTCATTTCAGAGGCATGCCCTCTGTTTTAAATAAATAGATGAATCCCTCTTCAAATGCACATTAATTTTCCACTCCCTTTTCTTACTCACTATGGTATGTTGTATTACAGTTATTAGGAGTCACTATAACACAGCAGTTGCATCATTATTAAAAACCTTTCGTTTTTATTCTTCATAGAAGCAGCTGTATCAGAGGGATGGATGTAGAGGGGTTAGTCTGGCATCCTGGGGCAGTGCATTGATCCACAGGAATACAGCTTTGCATGTATGGACACATGTGTTGCACACATCTTGCAGCAGCACTGTGAAGTTTGGAAGCTGGGGAGCTGGAGCCTGCATGGTGCCTGCAGGACTGGTCAGGTTTGGCACTGGAGCTTCCCTGGGACATGAGGGATTTCATGGGACACAAGCTGTGGCTCCTTGTGTCCTTTCCTTCTAATGGCTGGTGTGGTGTCCTGAGGTTCAGGAGATGTCCTGCAGCACAGCAGTGATGTTTGTCCAGCCTGGAAGGGTAGCCAGGGTCTCGTTTGCTTTTGTTATTAGATCAACTGAGGCTGCAGAGGGGGGGAAGGAAGAGTTTGATTTCTCATGTGTGTGCTCTCAGGTTGAGACTGAGCTTGTCTTGTGGGGAGGCAGAGGGGTTTCTGATGTCATTACAGGTCTTTGTGTGTCTGGTCATTAGCTAGAAGCAAATCATAAGATTTTTAAATTGGTTAAAGTTTGCATGGAATAGGTGAGTCAGACACTTCCCCCCTTGCAATGGTCTTCCTGTCTGCAGAACAGTGGCGGGCATTCACTTGCCACTCTGCTCCAGCAGCTCCAAGTCAACTGGAAACTGTTTCCAAAGGCTGCATTCCTTTGATCAGTGACTAGTGAACTCAGGTATTTAAGGTAAATGTTACAGCTTTCTGGGAACTGTCACCTGAGTGAGACATAAATGGTGCGAAATTATTGTCACGGAGCCAGGTCAGCTGACACAGGAATGTTTTCCACTTGTGTGGAGATACAAGAGAGGACCTCCCAGTGCTCCTGGATGCTGAGGAATTCAGCCTCTCAGCCTTGCTGAGGTTTTCCTGCTTGCTTTGTAAACTGTGAAAACAAAACACACAGATGAAGAGAATTTCCCGAGCTCATGTAGGATGCTGCTGTGCTCGAGATCAGAATCGTCATCTTCCGTGTCCCAGTTTTCACTCCATCTATTAATACACCACGCTATTTTTAGCCCTCTAAGTAGCCACGTTGTTTGTAATTAGCTTCACTAATAACTGCTCTTCCATACGCTGCAGGACCCACCAGCGGAGCAGCACGCTTTTCCGAGCCAAGCTAAATACAAGGGTGGCTAATAAAAGGCATCCGCATTGCCAGTTGGTTGCTGCTGAGCTGACACGTGTCCTTGTAGCTCTTGTGATCAGTCAGCTGCTTAAATGCAGCTCCTGTACTTGGGTTAAGGACAAGGTGTTACTACTCAGGGTTTCCGGGGCGTTCCCTTGCTGACCTTTCAGGAAAGTGAAGAAACACGGTCTCTCCCTCTCTCCAGCGTGTGCTGAGTCAAGGCTGCTGCTTTCGAAGAGAGATAGCATCTCACAGTACCTCGAGCTGGAAATTTAATTAATGGCTGCAAACATCTTAGGTGACGGCTATATTTACACCCCAAGAGAATTACTAGTTACTGTAGGGATTGGGAGGTGCAATTGGAGCAGCTGCATGGAGCTGCGTGACCAAACCAGATGCAGATGCACCAGATGACTGCAGAGGAGATGATGCTGAGCTGCAGTTCTCTTGAATTCCACCAGTGACTGCAATTTTGATCCATTAGAAACACAATTGCTTCACCAGTACCAGCACAAAGGTGCTACCTAATCAAACAGACACATTAGTAGGTAGGAGGAACAGATTGTTTTCACACATTTTCTTTCAAGAATCCAGTCTCCAAACTTCCAAGCCCAAAGTAAGGAACCAGAAATGTTCTCTAGCATGCAGAAAACAAGGAGCTGGATGACTGCAGTGCTGCATCACCTCTCTGCATGCTTGCTGTGTGACTTTTGCACCAGCTTTGTGTACAACAGCAGTTGTAGGGGCAGCCAGATGAGCTTCCCTTTCAGCAAAGGCCCACGTCAGAGGGCTGTTAACTCCAGAGCTGTGACCTCTTGTGAGAGTGCTGCTCGGTTGCCTTCAGATCTGCGAGATCTGTGTGAACGTCACCATGTTTTGCATGCGAGGATTTTTTTCGCTCTCCCTCTTTGATATAAATATATCAAGATAGTTATCTTTAACTGTGCACACACGCATGCACGCCAAGCTGGCTCACTGAACACTGCCACAAGACGTGTATGCTTAAACCAGCGGTCTTTATTCAGGCAAAGCCCCTGTAGGTTTTTCCTTGCTTCTGTAAATTCCAGAGCCTTGGTCCAAAGCTGGCAGTGCACATTTGTTTGCCTTTGTATCATAATACAGATGGGCAATCCTACGTTTATTTACCGATAGAAATGCGCAGAACTGTGATAGGTTGCTACATAGTTCATTATTGATTTTGTTATTTTTATTTCTGCAAAACTGGCTAGGCTAAATGCTATATTAGAACAAAAAAAATTTATTTTTTTTTTTTTTTTTTTTACTGAAAATTGAGCTGACAAAATTGTATTTTCATTTGCAGGAATCTCCTAATTTGGGTCTAATATTGTATCACATGTGCTCCAAAGCACTGACAGGACTAGATTACATCTGTGGCCAGTTCAGTTCCTACTCAGCACTTTATTTGTATCTTGGCAAGAAGATACGACACTTTTTCCTCCTCTTCGCTGTATTTTGTAATTTTGTGTGAAATGCATGTTTAGACATTTTAAAGACAATTTTGGTCATATAGCATAACTGAAACAAAAAATACCAAACCATGCCTCAAACCCAGAATTAAAAAACTCTAGTAGGAAGGTCTTGGAGGAGAACCTAGAAAATTAGAAGGGTTTCTCAGAGGCAAGTTGCCTTCCCAAGAGTGCTTACTGGGTCCAGTGCTTGTGTTCTTCAGGTAAATTTAAATGGGAAGAAGTGGACAGGAAGACCTGGGATGGGAAAGGCTGGAACAGAAGGTTGCTTGTTCAGCCCAGTACAGGAGTATCAGGGAGGAGATGGATGACCTGCTGAGACCAGAAGGAGGCTGATGCTTCAGGAGCAAATAGAACTCACCTGTTATGGTGGTAATTCGCCTGAACATAAAAAAAGAGTTTTTAATTTTGGGGGAAGCTTTTTAATAAGTGTTAGTATTAAGGGGTTTGGTTTGTTTCTGGGAAGGATTATGTGTTTGCCTGAGGAAGATGCTTATGGATTTCATGCTCCAGGGGGACCCTTCTCAATCCTATTATTTAAAAAAAAAAAAAAGGAAGAAAAATGTGTATATGAAAATAAATTTGAGATTTCAGGAGAGATTAAGTTGGCCTGGTTTTATTTCTAAATGACTGTCCCCATGCAGAGCCTGTGCTCCAATGAAGGAATCAATTTTATTATGTCAGTTTTAGCAGGTCCAGAGGAGGCCACGGAGATGATCAGAGGATTGTCTCACCTGTGAGGAAAAGCTGAGACAGCTGGGGTTGTTCAGCCTGGAGAAGAGAAGGCTCTGGGGAGACCTTAGAACACCTAAAAGGGCTACAAGAGGTCTGAAGAGGGACTTTTGACAAGGACATGGAGTGACAGGACAAAGGGGAGTGGCTTCATACTGAAAGAGGCTAGGTCTAGTTTGGACATGAGGAAGAAATATTTTATGATGAGGATGGTGAGATGCTGTAACAGTTTGCCCATAGAAGTTGTAGATGCCCCATGCCTGGAAGTGTTCAAGACCAGGTTGGATGAGGCTTTAAGCAACCTGGTCTACTGTGCCTGGAAATTGTCCCTGCCCATGGCAGTTGATTTGGACAAGATATCCTAAGGTCAACTTCTAACCCAAACCATTCTATGATTCTATGAAATGCTAGCCATGACAAGAGCTCTTATTTTCCAGTCCCTTCCAGGTAGGAGGAGACAAAGGTGGCCATCTCAGGCTTCACTTGTGGGTATGGAGGTCTTGGGGTTTGGTGGGTCTGTGTTGGTCCCAACAGCCATGTCCTTGTGCTTCTCCCCACTTGCAGGCAAGTGGAGAAGCATTGTGCCCACCCTGGGATCCCCTTGCCCACAAAGCCTCACAGCTGGGCTGCAAGAACAGCAAATGGGCTCCTCTGTTCTGGCTGGAGCCTGCATGGCAGCCTGTGTGAAACTCTTTAGCAGCTCTGAGTTACCAGGACAGGGTGATTCATACACGGGGTTTTCTCTCACTTTCTGGCATGTGAAGTTGGGGAGGTGTTTGGAGTTTTCTCCCCTCACAGTTCCCGCTCCCCAGCTCCCCTCTGAAATCTCTGTGAGACACCCACACCCCCTGGGGAGACCCTTGGGGTATTTCCTCCACCTCCCTAGCAGCAATTTCTCTGTGAGAAAATTCTCTAAGTCTTGACCTCAGCTGTTGTGGCTCACCAGAGTCTACAAGGCACAGGCAGGCAGTGAGCACAAAGGTCGCATATGGCTGGGTGCAAATGAGCCTGTACGGTCATTCAGGGTTGCTTTCATCAAACAGATTTGAAAGAAGTTTTTATCTTTTTCTGTCATTATTTTCACCACTAATTTATTTGCAATTTAATTGTTGTGCTTTAGTCAACAGGGGGAGGTGAGGAAGCATCCCCCATGTTCTGGATTGTTTTGCACACAGTTCGTGGCTGGGCTGGGGTTTCCCTGGTGTTGGGGATGTTAAAGACACTGACCTCAAGCAGCTCTTCCTGAGCACTGTGTCCTCACTTGGACAATCACTCAGTGCCAAGCAAGGAAGTGTTGAGCACAAACCCCCAGACTGACACATCTGTACGTTGGAGTCCCAGTCCCAAAAGCTGTGTCACGTACAGCCCCTGCCACTGGTGTTGGCTGAAGCATCCACCAGCAGGAAGGGTCACATCATGGTTGATTTAGTGGTTCTTCACTCATAGTCCGTATGGACCCTGATACTTGTCTTTGAGCTCCTGGTGTGCATGTTTCATCCAATGACCCCCAAACCACCTTTCCCTCTGCCACTTTGGGTGCTGTCTTGCTGACCAGACACCATCCTCTACATTTTATTTCTTTAATAATATGTTCTGATAGTTTTTTTTTTCTTCCTTCTTGTTTTCTTCACAGATTTATCTGGAAAGTATGACCGACAGGAGCAGCTTACTCACCATTAGATAAGTATTGGAGATGACTCATGCTGGAATATTGGTAGCTGTGCTGCTGAGATGGATATCCTGTTTTATAACTGCTATAGTGTGATGCCAAGAGCCAGGAACCTTAATTTCACTATCCGTGCTTTTCTGTGAAAGTGCTTTGGGTCTCTGGCACCTTTTCTCCTTGGTTTGTCCATCTAAAGGGTTCACAAGGGCAGGTTTTGCTTCCCCCAGTGGGGTACAGGGTATGGGGCAGCTCATGTTACCTTGAAATGAAAACTAGTTGAAAGGCTGTAGCTTTAAAGCTGTTCTTCAGGACGTGCAATATTTGTCTTTTTAATAGATGCCATTAGCGTCTTTCCTCGATTCTTTGGGTTTTTTTGTTTTGTTTGTGTTTTTTCAGAGCCATTAAACCCTTTCTTCAGCGGAACAAACCAGAAGGTGCAGAAACAGGTAAGGCAACTGCTGTTCCAGCATGTTACTTTTGAATCATTTAAAGCAAAGTACTGGCTGCAGTAAAGTGCAAAAAAACCCCGTATTGACTCAATGGTGAGTGAGAGTTGTACCCAATGTACTCAGCTCCATGAGAGGCCCTGGAATTACTACATTCAAGAACAAATTTGCAGGTTACCTGAGACTGTGTGTCTGCACCTCCCTCTGCTTCCAAAACCACTGGCCTCAAGGCTGTGTGAGCAACAGGTGGTGAGATTTAAGAAGTGATGATGAGCAAGAGAAAGGAACCTGCCCTTGGGGGAGATGCAAAAGGAACTGAGCTGTGAAGATGGGGGATATGTACAGGATGGCAGGAGCTGCTGGGGAGGTGTTGAACCAGTTGGGGTGGCAGGGGACTGAGGTGGCTTTAGCTTGGACAGGTGCAAAGCACCATACAGCAATGAGGGAAATTTGGAGTTAAAAGGAGAAATTTTTCAAGGGAGCGTTGCAGCGAGGGCCATGCTGCTAGTGATGGCAGCATGTGTGGCTCTGCCTGATGTTCCTACCTGTGTGTGGGTGGTGTCACTGGGGATGGCTGGGACCCCACCTGTTGCACACTCTTGGGCATCACCTGTGGTTCCCACCATCCTTAAACTGCTGAGGATGTTTGGTTTCCATCAAGGTGCCAGGCCATGACTGAGAAGCTGTGGCTGGAGCAGTGCATCCCTGTCACCATCAGTAGCCTGGGGCAGGACCTTCCAGTGGGGCAGTGGAGGTGTGTCAGATGCTGCACATGCTTTCTCAGCAAACAAGAACTAGAGCCCAGGAAGAAAAATCTGCATTGAGGATCTTTGCTGTGTCCCAACAGCATGATTTGGGTCTCAGCATTTACTGTGAGGCTGTTGAGACACTAGGGCAGGTTGCCCAGAGAAACTGTGAATGCCCTATCCCTGGGAATGTTCAAGGTTTGGCTGGATAGAGCTCTAAGCAACCTGATTTAGTGAGAGATGTCCCATATGTGATATGTGCCCATAGCAGCAGGGTTGGACTAGATGATCCTTGAAGGTCCTTTACAACCCAAAGCATTCTGTGGTTCTATGATTTTGATACTTTACTACATTCATTGGAGCTTCTGTTCTTCAGGCTGTTATGGCACTTTGGAGTAAAGAAGTGGGTCCTGCTCATATGTAAAATAAAAAATATATATTGCATCTGGCTCAAGCAGAAAACCCTGCACGATGGTTTGTAACATAGTCTCAGTTAGGTCCCTGCCTCATAAAGTCGAAAATGCCTTTAAGGCCTCCTCCATTTAGGCTCTGCATCAGAGATATTCACATGCTGAAACTACCTCAGGACTCAATTTTTTTGAGTGATAATCTGATGTTGCTCTTGGTAGAAAGGGTGGGAGTTTGGCTTTTGGGGATCTTGTAGAATCAGTCAATGAATGTAAGGGTCAGGGCATCAGGAATTTTACCAGCGTGTTCTTCCATTTTGGGCATATCCTCCTGCATTGACATGCCTAAAAAAGCCCCAAAACTCTGACAACTGCTCTTAACCATCACTTCATGGAAATATTTTTGGGGTAGAGAAATGAGAACACTTGCCCCTGCCCCATTCACCTTACAGCACTGGGGTCAGGATGGCAGCTCAGAGGCAGGATCTGTGCTTCCCCGTGGGTGGTCTCAGCTCTACATATTCAAATCGAGCACCCAGGCATGTCACCTTGGTGCAGCACGGGCTGAGAGAGGCACAGGGGCTTTCCAGCCCTGTGGGCCATTATTAGTAAGAGGGTTTGTGTGTGGTGTGTCTTCTGGTTCAAGCTGTGAACTGCCACCCAGCTCTAAAAACTGCTGTTTAGCCTTGGTCATACTATTGCAAAAAGTTTCCGAGAAGCATAATAACTTCCCTAAATATATATATATATTATGTCTAAAGATGCTTGGGAGTTTGTTAGTGCTGAAAATTTGCTGACCCCAGTAGGGGGAATTTGTACTCTTGCCATCATTTGGGAAGCTCAGGCAGGTAGTGGATAAGGAAGTGGTTGTTGGGGTTTTGCTTCTATCTCTGTTGGTTTGGGATGGTGGATTTGGGGGCATGTTTGAGGGTTTGGTGAGTAGGTAGAACAATTAATAGCAACGTGAGTGGCCTGTATGGTAACTTCAAGATTGTGCCAGCTGAGCAACTAGATCAGGTATTACAGATCCCAGGGCACCTGAAGTCCAAATAGGTTTTTAAATTACACAGGTCATTTCAAAAGAGATAATTAAGTTTCTGAGTTCCTCAGTAGTGCCTACAAATGTTCCTGCAAATGGCTCATGAAGCACTTGCAGTCTATAACTTCTGCCAGAGGAAAATGGGCTATTAGGTGGAAATTAGCTGCCCATGTGGCATTTTCTGTCTTGGAGTCTCAGGGAGTTTTACTGAGATGTGTTAATACAGCTGTGCTGAAGGTACTACTCATCTGCACGCTCTGATAACCATCCTCATGTGAAGTGAATCCCTGTGGAGCTGTTAGAGACCTTGCTGCTCCTAGTTCCCAACCTACCTGGTTGCCAAAAGCTGCTACCCACAGAGGCAGGGCTAAGGATGAGCTAATGTGCATCTGCACCTTATCTATCCCTTGCTCTGTATGAGCACAAACCCATCTTTGCTTGCTGGGAGAACTGGAGCACCAAGTGGGAAGCTGAAATGTGGTGTGTCTATTCTGCCTCCCCTTACTGGGGCAGAGGAGGATAAAAGGCTGGAAGTGAACTGAGGTGGAGGCAGTGACATGTCAGGTGATGAAGTTAGGCTTTGAGAGCAGTGTCACCCTCTGGAAGTGTCTGGTTTTTTACATTTGATTTGTTGGCAGGGTGGGAGTCATCTTATGGTACCCCCCCACGTAGGTCAGCAGTGCAGCTTTTGGTTAATGCTGCAGCCAGGGGAGATCTAGTCAATATTGTCCGTAGGATTTAAGGTGTGATGGACCCCTGATGAATGGGACAAATCACACCTTCATCTTCCTTGGCTGTGTGGCAGATTCTTCATCACCTGCAAAAACACTCTATGCTGACTTGTTTGGATGCAGATGCCAAGGCTGCAAACACCTTTCTTTGATGAGATGTGGCGTGCCTCAGCCAGCTCACTCTGACTAGATACGATACTTCTGATGGCTCTGGGGTGGGTGAGATGAATCCTACACCTGCTGTAGCAATGCTCATCCCCAGGCTGTGGTGGGCTGTCTGGGGAGAGAGGGGGGTGTTAAAGCAAGTTTAGTGGGCCCTTCTTGCAGTGGCTCTGACTTTTCATCATCTGAAGAAGATGGTGGTCAAGTCAAGGCCAGCTTGGAGAAGGGAAAACTCCTATAGGTAATTTGCAATTTGGCAGTGGCTGAGTCACCCACCGTCTGTGCACCCACTGCATCTGTGACCTGTCAATGTGATGGGCATGGCACAAGAACAGTTTGGGATCTTTTCAGGAACAGTGTTGTTTGAGGCAGTATGGGGACAGTAAATACTGTCCTTTTCCTCAAAGATTTAATTAGTTTTGTGGCAAAGGTTGCTTTCTGTCTTGGCTCAAGGATTTCATAATTTTAATACTTGCCTTCTGGAGGTCCACAGGCCATGTGAGCATGGGGAGCACAGGCTGATGGGCACTTGGTGAACATTCTCATGCTGGTGCACAGGGATGGTTGTGCCATTGAGCTCTGGCCATGTCTCTTTCCAGGTCCCAGCACCTTCTCCCTTCTAGATGATCCCTGGTGCAGGTGTATGGGGCTGGCTGTGCCATCTGCGCTGGTTACGGTGGCAGCAGATTTCCCCTTTGCAAGGGGGCTCTCCATGGCTGCTGCAGAGCTTGAGCAGGGAGCTGCTACAGCTGACCCTGCTGCTGCAGCACATCTATAGATATACTATGAACAAGGGGGAGGGGAAGCACCTGGAGACACATCTGCACTGGACCATGTCACACAGCTGTCCTAAGTGGGCAGCAAGCCCAGTCAGTAGGTCTGCTCAGTGCCAGTGTCCTGCCCATATAGCCTCACAAGCCTGCCTGCCTGTCCCAGGCAATGTCAGCCTGTGCAAGAGACTGGTGCTTGTTTGGTTGTGTCTTAAAGCCTTGATTGCTGCCAGATCACTACCTCGAGCCTCCCCCAGCTTCATTTTTCTCTTTGCATTTGGAGTTGCAGCCTGAAAACAGTCCAGCTAAACCCTGTGCCCCAACGGCTGCTCATCTCAAAATGCGGAGCCAGCTCGCAGCAGCTGCTAAAATAGCAGAACTGAAGTGGGGAATGAAAAGTGAGATGGTGATTAAGACCCAATTTCCTGTCGTGGCCCCACAGTGTTCCTGCCGGCAGTGGAGACATTGGCAGCGGTGGTGTGAAATGTCTCAGCCTTCTGCCTTGGGCTGCCTGAGCACTCGCGCTGCCCTGTGCTGCTCGCTGGTCTCAGTGCTTTGTAGGTGTTGGTTTGGCTGAGCTCAAGGGAAGATGAGGATCCTTTTTAGGAAGGGGGGAAGGGTAAGGAGTCCATGCAGTCTGGTCCTGGCTGAGCTGGAGAGCAGCTGTGGTGAGACCCAGGCCAGCCCTGAAGCAGGCTGATGTTAGTTGGTGTGTGTTACCTGGAAGACATGGAAGAGTACACAGGCTTTGGAAACACTGGTAATACTGGTCCTCTGGACTTTTTCTCCTATCTCTGCCAGTATTTTTCCTTGGACCCACTTTTTGGGACTGAGAGAGGAAGATGCAAGAAAGAGAGATGGCTGCTAAAGGGATGGTGAAGCTTCCTAGCTGATGCTGTTTGTTCCAAGAGCACATGGGTTGTTCACCTGTCCTACTGTTTGGTCCCTCACGTACCTAAATGTTGTAAAAGAGCAAATGCATTAGAATTAGAATTAGAATCTTTCTGGACTTCTTGTATCAAAAGTTCATTCAAGAGAAAGCATGAAAAACTGAGTACAAAGATGATGCTGAGCTGATGGCTCTTCCTCTAAGGACACTCTTCCACTTGCACTTACTAACATGCTCTATATGTATGAGTGTCAAAGGCAGCTTCTGTTTTATTTCTCACCCTGGAAGTGCAAATCACTGCTCTCCTGTCTGTGCTCCAGCAGCTCCTAGGTCCATGTTGTAGAACCTGATGTGTTTCAACAGTCCAAACCACATCATTGTAAACTGTGTCGTTACTGATCAGAGCAGAAATGTACAACACAGAGATGGGACTTTATTACACTTCATCCTTTGAAAAAAGCCAGTTGCAAAAGCCACTCCAAAGAGCCCAGAACCCCACAGACCATGGTGTTTGCTCTTCACTTAGTGGTTAACCTATTTCTTTCTGTGTTTGAAAGTCAGAGCAGCTCCCATCACCCACCCCTCTTAAACCCACCAGAATCTCTCACTAACTTTTACTCTGCGAAGGAGAGTTACTGCTTAATTGGGCAGCATGACTGATCACTGCACTGTTGCTTTTGCTCTTCCTGGCTCCTCTTGGAGTCACCTGCATCTCCTCCAAGGCTGCTCCTTCTGCATTCATGCAGCACCGAGTGCCACTGGCATGGACTGGGAAGGCTTCTGTTGTACGAGGCCATATAACTAACTGCCCTGCTCAAATCTGATCAGTTTGAAGGAAATGCAAATAGAAATGTAAATATATTTTTCACAGAGCAAGTGGTCAGCACATGGGAGAGACTCTCACAGACAGTAGTGCTGTTGGGGAAGATGTGCTGTTTCACAGCAGCCTAGGTGATTGCCCTGAATTGCTGTCTTCTACTGCCATTACTTTCCCCCAACCCAGGAGTACTCTGCTGGTGTGCAGCCTGGGGCATGCATGGCCAACATGCAAAAGGCAAGGAAGGGGTCAGAGGGGATTGTTCATCCTGAGCCTGGAAAAGCCTCACACATCATCTGAAAGGGGCAGCTTTCTTGCAGAGAATCAACTTCCTGTGGTCATGAAGAGACTCATGTGACATCCTCTGCCATGGAGGAGAGGGATATTTTGTACTCTTCTTGTGCCTTTCATACCAGAGGGGTTTAAAGTGCTTTTAAGACTATTTTCATAGTCCTGAGGAAGGGGATGAGCTGTTGGTTTTTCATGAAATGTCCTGTCCTGCCAGGAGAACAGCACTCAACTGTGGCAGCTGCAGCACTGGGAGCCAGAACTTTTCCAATGTACCAACTTCTGCTGGCCAGCACAGCAGCACCACTGCATGGTGTCATTTCAGGAGTCTGGAGGGAGAGCTACCCAGAATTGTTTTGAGTATTTCAGGAGTTCTTTTGAAGGAGAGTGGGTTAAAGCAGAGGAAATAGTGCAGACATGGATGGTAAACAGCTGCATTTTGAGCAGGCAGGACAGGTATGGCTTTGAGGTGATAGCAGGGAACAGACTGCAAATGAATTTCTGTGCATAATGCCACCGTACAGATACAAAACACTTTCCTCTTTGACAGAGAGATCTTTCATATCAGTCTAAGGAGGAAACAGTGCTCGGCTGAAAGAAACAGCATAGGCTTGGTCTGGTAGCACCTGGCATATTCCCTAGTCTTGGTCCCTAGGCCAGCAAGGCTACAGAAAACATGAAGAATCTGGAAAACTAATAAACTTTCTCCTAGGATCCCAAGCCAGTAGAATGTTCTCCTGAGATGATCCAAATGTCCTTAATTAAACTCCTGCAACTGAGAATGGCAGTTTTGTTGGCATCTGTTAGTCACAGCACAGAAAGGCAGCAGGTTGTGTCACCATCCTGACTTCCAGGTGATGGTCACAGGGCAGGGAGGCTCTGGCAGAAGTAGAAGATTTGGTGGAAGAGGAAGGATCTGCTGTAGTGAAGTGACATGGGAGATTGGACAGGGTGATCCCAGCATCCCTGTCAGTCTGTGGAAGAGGGCAGGTGTGGGCAGCTCACCAGTGTGTCCTGATGTCACTGAGGATGGCGTGCAGATGGCATCTCCTCATCCTGTGGTCTGCCTAGAGCTCTGTGGCCATCCACTAGCCTATCTTGGATTGCTTCTCCAGTGTGATTCCATGTTCATGATCACATATACCAGGCAGTGCTGACATATGGTGTAAGTTGGGAACTGCATGGGAGAGCAACTGGAGGAGATCATGGCTGGCACGAGCCATTTCCAGTGGTCTCTCTGCTGTTTTCTGGCTTTGCTCAGCCTGGTGGTGGTGGATGTGCTCCCACCTTGCAGTGTGTCCAGCCCAGCCCAGAGGTTGTGGGTCACACTTGGATGTGCCCTCCCTTTGCCAGCTATGCCAGCTTGGCTTGCTTGCCAAGTCCATGTTCAGCATGACAAGTGTCAGCAGCAGAGCCAAAGGATTCCCAGGGTGTTTTGGATTCTGTTTGCAAAACCTGCAAGGAGATGGAAAAAGGTCATTTTGTCTGGGGCAGGGGAGAAGGAAAGAGGCATAAGGAGTGATGCCATGTGGATTTGTTTCATTCCTTTAAGGAAAACAAAGCATCTCTGCAACAACTTGATATCTTGGAGGTCTTTTTCAACCTTAATGATTCTGTGATTCTGTGACAGGAGAGCATCAGGGAAATAAAAACTGAGATAAAGAAAGAGATAAAAACTGTCTCGCCCCTTAGCAACCTTCTCTTGTATCTCTCCTCGCTGAGTCTCTTTACTACCAATGGTAGGGAATAAAAAGGCAGAAAAAAAAAAAGCCACGAGATGAGTTTTGAATGGATGCCAAGGTTGATTTAATTAGATGTATTGAATTTGTTAACTTCTGAACGACGTGGCTGTCACGCAGCACAAGTGACGGGCTGCGAGCGGCGACGGCAGCGCGGCACCGACCTGCCAAAAGGCTCAGCAAAGCAGAAGGATTGACCTACTTCCCTCAGCTCCATGGAGAGCACAGGCGAGTGCCCTCCACTTGCTGTTGCTGTGCTCCCTGGAGGGCTGTGCATCCCTCTGGGCAGGGAAGAGCTCACTGGGCTGGGGGCTGCTGGGCAGCCCAGCATCGCCCATCATCTCCAGCATGAGCCTGGGGCTGGGTAAATGTCTATGTGCCCTCGGGAGGCAGCTCACTCAAAGCAAGGGTGACTTGCTGACTTTGTGTGCTGACTTCTGTCTCTGGCTGACACTGATTTTCTGCTTCTCCCACATACTGCACCCTTAAAAAAATACCCGTGTTCTCTGATAATGGGCCCAAATGCTGTTGCAGCTGATAATGGTGATAAAATCACCCATGCACACTGCCATGGCAACCTACAGCAATTGCTTTTTGCTCTTGATGTGTGTCTGCTCTTTGGTGTGAGTGCAGATGTGTGGGGTTGGTTGAGACGCGGCCTGGGAGTCACCTGAATCTGGAGGATTTGTTTTCTGTTATGAGCTCTGACATGGATGTGGATCCACTGAACACAGCTCCTTGTCTTGCTGGCCACCCTCAGCATGGAGCAGAACATGCTTCCCCTTGTACCTTGCTGGAGCCCTGGCAGTGCAAATTGCATCTCAAAAGATTTGTCAGTGCTGGGAAAGAGGCTTCTGAAAGAGAAATTTGCTTCCAAATGAATTCCATAATGGTTATCAAGAGGAACACTGCTGGGTGTCTGCTCCCAGGTCTGCCATTGTGCAATGCATGTGTAGATCCACAGCCCTCCCTGCAGTGACCGCAGGATCCCTTTGAGATCAGTGTGGTGCCTCCTGGACAGGTAACATTCCAGCTAGAGAAATCCCAACAACTGAGTGGCATTCTGATGTTCTGCCCCTGGTACCAGCCATGAGCCAAACTCCACACATTTGTTTGACAGTCCTCTCCATCTCTCATTAGTGTAGATGCAAAAACATGTCCTGTCAAACTATGTCTATTAAGTGCTGAAGAGAGAATGTGGATTTCCTAAGCTTCCAGCACTGAACTGGTGCTGTTGAGTTAGGGAGTATTTGCCCAGACCTTTGGAGCTCAAAGACACCGACAGAGATGTTTGTGAAGTGCACAAGTATAGAAGTGCTGCATGAAACCATAGTCTGGGTTGTGCTGAATACCGCTGTGTGACCAAATGAGATGCTGACATGTAAGGGAAGCTTAGGCACAGCATCAGCCTCCTCTGATTATTGTCAATATTAAGCCCAGATGGGTAACACCAGGCCAGGTATGGTATAGCACCCAGTATGTTGGGGAACTTGCTGTTTCAGTGGGGAAATGAGACAAAGCAGCATTGGGGAAGTTGTCTGAGGTCACGCAGAGAAGACAACTGGGATGTTGTTTCCCACCACCCAAGCTCTGACCTTTTCCACTTCTTGCCTCAAATGTGACAAATTCAAGTTCTTCTGGCCCTACAGCATCTCTCAGCTGGAGGAGAGGAGGGTTGCTTGAGTGGGGAGATGAAAGAAGAAACATTTCATTGAGCAGTGTTAAGAAATTATATGGGAAGAAGAAAAAGAGGACAGATGGAAGGAATCCAGCTGTCTTCTTCTGCAGAGAAAAAATTTCTTTGTAGCATTGAGGCTGCTTTCAGGGTTCATGAATCATCTTTCAGGTTGGTTGTTGATACTTAGGATGTTTTCATTTTGACTTCATCTGTTGACAAGGCAGTAAGAGCTCTGTGAGGACGCGTATCTCTCCATCACATATGACTAATTGTATTGGGACAGCCATGAGCACAATAACACTTCTGTTTTCCTCCAGAGCAGCTCCATTACAGACTGCCTGGTAGCTGAGCCCCAGCAAGTGTTTTTGCAGTTTTGCTGATTGTGCAGCCCAGATAACCTGTGAGAGAGCAAACATGGAAAGTGTTGAATATTCAACTCAAAAACCTGAAAACAGACTTGTTTCGCTGCTCATCTGTGCTGAGCTTTTAACCGCATGTTGTCAGTGCTTTTCAGGAAACTCATCTTGTCTGGGACACGTCACCTGGCAGTGGAGTGCTCCCATTTAGGGACAGCCATCAGGAGTTCTGCAAAGGCCAGGGCTCTTGGCTAGGCACTGTTGTCTTTGCAGCTTAGTTTTGTGCTTTACTTCTCCCATCTTGGAGAGCAAAACTCAATCTGTGTAAAACAGATGTATTTTTAAACGAGATTTGTCTTAGTCTTACACTCAAAAAACTGTCTCCAAAAAAGCCTGTGCATAGCAGAAGCTAGCAGAAGACTTTCTCCAGATGTTTGCTGCTGTTGATCCTATTTCTGCAGCAACCCAGGAGTTTTGGTGCAATGTAAGAACTCAGTTTAAACTTCTTGGCATTAAACTGGTCACCCCCTGCTCCTCAGGGTAACAGCTGTATTTATGCATGAAAGCCATACTCGCATTCCTCAAGAAGTGTGTCGGCACAGATGAGCCTCTGACCTCGATGTATTAGCTCAGTGGTCAGCAGAAAGAGCTTTGGTGTGCAACTCTTCCACTTGGTGAATTTAATCTATGTATGGATTACACAAGAAAGTTCTCTACAAGAGGCTATGCAGGTTTAAAGCTGCCCTTGCCTTTGATGAATCATTGCTTGCTCCTCAAAGAGATTTGTGATATCTGGAATCTGCATTCATAGTATGCAGGTGGGCACTCTGTCCAGCATAAGGAGGTAGAGTAGAAATCTTTGTGACTCTTCCTCTGTCCCTTTTCCCTAGGACGGAAGCCAGTTTTCCTGCCTGCAGCAAGGCATCCCTTCTGATTTAAGAGTGCAAGACTACTTTTGTCATGATGCCATCACAAGGCCATAGTATCTGTCTGGGTGTTAGAGGAATTAGTCCAAAGGAGAAGGATGATGCACCAGGAGGTAGCCAGTCAGTGCAGACTTTCTGACTGCATTGACTTCTCATAACAAATTCACCAAAGGTCCATTTCAGTCTACTTCTCCTCTCCTTGCTGTGCTGGCTTTGTTGTTTGTTGTTGGAGGACAGGAGTTACCTAAGGAGCTCTGGGTGACTGAATAGAGGAGCTGAGCTTGGGATGTGAGCTTGGCAGCTGCAGACACCAAGGAGGAGACTGCTCTCCTGAAAGTGTGAGAACTCTCTGGACACTGACAGAGTGTGCATGGCATTATGACTGTGATCTGCCCTGGATTAGTGCTCTGCAGATGCCCCTTGCAGGGGCTAATGCATGTGTCTTCAGCTCTCAAAAATAAGGATGTTGCCCAATGTCCCCTGTTAGCCTTGAGCATGGTTCCCATCATTCCTGTTGGATGCTCTGCGGTGGGAAGAGCAGGCGTGCTGGCTGCCAGTTCAGGTCTAAAAATGATGTCTGTGCAAAGTCCATCCTTGTCTGCACTCCAAGGAGCTGCTGTGCACAAGGCTTTCACACAGTTTCCTTAACAGGCTCCTTTTCACTTTTTCCAGGGACTTGCACTGTGCTTCATTTCAGAGTGATCCAGTGAATTAACATATTGTTGCTGCTGCCTGGGTAATCGCCTGCCCGGGGTCTGCTCTGCTCCAGCACAGTCTTCCCAGCTTCCCAGACAGAAAGCATCCTTCTCCTTTGGCAAACAAGTTTGTGAAGTTATTGCCCTGAGGCCTAGCTCAAAGATTAGAGGAACGAGAGGGTGGAAAGAGGAAAGGGAGGCTGTTTCCGAAGATGTGTCTGGCTTCAAGAGCTTAGCTATCAACAAGGAGCTGGAGATGGGGTTTTTCAGTCTTTTTTTCTGTACAAATGTACTAATTTTGACTGAAGCTGTGGTTTTCTTGCTGACTTATGCAGACATTGGTATGGGTGCAGTTACAGAAATTCAGTTTAGTAAAGTCACCATGAGGACCCAAAACTGCTTGAAATGAGCTGTCCTGGGTCACACAGGAATTTCAGCAGAAGTTGAAACTGAGTGGTCTGATACCCTCTTTGTACTGAAAATAAAACTCTGAATAGATAGGTGTAAAAATGCTTGCTGGTCTCACTTCCAAGTACCAAAAAACTCAGATGTGGATAAGCCCTTACAGCCTCTAAGTTCCTGTGAGACAAGACCACATCTCAACCCGTTGGTGAGCATATTTTCAAAGCTGGATGGGTTTCTTTATGCTGATACAAGTTTGCATTTTTGAAAGATGATATTTAGTCAGGACTGACTTCTGGTGGGGAGCTGGCATTCCTTAGGCAATGGTCTCCTAAAAGAAGTGTAATTATGTGCAACATGAGGAGGGCAGTTTTATCTGCAAGCAAAGCTTGGCTGTCAGGCAGAGGCATGAAGAGGATGGGGAGCATCCAGACTCAGGAATAGTGGGGAGGAAGTCAATTTATGGCTCTGCCACTGACTTTCTTGGTGACCTGGGGCAAGAAGATGAACCTCTCCTTTTCCACCTCCTCCTCTTCTGCTCACCCAGCACAAGTGACAGTCATCATGTAGTTTGTATGGGTCCATCTAAAAAGCTGGAACTTGGTACTGCTGTCTGTAAAGTCCCTTTTCATCTTCTTAGTTGTGAACATTTCCTGTCTCTTAGCAAAATAAGGTATTTTGACTGAAAGGAAGACATTTTTCCAACACTTCATGACAGAAGGGATGGAGAGGATGGTACACTGACAGTGTAGCTGCACCAGAGCCATTCAGTTTGTTGGGCAGAGGGAAGGCTTCTTGAAACATTTCCATCCTGTGGAATAGAGGCTGCCTCTTCAGGCAGTACATGGAGAGCCCTTTTGTGATTGGCCTAGCCATGGGGCTTAGGGAATCCTCTTGTTCTGTAATGATGTGTGTGTCTTTATTCAGGGGAGAGGGATGGACATGTGTGTGCTGCAGATGGACTTGGACAGAGGTTCCTTGGCCACTGACACCCCAACCGAGACAAACAGTTGCACGTGGGCCTCTGTGGGATGCATGCAGGACTGGGGTTTGTTGTGTCCTGAGAGGAACATAAGGTGCAGTGCCCAGGGGTCACTTCTGGGCCTTCATGGTCTTGGGATGTGGTTGTTTCTCTGACTCTTTCACTTGGGAGATATTGCGGTCCCTGAGTGCTGAGCAATTCCCACCTTTCCTCCAAAGCCTTTGCACTGGTGGCAGTTAGAAGGTGGCCTGTAGGATAATGTAGGCTGAAAGGGATCTTGGGTGGGTCAGCTGTGACATCAGAATAGGTTGTTCATGACTTTGCTTGCTCAAATCCTGCTTTAGGTGAACTCGGCTGTGTTCCCAGTCACCTCCCTGCAGGTGCTGGGGCTGCTGCAGCTTCCCTCAAAGCCATCTCTTGCCCTGGCTGAACAAGCCCAGCTCCCACAGCTCCCACTTGCTCTTCAGGCAAGTCCACCAGTGCTCTTCCACTGCACTTACTGTAGTTTGTCCACGTGTTTCTTGTACCAAAACAAGATGCAGTGTCTAGATGGGGTCTAATGTGTGCTGAGATCTTCTGGCGGTTTCTGCAGCCCAGTATGTTGTTGGTTTTTGCTGCAATTTCTTTCCTAAGGTCCAGTTGGCCTGCAGTCCCAACAACTGAGCCAGCCTTTGAGGAGTGGCAGAGCTGCTGGGACATGGGGCTGTGTCCTTTGGTTGCTTAAATAGGACCCCTGTGGCTGTGCTTGGAAAGCCTGAGTGTTTCTCAGCAGCCAGGAGGAAAGAGGAACATGGAGGAGCCCTGGGGTGGCAAAGACTTCTTCCTGCTAATGGTATGGGGTCCCATAGGGAGAGACACAGAGCCCAGAGAGATGAGGCGATGACCTGAGTTCTGCAGAAAAAAGCGAAGAGGTGTAGTGTTATAACTACCACTATCTCACTTACTCATCTGGAAGGCAAGATTTTACTTGTGCTTTCTGTGGGTCTGTGACTGCTGATGGCCATGGATAGCTGAGGTCCTGCAATTCCAGTGCACAGGGCTGTGGAACATACCTCACTGTGCTCACTGCTGGGCTTGAACCATGACCCCTGGGATTCCATGAGGAATAGTATGTGTCCATGCATGTATGCCATACTCAAAATGCTGTGACTCCATGCTGGTGTGTGAGTTTCAAAGCAGCAACCTATATTCTTGATGATCCAAGAGCCTTGGGAAAAGATCCATTTTTTTATGCTGTACTAATTTAATAAAAGTCTTTTTTTAGTGTAGGAAGGTAGCAATAAAAGACAAAAAGGAGAAAGAAAAGACAGAAAAGGTCTTCAATTCTTTTAAAGGTTTTCTGCTTTTCTGTTCGTGTTCTCTTCAGGAAATGAAACTGGCTATATATGGTATAAGATTGAAACCACACATCACAAGCCACTCTCAAGTTCATGAAGTGACCACAT